>NC_045796.1:14374549-14683190 GCF_009873245.2 Balaenoptera musculus
TTTGGGTGCGTTGGGTCTTCGTTTCTGTGCGAGGGCTTTCTCTAGTTGCAGCAAGTGGGGGCCACTCTTCATCGCGGCGTGCAGGCCTCTCACTGTCGCGGCCTCTCTTGTTGCGGAGCACAGGCTCCAGACGCGCAGGCTCAGTAGTTGTGGCTCACGGGCCTAGTTGCTCCGTGGCATGTGGGATCCTCCCAGACCAGGGCTCGAACCCATGTCCCCTGCATTGGCAGGCAGACTCCCAACCACTGCGCCACCAGGGAAGCCCAAGAGGGATGTTTTCTTTTTTGCATTTTTATCATTTCTTAGTTGGGGCTCTTAAAGTATTAGTAGAAAAGTAAAGATTCATAAAATCTACAATTTGTCCCATTCATCTGAGATTATGGCACCTTCCTATCAGAAAACCAAATTGAAAATGTTTGTAATCTAATGATATTTAGTGTCTATTTTTTCCTCATTCAAACAAAATGTTTACTGAGTACTTACCACGGGTCCTGAACACTTAACTTAGGTGCTGGATTCTTCCACTGCCTTTGCAGAAGTGGAAGAAAACTGGAGATTGGAGGGTCACAGATTCCCACGGAAAGTGGGCTTTTAAAGTTCTAGTGGCCAATTTATTTTAAATTCCTCTTTTAAACTCCCATTTCTTGCATTCATTTATTCATCTGCTCATCAAATTCCCAATGAGCACCTAAAATGTGGCAGGCACTGTTTTGGGCACTGAGAATTTAATAGTAAAACAGACAAAGTCACTACCCTTATGGTATTTATGTTATTTACATTACAATGTATATCATATGTAAAATGTCAAGCAGTAATTGGGCTATGATGACAAATGAAGTAGGGTAAGGGGAAATAGAGTGAGCAGAGGTAACCCGTTTCACAAAGCATGGGACTGACTGTGCCCTTGGTGAGGGGAGAGACTGTTCACATCCTGTGCTCCAGGGCCCAGTGCTGGGCCTGGCACACGTTTGGAACATGACAGACACATGAAAGAACGACTGCAGTCTGAATAAAATGTGGTTGAATCATCTGTATTGCCTAAGTTATCGGCTGTATTTACCCAAAGAACATTCTATAGATTGTTCCTATTTCTAAGAGCAAACAGAAGTAGAGGGAATTATCCAGACCAAAAGTACAGTCAGGAGAGGGATCCCACAGTCTCTTTAGTTGTTACCTTTGATGTTAAATTAACATAACAGCTCAAACAGTGGTGCGTACTGGAGCACAGCTTGTACCAGCTCACAAAAGTCACTACGTTTTCAGGAATTTTGTGAGCCAGTGATAAACACGACCATTATTAAAAATTAAATTGTAAATAACTGTACCATTAAGTTGTATTAAAAATGAAAGTAATGAATTCCCCAAACTTATCACTTCCTAATTATTATTTGACAATTACTGTTATCTGGCTCTTGAGTTATTGACACTTATTATATCCATATGATGGAAATACTATAGAACGTGTACACCTGTATGGTGCTTCCAGCTCCGTGTTCTGTGACATCATGCTGTAGCTCAAAACGGTGGTAAATGCTACAGATCAGGGCCAGCTGTTCAGCCAGCCTGGAGGATACGCCTACTACTGACCTCTGGGATCCAGGGAGCCAGTGGACCTCAGCCACGTTCATTATGTCCAGGTTCAGTCACTCACAGAGATGGGTTTTTTATGCTATGCTCTGTGATGCACCAGCTACTAAAATCAGAGAGCTGGATTCAGCCTGGTGCCCAGCAGTGTCATGGCTGCTGCGGTGCAGGAAATGAAGCTTAGCTGCATAGGGGTGACTCCTTAATTGCCCAGGCTGCTTCTGGGGAAGGCCAGTGGGCCTGGCAGGCAATTCATTAATTCTTACTGGGCAAGTAAATCACTTTCTAGATTGAAGGCATCAGGAGGTTTGTTAGTGTCTACAAAGCACCAAAATACCACATTTAAGTTGAGAGGGATATTTTATTAAAGTGTTCCTTCGTGGAGCAGCCACAGAGCACAGGGAGATCAGCTCGGTGCTTTGTGACCACCTGGAGGGGTGGGATAGGGAGGGTGGGAGGGAGACGCAAGAGGGAGGGGATATGGGGGTATGTGTATATGTGTAGCGGATTCACTTTGTTATACAGCAGCAACTAACACACCATTGTAAAGCACTTATACTCCAATAAAGATGTTAAAAAAAAAAATGTTCCTTCATGGGCCCAGATAACTAATGAAGTTTCCAAGCACCTAATTTGTTCCATAATGATTGATTATTCTTTCTTCTTCTTGTGTTAGTGTTGGTGCCAAAAAAAAAAGAAGACAAAAGTCAAAATGTTAGATGTCAATTTCCTAATGAACCTGATTTCTATTTAACCACCCTTTAAATTTCTATTTGAAATATTTCTTCTATATTACATATAGTCTACAGTAATTAAGAGTCACTCCTGATGTGTATTTGTTTTGAAATGCTTTCTCAAGACTTTAATGCTGCCATAGTAGCCAATGATATTAATGCTAATAAATAAACGACAGTTAGTCTGTTGAAAATCCCCGCTGACTCAAGACTTTCGGTTAATGTTTAATTTTTTCCGGGAGCATTTTTTTCCAATTAAAGAGAGTAGGAAGAAAGAAAGTTCTGCATACTCCCTCACATTCCCAGTGAATGTTAATGGTGACATTTTTACACGTTCACAAATAATGAGAGTCCTCAGAAAATGAAGCAGAGTTTTAGTTTTAGTTTTTTGTTTTTTGTTTTGTTTTGCTTTTTTTACCCTGGGTTAAAGTTGGGGCTTTTTGACAGAGTTAATGCTTGAAATTATTAAATGCCAAGTATAACATGTCAGTGTTTTGATTAGTTATGTTTTTCCCCTTTGTCTTTTATTTTGCAGTCTGAAGTTAAAAAGAGAGCATTGAGATTAGAAGAACTTCATTCCAAAGTTAATGATCTTAAAGAATTAACTAAAAATCCAGAAACACCACCAGATCTTCAGGTAAGCACTCAATCAAGTTTGTAATAACTCTATATACTATACACTCTCAAAAAAGTGTGTATATATGTCCATATATATATATACACACACTTTATGTATTTATTTACATGTATATGTATATGTGCGTGTATATTCTTATTGTTATCATTGTAGTAATTCCAAGCAAGCACATAGACGTTATCAGATACGGGGGTTAAAATATTAACATTTTTAGAATTCCTTGTGCTAGTATTAATTAGCATATTTCCAACTCAAATATTATAATAAGATTCGTTCCTTTTTTCCTTACTAAATTTTGGAAGTGGTGGCATCCAACTTGCCTCATGGACCATCTTAAGCCTAGACAGAAACAGAAACCACATTTATGAATATTGATATTCTTATTGACATTTTTCTAATCCGTCTACTGAGTAATGGCGTCTGGAGGGACCACGATCACAGATCTCCCCTCAAGGCCCTTTAGATGGCGCACATCCACAGGAACCAGGAGACAGGCCAGGCAGACCAGGTCTGACCAGGCAAACTGGGCGGCTTCACGGAGGGAGCCTGGGAGCAGCCAGCGCCGGGCTTGGGGCCAGGGCTTCTGACTCATTACTTTCAGCTCTCTATTTGTTGCCGCCCTCATTTTCTGTCTTCCTCTTTCTTCTTTATCTACTGTTTCTTGCTAACGAGTCAATCTTGTTGGATCACCTATACTTTTGCTCTGACCCAAGGCTGTGTATCTATCAGTTAGTATCGTTGGTGGATGATATACTTGTACCAGAAGGTTAGAAGTTTCACCTGAAGCAAGAATAGGCAAAAGCGATGCTGGTCATCCACAGAACTGAAAAGGAGAGCTTGTGCATGTCAAGGGCATAAGCGGGTAACAGCTGGCCTTTGCCAGAGTGAAGATGGAGGCAGGGTTTTGAGAGAGAGCTTCTGTTGTTCTCCGGTTTCTCTCTTACACACACCCCCCCCCTATACTCAGGGAGGAAGTATGGGGGCACCTGCACCTTACCTCAGAATGAGAAGGATTTTGACGGTACCGTCTAGAGAGCATGGCATATGCCCCCTGCAGTTGGCAGACACAGGAGTCTAGTATCTAACTCCCGCCACGTAAGACCTTAAGGGTGAGAGACAGGCTGGCTGACTGCTGATGTATCTGCCAAAGGAGAAATGATTGTTTTGAGTGGCCTGCATCCCAGAGTCATCTGGGATGAAATGCCAGCGTGTGACCTCTGGCCCAGAAATGAATTATGAAAGGAAAGGAGGAGGAGAGCATTACTTGTGTGCATCTCAAGGTACCTAAGAAGGCTTTCTGGGGGGATGAACAGGCCTCGGCAGCTAGGAGTTAAAGAGATGCCCACAGGCTGCACCAGGAGAAAGTGAAGAGCCAGACGGGACTGTATTGCCCGCATCTAGGGGACGTCAGCGGGAGGTGGCAGCAGTGAGGGAAGTCTCAGAAAACCCCACACACGAGGCCTGTGAGAGAAGTGAGGGTAAACTGTCACCCGGCCCGGAGAGCAGAGATGCCAGCTCCCAGGAGTGGTCACCCACCTCCTGCCTGTCCAAGCCTGCAGGGGTCAGAGGCTGTAGAAAGTCAGGGAGTAGAAAGAATGTGAAGAAAGACAAAAAAAGGCACTTGGCCCCTTTCTCCACTGGAGGCTTCCTGTTTGCACCTGGTCTGAGCTGAGGATAGGAAAAAATATCTTAACTTTCAGTTCAAAGTTTTGTTTATTAAATGGGACTAGATGTTCTAACTGAGGAATTGAAACTGCTTTGCAGTCAGTCAGGATTATAAGTCCTTTTATCATTATGCGTGGGGCCAGAGAAGTTCAGGCCCCTCCCAAAATCAATCACCCAGGGAGGAGAGAAGAACCAGCCTCACCGAATATTTTAAACAGGAGACAAAAGGGACATTGCTTCATTATAAAATCCCCATGTGGTGTTTGTTCAGAGTAGCGACTACTTCAGGGCGAAAAGTGTGTATTTCCAGGGAGAATGAAGAACAGCTTTTTGGTCCTCAGCTTGGTTACTCTGTGTAAGTCTGGCTCTGCTTTTGAAACGGGATCTCGTGGATTCCCTGGAACCTCAGTCAAAGCTTCCCCTTTAAAAAGTCCAGTGTTAACGGTAATCTTCACTCTTTCCATTTTCCCATTACATAAGATATTCGGCAACTTGTACCCACTGATTTTCCTTCTTAGAAAAGTTGAATTAGCATCCATCGTTAGGCTTCTGCGATTTTTACAGTTAAGCTGCACGTGAACGGAATCCTACTGAATGAGTGCTCTGGTCTTCACAGATTTTAATGCAATCTTACTTTATGTTTAGTTTATAGAAGCCGACTTAAGGCAGAAACTGGAGCATGCCAAAGAAATTACTGAAGAAGCAAAAGGAACCTTGAAAGAGTTCACCTCTCAGAGTGCACAAGTGGAGAAGTTTATTAATGACATTGCAACCTGGCTGACAAAACTAGAAGAATCGTTGATGAACTGTGCCCGAACTGAGACTTGTGAAGGATTGAAAAAAGTGAAGGTAAGTCATAAACTGTCACTAAGTGTTTACACTTCAATACTAATATTAGTTCTCCTGTTTTTCGGTGACTATAATAAAAATGTAACCTCTGTTCTCAATTACCCATGTTAACACCAAACCAACTAATTCATGATATAGGAGACAGCAAAGCAAATAACAGATGGAGAACTGAATGCAGGTGGTAAGAAACCAAAGACAAATATTCTAAAAACAGAAAGCACGCATTGCTATAGGACCTACTCATAGGTTATACTTGTTAAGATATTTTTTTAATAAAAAGGTGGGAGCCTATAGAAGAACTGTTTGAATTTCTACACATTTTCAAGCTTGAATGCCTAGTAGTTTTTCATCACTTAATTACTTTTATTGGTCAGCATGACTGCTTTCATCCTGAGAGGGATATATTTTTTAAAAATGGTTGAGAAAACAACATATGTGTTCTGTGCTCTTTTAGCATATTTTCTTACTGTACTTGAGACTAAGGACATACACTTTTAAAATTAACTACTGGTGCTTTTGATGTGGCCTGTGATCCTGAAACAAAGCCCAAGTAGCCCATGGAAGATGTGAACATAGGCGGGTGACTCCATTAATATAATAGCTTCTAATCGACTAACTAAACCCAAGATCCTGGGCTGGAATCCACAAAGACCTTTTCAATTTGCTTGAAATCCTAAACTATAACCCAAATCCTAGCTACCTCTCAACAGTGTTCGCAGTTGTTCCCGAGGAGAACTGGGCAAAATTCTGAAAGAATCAACACAAATCTATCACAAATAGTCAAAAAAAAAAAAAGAAGTCCGACAAAAATATATACACTATTGAGTGGATTTCAACAACACCAATTTCCAAAAAACATTCCAGAGTGGAGTATATGGAATATTTCTCTTGAATGTGATGAATATCCTTCACGGCATATTTTTATTCTGTAGGAAATACAAAAAGAACTTCAAAGTCAGCAAAGCAGCATCAGTTCCACCCAAGAAAATCTCAATAGCTTGTGCCGCAAATACCATTCAGCGGAGCTGGAGAGCCTGGGCAGTGCGGTGACAGGGCTGATAAAGAGACACGAGGCTGTGAGCCAGTCCTGCTCCAAGACACAGGCCAGCCTTCAGGAGTCTCTGGAAGAACACTTCAATGGTGAGCTCTGACAGGTCTTAGCGTGAATAGTTTGTTTACAAGACACGGTCCAAACCAAATGCTGCCTAGAAACTGCCAGAAAACTTTCCACAAGAGTAGCGTTTTAAATTTGTGTGTGTGGTGAGATTTGAGCAATCAAATTGTTGTGGTTGGGCTCTCACCATACTCAGAATTCTTCCTTTTTCTCCTTAAGAGAGTAGGAGTCTGCCATCTTGAGGAATCTGAACTCCATCTGATTTTGTGTGTAGGGCTCATTTATGTGGAAAATGAGTCCCACCGCTATGATGAAGTGACACGGTAAACTTGGATCTTAGGAGAGGCTGTGAAATTCAGCCACGTAATTCAGGAAATTGCTGGTCATGTGTCCCTGACTCGGCCTCCCACACAGTTGTGCCTCTGCTCTGGTGTGGATGTAAGATGCTCTAAGTCAGCGTGGTGGGCAGAGGAGATGGTTCTTCCCTTTGCCATAGGAATGGCTTTAACGCCTCTAGAGCGTTGCTCAATCTGACATGATCAGGCAATTACCTTTCTTTACCGAAAGAAAGAAACACAATGGGAAATCACACGTGTCAGGAATACGAATTTCTTTTCAGTCTTATATCTTTGATAATTTCTCAATTCTACCATGAGCAGTCATGATGATAGATCATACTGTATTATATTCTATATTATTATCGTTGTTGTTTTCTTTCTGGAATATGTTGTAAGGCAAGATGCAATGGGCTGAAGGCCAGAATTAATTCATTGTGGTCATCCTGGAAGCTCTTTCAATGTTTTGGATGTATTTCTTACTTTCGTTACTTTCCAAAGAGTCTATGCAGGAATTTCAAGAGTGGTTTTCTGGAATAAAGGCAGCGGCAAAGGAATCATCAGATAGAACTGGGGACAGCAAAGTTCTGGAGGCAAAGCTCCATGATCTTCAGGTATGCAAGCTGGCACTGCTTTTCCTTCTTCCCTCAACTGCACTCAAGTGCCTTCAAGTCAGACCTAAATCATCTATGTCCCCAAACCTTATTTTCTTCAAATTTTTCTTCTTCCCTAACAGAATGAGGTTTCTTGACCGAAAAGGAGATAGTTGATATATGAAAAGTAAGTTGAGAAAATGTTAGAATTTCAGAATTTCTAGATCCCTTTCCTCTCTTTTTTAGCCTGTTGATCATTCTTTGGAATTCATTCAGAACTAAACCTAATTTCAATTTTTATAGCAGTAAAAGCATAAATAATTGTATCTATTTTACATCATTATCATGAAGGAGTTTTAAGAAAGAAGACATGGCTTGTGTATTTTAATAACCTATCATCTAAATTTGGAGCTACGATATATTCAAATAAAAGCAATAGATATTATAGATTTTATAGGTGTTACAGACAATGAAAAATGTATAAATTCTGGTAAGAGAAGGCCATTGTGACGCAGAGGTAAGAATGATTGACAGGAGCCTAGGTTCAAATTGAGTTTTGGCCAGGTTTTTCAAGCGACTAATCTGAGCCAAGCACTGTGTTAAGTCTTGTAAAAATAATTTTCGAAAATTAATGAGGAACGTGAGGATTTTGTGGCCTAATGGGTGATGGCAATAATGTAGATAACTCATTAGCAGTCAGGGTAGGAAGAGCATTATAATACAGGAAGCGGTTTTGCAGGAGGCTTGCTGAATTCAGATGTGGAGTTGTCCCCTTTGAGGCTTGAGATGCAGTGGAATTCCACGAAGAAAAGTCTGAGTGACGATCGCAAATGCCACCGTGGAGCTCAGTGGAGAGGCGGGGCTAGCACAGCAGTCCTGGGCTTCTTTGGCTCTGTTGAAGCCATGCCCATGCATATGATCTTCCAAGGAAGAGGTGCATACCAAGAAAAGAAGGGATCTGAAGACAGGGTTTTGTGCTCAGGGGGTCAGACAAGGAGGAGGGGTGGAGACAGGTAACCAGTTAAAATATGTCACACTAACCATGCGAGGAGGTGGAGCCTGGACCAGATTGGGATGGTGGGAATGGGGAGAGACTGAGAACAGACCTTGATGAGAGCATCCTCCTTTCCAGCTCAATGTTGCTTGCAGTTGGTCCTCAGTGGTTCCAGTGACTGGCTGGCACCGTCCTCCATTCTGAGTCTTGATTATATCCGATTGTATACATCGTTCTCACTCCAGCCTTGTTAAAGGCCTTCTTCCTTTGGGCTCTGTTTTTCTTCTCTTGCTCCACTTTCTCAGGTCAGAATTGTAATTAATGCTCCCATGCAGCAGGGTCTTTGAATAATAACAAATATTTTCTATTACCTTTGTTTCCCGAAACAGAACCTTTTGGACTCTGTCAGTGATGGGCAGAGCAAGCTCGATGCGGTGACTCAAGAAGGGCAAACTTTGTATGCACATTTGTCTAAACAAATTGTCAGTAGCATTCAGGAACAAATTACAAAGGCTAATGAAGAGTTTCAGGCATTTCTGAAACGATGCCTTAAAGACAAACAGGCTCTTCAAGACTGTGCTTTGGAACTTGGGAGGTAGGTTGTTTTGACAAGTGTAGATTTCATCATACACAGAATATATTTTCAGGATTTAAAGACCCATTGGGAATAAACAAAAAATATTTGAAACTGTGAGTTTAAATTATAATAAGTTTTGACCTTAAGTACATGTTCATACTAGGACAACAATTGATTGCTCAAACTTTGATGGCATCATTTGGCTTTATTTTCTATATAGAAAAAGAAAGGAATTATATTCACTAATAATTGTTAATGGCATAAATGCATGTATTTTTTTTGTCTGTTTGGCTAACTCAAGATGTTAGAGTTTTGATACCCAGGTTTTAGATTACCCAAGTTCTTTCCTGTGTCTCCTTCTGCTGGGTTGGAATTACGGCAGAAAACACCTATTGTATTTCTCTGGATCAAGATTCCAGTCAGGAAGCTTCGTCAACAGGGGTGAATATAAAATTAGAAAGAAAAAAAATTTCCTATTGCTAGGAAAAGAAAGATGTCAGTATAATCAAAATGCCTTTTTGGTTGGAGAGTAATGTGCCTGACTCTTGTCAAGGTTTCTTAGAGAATTTATGTTGTTTTCAAAACTTAAGAGCCCTAGAGCTCTTGTGCCACATTCAAATCCCCATAAGGTACAAAGACACAGAGATGACTTTCCCTTCTTTTCCCAGGGCTTCTACTGCCCCATTTATCTACTGGCCCCAATTCAGGGTCTTTGTAGTAAGACACAAACTTGAGCGCCCACTGACATGGGACTGTTATCTTGTTGGTAATTACCAGCTATAATTACCAAGGAAATCAACTCAGCAAGATAAGGTGCTTCTTTTTTTTTTGCCTGTATCTCAAGAGAAATGTCCAGAATTTATCATTTTGTTACTGAAATAAGTGATAATTTAATTGGCTTATTGTCGAGTTTTCTTCTCTACTTGAAAATTCATGAGATCTTAATTGCCATAGACATTGTGACCTCAGATATTGGAATTTATTTACTATAATGAGGATATTAAAATTTCTCTAAGGTGAGTTTGTTTTCTTTAGCTTTGAAGATCAACACAGAAAACTGAATTTTTGGATCCATGAAATGGATGAAAGATTAAGTACAGAAGACTTAGGAGAGAGTAAGCAACATATTCCTGAGAAGAAAAATGAAGTTCATAAAATTGAAATGTTTCTGGGAGAACTGCTGGCTGCAAGGTAGGGTGCAGAAGTGGAATAGATTCTTTCCCTACTAACAAGTGTTTGTTTGTCTGGTTGGTTGGGTATTTGGGTTGGTTGTTGGCTGGTTAGTTGGTTAGTTGGTGGTGGTTATGTTTCTATCCCTGAATGTCTAGCATACAAATGATTGTGCAGTGTTTCTATGGCAGTGTGGTGATCTGGAGAGAGCATCGGGTTGGAGGTAAGGAGCTGGTCTCCATCCCAGTGACATCTCCCTTTGCTCAACAAATTGGACAGGCCACTCATTTCCTATATTTCTTGATATTAGCTTTTAAGCATTGTGATAATAATAATAATAATGATAATAATAAAAAATATATTTTCCTCTCAGGGGTTATTATAAGGATATAAGGTGATTATAAAGATACCCTTCGGGCTTCCCTGGTGGCGCAGTGGTTGAGAGTCTGCCTGCTAATGCAGGGGACGCGGGTTCGAGCCCTGGTCTGGGAAGATCCCACATGCCACGGAGCAACTGGCCCCGTGAGCCACAGTTACTGAGCCTGCGCGTCTGGAGCCTGTTCTGCGCAACAAGAGAGCCCGCGATAGTGTAAGGCCCGCGCACCGCGATGAGGAGTGGCCCCCGCTTGCCGCAACTAGAGAAAGCCCTCGCACAGAAACGAAGACCCAACACAGCCATAAATAAATAAATAAATAAATAAATAACTGATTGAAAAAAAAAAAAAAAAAGATACCCTTCATTTACAGAAATAAATGAGACCCCAATTTCCATATATTCTTCACACACATCAGCCTCCAGCACCATTTCCAATCCACCCCATCCTCGTAATATCCTTAGTAAAGCAGAAGGTCATGTAGTCTGGCTGTCCTAAAGGTTCATTTTCTCCTCTGCAATATTTGTCTCCTTATTGCTTGCCAACTGAGCAAATGTTTCTGACTCCTTCTCAGGCAGAGTTCTCCGGCCTATGCTTTGGACTCCACCACTTTCATGGCTTTGCTTCCTCAATTTACACTCCACCCCTGGCATTTTCAGTTGCTTCGTTGGAACTCTTACATTGGAAGATAGAACACTTTCCACTAGGGGAGGGCAGCTTGAGCCAAAACTCTTTAACTGTCTCACTGTCGTCTTACAGAGCAGATGTACTTTGAGCAGCAGAAGGCTGGTATCCAGCCTGCTTGATCAACCAAATCAGCAACCATGATCAACTGAGCAAAATTTGCCTAATTCAGATCATACTCATTCTGTTTCCTCTGAATCCTCTTTTTGGTCAAACATGCTAAGTATTCCTTGTCTTGAAAAAAACAAACATACAAACAAGTATACAAACAGAACCCATACTGACAGCTGTTGTTTGTGTGCTAGTTTGATGACTATTATAAAGTTTCCCTGGAATGTTTTGGTCCCAACTCTGTGAGCCTTTACCATGGGGTAAACACTTTGTTGATTTTGTTACTGAACTCAGGTTAGGCTTCTCATCACTCAAGAATCTGATACTGAGAGACAAGTGTTGGGTAAAAGGAAAGATGGCTTTATTGAGGAAGCTGGCAATCCTGGGGAGAAGGTGAACTCATGTCCCAAAGAACCAACTCCCCATTGCCGATCAGAAGGCAAGAGCTTTTAAAGGATAGCTTCAAGGGTGCGCAAACAAAGACTATGTGCAAAACAGTACAGTTAGCTTCTAGAATCATCTTGAAACTGATCATGCAGTAAGTAGTCTGGTCAGTGTCATATTGATTATTTTAAGCACAGTTAATTTTCAATTCCAGGGTCAGTTTTTTACAATTTCCTTGAGGCCAGTGTCTGGAATTGTGCAAGCCACATATTCAGTACTGCTCAAGATGGAGCAGCTTATGTCATGGCTACAGTCTGGTCATCATGCAGTTAGCTTTTTCCCTCTGGTGGAGGTTTTGGTATCTGCAGAACAACTCAGGAATGTGCATCAGACACTTATCTATCTTCAGGGAGGAACTAAAGATTCTGTGACTCTACTGTCCTAATCGTTAACTGTTTGAGCCTGCTCTTTTGTGACTAAAGGAGGCCTGGGAGACTACAGCTTTCCTATGAACAAAGAGACAGGGGACACAGAAGGGCTTTTTTTACCTGGGAGGGCCCCACAAGGTCCTGCTCAGTTTCAATTTTATAAACCTCAACCCAATGGTGAGTATCTCAAGGCTAGAGACCATCAGGTCTTTATCATCTTTATCTAGTATAGTGCCTACAATAGAAAATATTTGCTGAATTAACAGAATAATAGCATTATTCTAACTATATAACTTTCTGAAAATTACACTGCACTTTATTTACTTTTTAAATCTTGACTCTTGTTTAGGTACAGTATTACATGGCCAGACCTACTTCTCTCCTCCTTTCAAACATTTGAAATGACTTTACATATTCTTCTTGAGCTATTACTCTCTGATATTCCAAGACCAGATGCTAAGAGTCCTTAGGTGTATTTTCTTCCAGCCTCTTTAGACCTGGCTGCTTCTCCGGAAGATCCTAATGTGCCTGCTGGTCTCCCAGCTTCTCCAGCTGAGTCATCTGACTTCTTTCACTTGCTTGCCACTTGCTTCTCCCAGTCCTTTGGATTTTTTTTGCCATAATATTTTCCAGTACTTCGCATATCTTGGGGGGATGTTCTGTATTTTTAAAAAGAACACCAAACTTGAGAATCATTGAATTTTTATCATCCATTAAGCAATTCTCCTCATGGTAACAAGTGATGTCTGTCATCTTGAATTATTATTTAACTCACATCTTTGCTTAAGCCACCTTCATGTCTCACCTTCATGTCTCAAGCAGCTACAAGTAAAAGAGATGTATTTTAAAGAATATGTAATGTTGTATAAGTCTTATGTATCTCACAGAGGCCCATAGGATGCTCTTTACATAGTAGAAAAAAAAAAAAAAGAGACAATGTAGGAGATGGGCTTCCTATTCTTTTTCTAGCATTCACAACAGTTTGTGTTATGTCATCTGTACTCTCCCTTCTGGTATCCCAGGCATTTCCTGATAGATGTGCTGATTGGAATTCAGACATCCGTGAAACATGATGAAGCCTACCCAGCCACATATGATAATGTTTTCCCTTGACCTAATTAACATAACCCCAAACTGAGATGAGAAGAGTTCCCAAGATACAACAAAGGAACCCATAAGTATTCATAAGATGGCCTTTTGAAAGAAACTTTTTTTTTTTTGGCATTTTATCTCTGCCAAACATCATGCTGGGTCCTGGGATATGAGATGAATGTAACAGCCTTGGCTTCTAGAAGGTGAAAGCCTTGTGGATTGAGACAGACAGAGTGTATGAGGTGACAGAACAAGACAGGCAGAGGGCACCCAGAAGAGGAGTCACCATGATGCTTCCTGGGGATGTGATAACTACAGAGATTTGAAGGGCCACTTAGAGAAGAAGCAGAAGAGAGCCGAAGGGTTTTCACGAAGGAATAGTCTCCGTGTGTATACAACAGAGCGGAGTGTCTGGGGAATTTCAGGGAGCTGTTTATGGTTAGAGCATTAGCTAGGAATGGAGAAAAGTTAGAGATCGGCTTGAAGAGGCAGGCCTGGGCCATTTCCTGAAGTGAATCCCTAACAATACAGTGGGCTGGCATCTGGGCATAGCACAGAGTGAATCAAACCCCCCATGTGAACTGACTGCATTCAGAGAAACCAAGGGGAACGAGGCAGCCAACCCTCTGAGGGTCCCCAGCACCCTCACTGAAAGACATGTCAGCTCTCAGCTCTTGTCTGGTCACTGCGCTAATGTCAATGGTCACTTGTCACTCCCCTGTGCTCCAGAATGTCAGCATTACATTTTTGTTTGTTTGTTTGTTTTCTTTAGAGAGTCTCTTGACAAGCTTTCCCGGAGAGGGCAGCTTCTCAGTGAAGAAGGCCACGGCGCTGGGAAAGAAGCCCGCCTGTGCTCCCAGCTCCTCACTAACTATCAGAACTTACTCCGAATGACCAAAGAGAAACTCCGGAGCTGCCAGATGGCCTTGCAGGAGCACGAGGCCCTGGAGGAAGCGCTGCAGAGCATGTGGTCCTGCGTGAGAGACATGCAAGACAGACTGGCCTGTGCGGAGAGCACCGTGGGGAGCAAAGACGCCTTGGAGAGGCAGCTGTTACAAGTGCAGGTACGCGGGGCACCGGCCCGACACCGATGCCTTCGGAAGACTTTGAGTCTATTCACAGATATTTTAGTTGGGTCCTCGTTGATCTGTGAGCCTCCACATGAGGATTATGCGGGCAAAATGGAGAAACTGGGCAAAAAGGATTTGGAGGGATCATTTTTCTCTTTTGTAAAGGAATATTTTTGTTCAAATAGCTTTGAAATATTTTTGAGGTTTTTTAGTAAACATTTAGCAAACATTATGGAAAACCTACTCTACTCTAAGCACTATGCAAGTTGATAGGAATATAGAAACAAAAATTAGTCCTTGCTTTCTAGGAGTTCACACTTAGTGGGAGACGCCAACCTGTAAATTGTTACTTGCCGTGCAGCCTGTATGTAAGGGCCATGACTGAAGTACAAAAGAGGCCACCAACCCAGCCTGCAGTCAGCGAAGCTGACCTTGAAAAGCAGAAATGAGCCAGGCAGTGAAAACGGGACTGTTAAGTTTTTGACAGGTGTGTCTTCATTTTCAAAATGACTTCTTTTTTCTCTGACGCAAAATTCAGTAAAGTTCCATTTCTAGGCTAGTGGCCCAAAGTTTTCCAAGAACTTAAATCGGAGTTCATCTCTGACTCCCAGACTCCCGGACATCTAATATTTAAGTAAGGTGTTACAGTGCAGTAGGGCACAGAGTTTGACGTTGTTGTTTTTTCATTTTAAGATGAGTAAGGTGTGCCCTACCTTGATTCTCACGGGAAACATAGCCGTTTTTTAAAACATCAGAAGGTTTTAGTAATCCTGCTGACAAGCGTTCATTCTTCCTTCATAGGATATTCTCCTGATGAAAGGTGAAGGGGAAGTTAAATTGAATATGGCCATTGGCAAAGGGGAACAGGCCTTGCGAAGTAGCAACAAGGAAGGTCAGAAGGTGATCCAGACTCAGCTACAGACGCTTAAAGATGTGTGGGCTGACATCGTGAGCTCCTCCGTCCGTGCTCAGAGGTACAGAGCCTATTTTTAGTGTTTCTTTGCCTGACTCAAACCCAGTGGCTTAGTAAAATGATGGCGCAGCGCTGAGGGTATCCTGCAGGAGAGTTTCCAAGCATATTATTAGAGCTAGTTGTGTGCATGTCTGTCTTTGCCTAGATGGTATCTTCTGTAACTGCAAAGGTGAGTTTTGTTTGTTTGTTTACTTGCTTACCTTGTGTGTGTGCATGTGTGTGTGTAATATTTGCATCTCCCATAATACCTCTCATGGAATCGTACCTCCTTTCAATTTATCAAAGCAAGGATATGTGGTTTTTAACAACTTTAATAACTTTTTGCTTTTTAAGGGAAATTAAGTCATTGGCAACTATTGAGCTTACATATAAATCTTTGTCTCAACCGAAGTAATATCACTGACACTGGGGATATGGAGATATGGGGAGAGTATTTAATCACCCCGGCGATGGGATGTCCTGGCATTTAGTGTGAGGCCAGGAGAGCCGACCTCCTGCAATGCGTGGACATCCTCACACAAATATCAGCCAGCTCACCCAACCCCACTGCACTAGACGCTGAGGAGAAAGTAGAGAAGATACGGATTGTTACACCAGGTGTTGTTGTTGTTGTGTTATATCCGTGAGTGGAAGACTTTATCTTCCTCCCTCTTCTCAGAGTATCAACAAATAATCTGGCTGGCTTGTTGGACAAATGACTTTCAAAAGTCATACCAAAATACCAAAACCCATTCCAGGAACCACATTCTAAAGGTTATATGTTTGATCACTGAAGAAGTGTGTGCTCAACATGATCTTGATAAATAGATGAATAAAAGATTAAAGTTCATCACAAAACAAAACAACACTGCAGTTACTCACTGCAGTGTAAACAATGAACCATGGTTACAACTAAAATTTGGGGAATTGTGCTTTGTTTTGTTTCCTTTAAATATGGAGCGTAGGTGGTGACTCCCAAAGTCAGCAGGACTTGAATCTTCATCACAACTCATAATGGTCAGCAAAGAAAAAAATCAGATCCCATGATTCTGTTATTCTGTAGAGCAGGCCGCTGGAGCGTGAACTAAACTTCCCAATGCTTGGCAATAGGACAGCTTCATAAAAGTGAACAGGAATACGGGTGAATATTTTCCTGATGCTAGAATAAAATGTTAAACACAAGAAGCAGATTCAAATCCTTGATTTCCCTCTTTCAGCAAGAAATTACATTTGGCAACTGCATTCTGAGCAGTAGCAGGGCTCAAATTATTGTGCTAAAATAATGAAACTGAACAAAGTAGGTTTTGCCCTCTAAGTGCTTAGAGGCTAGGGTAGGATACCTTCCAAAAATAAAAATGAAAAACTGACTCAGATTGTGTTACTGAAATGCTATGAGACTGTGGAAGAAGGCAGGGCTTGGGGTAGCTTCTGGAGAAGTGAGATTGATTTGCACTTTCTAGAAAATTCTTTGAGGAAAGAATAGGGCTTTAGGGCTTCCCTGGTGGTGCGGTGGTTGAGAGTCTGCCTGCCAATGCAGGGGACATGGGTTCGAGCCCCGGTCTGGGAGGGTCCCATATGCTGCGGAGCAACTGGGCCCATGAGCCACAATTACTGAGCCTGCGCGTCTGGAGCCTGTGCTCCGCAACGGGAGAGGCCGCGATAGTGAGAGGCCCGCGCACTGCGATGAAGAGTGGCCCCCACTTGCCGCCACTAGAGAAAGCCCTCGCACAGAAACGAAGACCCAACACAGCCATAAATAACAAATAAATAAATTAAAAAAAAAAAAAAAGAATAGGGCTTTAGGGCATTATGATGAGCTTTCTATTGATGTAAAAGGAACAATTTGAGCAAAAGGAACAATTTGGAAGTACATTCACCACAGATATAACTCCAGGATCATAGGATTATATGCAAGGGAGGGTGGGAGGGGTCACTGAAAGTGAGTTTAGAATAGTTTATAAAGCTAAATATTGGAGGTGTTTTAAAAATGCCAGTCTGGAGAGCCTTTTACTTGACTATCTGGAGAGCTATTTGCTTGACTCTTACTTACGTGACTTTAGTGGCTAAATTTCTTATATTATTAATGCACTGAACCTTCATTCCTTCACACATTCAACACAGGAGCCCTAAACATTGTGCATTATATCCTTAAGTGAAAAATCAATCTAATTATATTATTTACCCAGAAAGAATACCTTACATTTTTAACTCCTGTCACTAAATAATCATCTGACTTTAATAAGATAAACTGAGTCCAAGAAAATAAAGAATTGATGTATATTAAATAAAATTTAACTGATGCCCCAGAGCTGATGTTCTATCAATGTAACACATATATGTGTCTGTTCATTTAGACAATTAGCATTTGGAAGACAAATCCCCAGATGCATATGTGACTACAACATCTTCAAGTTTGACATAGATTTATTTTCATTTGAAGAAACTGTGTTGTGGGTCAGAGGAGTAATGTTTCTCCCTGCACTTAAAAGCAGTGTTTTCGTCACTTACAATAGCATTCAGTAAAACAGCTTACATGGCTGCAATGCCCTCGTGATTGGTTTTTAGTAGAGACGTTAAGATAACTTATTTTTATAACATGTGACATTAATTCTAGCACTTTAGAGTCTGTGATTAGCCAATGGAATGACTATCTAGAGAGGAAAAACCAGTTGGAGCAGTGGATGGAATCAGTGGATCAAAAGGTAGAACATCCCTTGCAACTGCAGCCTGGTCTGAAAGAGAAGTTTTCCCTTCTGGACCACTTTCAGTCCGTCGTGTCTGAGGCGGAAGATCATGCCGGAGTCCTGCAGCGACTCACTGCCAAGGCCAGGGAGCTCTACCAGAAGACTGAGAATGAGTCTTTCAAGGAAGCGGCTCAAGAGGAACTGAAAACACAGTTTAATGATATAATGACCATTTCCAAGGTTAGTGCTTTATAGTGAAGAAAAAAACTTCAAGGTTCAGGTAAAGAATACACTATGGGTTGAATTATAGGAGAACTGGCTGCTCTGAAACTATGTGTATCTTTAGTGAACAGGTATTACATAAAGGGTCATTTCTCACCAATGAATGCTCATGAATTTTTCTCTTTCTGCAATTTTGGGATTATTTTTTATTCTTTGGTTTTTCATCTTTCTCCACTTAGAATGTTAATCAACCCATTTCTTTTCTTTGTAAGATTGCCTGAGACTCAATTGTCAGTGTTTAGAGTTCTTTTTCTTTTGCTGCCACTTACATTTGTTGTATTAAAGCAAGTCTAGCTACCTCCCAGATTTCAATCATGTACCAAGTATTTTGTTTATTTCTCATTTTAGTAAAAACTGCATTTCCCTGTTCTCCAAGAAATAACCTCCTTCATGTAGTATCAAGGTTTTCTCTCAGTTCTATCTCTGAATCATTACTTTCTTCCATGAGTTTTCTTTTGTATATCTGTGAGAATGTTAAAGAAAATAAGGGAGAAGTTTCCGCCCCCCCCTCTTGGTTTTCTTTTTGGGAACTATCTTTGTATTATTAATACTACAATTTTTAACATATGTGTTAGTTTATCTTAATTTTTATTTTGGTAGTGATTAAGAGCTATGACTTTTGAGTCAAAAAGACCTGCATTTGAAATCTGGCTTTGACCCTCTTCTGGATGTATGACTTTGGGCATGTTACTTAACCTCTGTAACTTCTGGAGGTCCCTTCCTATAATATAGTGTTAATAATAGTATCTACATCATACGGCTGTTGTGAGAATTAAATGAGCAAATGCATTTAAAGTGCTGAGCAGAATACTGTGCACAAAGGCAACACCAATAATTGCCTGAATAGCAAAAATAGTTATAATAATAATAATTAAGTGGATTATTAGTGAGGGATGTTAGTCAACATTCATTAAGCATAGATTTTTATTCTAAGCTAAACTAAAAAAATACCTAAAGGAAAATGGTTGCTTCTTCAATGTCTTTCAGTCTAATTAAAATTTGATCTTTTCATTTAAAGATATTAAACATAGAGAAAATTCAGGAATAAGAATGAAATCTTCTCAGATCATTAAGAGACCTGTTACCTTGTTTGATTTCAGATTCTCAATAATTACTATTGTTAAAGTACTCTTTTCTTTGTCTACTAGGAGAAAATGAGGAAAGTAGAAGAGATTGTGAAAGATCATCTCATGTATTTAGATGCAGTCCAGGAATTCACTGATTGGCTGCATTCAGCAAAGGAAGACCTTCATCGGTGGTCAGATATGTCTGGAGATTCATCAGCCACCCAGAAAAAATTATCTAAAATTAAGGTCAGAAAATGGACAGATTTTTGTAACTTCATTGTTTCATCGATTCTTGAGTATCACACACCTGTGATAAAGATTCTGTAGATAAGATTTTTTATTTAAAATGTTTTCTTCCTATTTTTCATTTGTTGGTATTTATTACCTTGCCCTTAAGCAAGAGAAAAAAGGGAATTTAAAACACTTTACACTTGTGAGGAAAGCAGAACATTGTCTGTAGATGCTTCTGTATGCAAATGTGCTGATTGCTATAGCATCAAAGCCTAAGAAATATGCACCAGACTAGTGGGCTGACAAAACCAGATACTATTTTCTAGCACAGTGGAAGAAAAGTTTATGAAGTAAGTTGGTTAAACGCATTTGAATAATAACTGGGAAATGCCATTCACTTGTTTTATTCTGCTTTCCTAGCCAATAGCACAACAACATAATGGAAGACAGTACTTTAAAAGGCATTAAAACTATCACCTAGTTACTGCTTATAAGGGCAACTTAAAAAACCGAAATTCACATATCTGAGGGAGCTGGAACATGTATATTTCTAGTTACTTGAGTATTATATTGCAATCATTTCCCCTCTGTGGAAATAACAGATTTTAATCTGAAAGCTAGGCAGTGATGAAATCCTCAGTTGTTTAGTTATAGATGAGGAAATGCTGGAATACGTAGTATAATTGTGATCAGGAATGTGACAGCTGGAAAGCAGAACATAAAAATAATTGTTGATGATAACAGTAATAACTATATTTTGAGGATTTACTTTTAAATGTTTGGAGAGTATTATCTTACTTAAATCTTACAATGACCACATAGGTTTTAAATGAGATAATCACATAAAGCCACTTCTTAAATTCTTATTACCTGTGTGATTCCCTAGAATACTTTCATATATTCCTCACTAATATTTTGATTTACCCATCCATTCATTCATCCATCCATCTATCCATTTATTCAGCCAGGGTTGTGCATTCCTCAAGGCACTTGCAGTGTAGGAGGGAATGATGATGCAAAAACTAATGTTTATAAAATAATACCTCAAATGTAGCGATAGCTCACAAAACTTTTCAAGTTCAAGCTCTAGAATCAGACCCTGACGCTGCATCTTGTCTCTGCTGCTTTTCTAGCTGTGTCTTTGGGCAAGCCACTTGATGTCCTCAAGCCTCTTTCTTTATTGGTAAAATAAGAATAACAGTAGTACCTGCTTCACAGAGTAGTTCTGAGGACTAAATTAGATCATGCGCATAAAGCATTTAGCAACATAGAACAGGATAAGAAAAGTGGATTTCGTAAATGAGTGATTTAATTGGCTGTGGAGTGACGATGTGAGAAAAGTCAAAGGTGATGGTCAGGACTTTACCTAGAGTCACCAGAGCTGTCTCCAGATGAGGAAAACAAGTTCATGCAGAGGAGACGGGTTACAGAGGAGAGGTGTTCAGTGTGAACAGGTGCATTTGAACTGCCAGCTGGTGATGTCCAGGAGGTAGTTGAATGTTCAAGTCTGAATTTTAGATTAGGAAGCTGGATTGAAGACACAAGTTGGTATGATCAGCACACAGTTTGTAGTTGAAGCCACCAGAGTGAACGAAACCAAGACCTACGTATAAAGCAAACAGAATGATGCACACAGGACCAAAATCCAGGCATTATCAATATTTAAGGGGCCTCAGAGAAGAATTCGAAAGGGAGAGGAAGAAAAGAGAGGAGAAATAATAATGAGAGGGGAAAGGGCAGTGTGGTGCCACCAGGGCCTCTGGTGGAGGAGGTGGTCACCGTCACAGAAACATCAAGAAGTGGTCATTAAAAGGAGGACTAATGACAGGACGTCCCCGGCGGTCCAGTGGTTAAGACTCCGCGCTTCCGCTGCAGGGGGCGTGGGTTCGATCCCTGGTCAGGGAACTAAGATCCCACATGCCACGCTGCCAAAATAATAAAAAAAATAAAACATAAATAAAATAATTAAAATAAAAGAGGAGGACTAATGAATGCCCCCTGAATGGGCAGTTAGGCTGCTTGGCGATCACCAAGAGCCATTTCCACAGTCAGGTCAGGAGAGAAACTGGATGACATAGATTAGGGAGTGAAGAGTAGGGTGGAAGACCAGATAGCAAGGATGAACTCATGTTTTGAGATGTTGATATAAGAAAAGCAAGGAAATTCTTTTACAAAAGCTGCTTTCTGGGTTGCCGAATGCTCTTTTTCTGAAATGCTTTTATACAGTACTTCAAAAAATATAGGAAATGTGGGAGAAGGAGCTGGCAGGAAGAAATTGGGGTCTGGGAAGGAGAATGTACAGCCTGACAGAGGTTGTCTATCAAAGTCCAGGTCAGGCCTGAGTGTAGGCTGGTGTGTGGGTGAGGAGGAACCTTGGAGAAAGTCAGGTAGCGCCTCCTCTGTCCTTCAATGTCATCCCTCCTCACCCCCAGCAGTAACCAAGAACAGGCAGCTTCAAAGCCAAACGTGTATGTGTATGAGGGTGCGTTATGTGCATATAATATGTTTTTACAGTTTAAATACAAGATGGGGAAATACATGAAAAAGTCATTTCAGAACACTTTTATTTATTTATTTATTTATTTATGGTTGGGTCTTCGTTTCTGCGCGAGGGCCCTCCCCAGTTGCGGCAAGTGGAGGCCACTCTTCATCGCGGTGCGCGGGCCTCTCACCGTCGCGGCCTCTCCCGTTGCGGAGCACAGGCTCCAGACGCGCAGGCTCAGCAGTTGTGGCCCACGGGCCCAGCCGCTCCGCGGCATGTGGGATCCTCCCAGAGCAGGGCCCGAACCCGTGTCCCCTGCATTGGCAGGCAGACTCTCAACCACTGCGCCACCAGGGAAGCCCTTCAGAACACTTTTAAATGATGATATCCTTCTTCAAAATCTGGTTGAGTGGAATTAGTGACTGCAAATATTGAAATATCCCAAGGTCATTCAAAGAAAACTGGGATAATGCCTTAGAGAGTATTTTGGGAAACTGATTTTTGATAGTAGATACCCTCCGAACTCACAGAGGAAATTCGAAATCACTCACAGAGGAAAATTATAAGTATTTAAATCCAATAGTTATACCTAGCTCGTTTCAAAAAGTTATTTTCTTCATCAAATCACTACTTACCACATGCATTGATAAACAAAAAAGATTTTTAGCATCCTACTGCCGAGAAAAGGGTGATGAATGTGTATATAAATGCTAAATGTGTATAAGGATTTCATGAGATTGTACTTTGGACTACTATATAAATACTTTCAAATGATCTATACTAAAATGTAGCTCTCATATATACTTGTGAGAAGATATATTTATTTCAAGCTAGTCTAATGAAATGTGAACTACATTATATAGATTAGCTAAGATATAGTTGTGTTTAACATAATTTGTTAAACATGCTTCATACTTAATACCCTTATTTTTCCTATACTTGTTAATTTGTAATTGATTTTCTTCTGGAAGTTTTTTTTTCCCTAATAATCATCTTTTCCTTCTATTTAATCCAGGAGCAAAGTCATAATTTTGTATTAATACTAACAAAATCCTGGCTTTAGCAATAAATATGTAAATATATAAACATCCACATAGATTCTGTAAAAGAATCTATTCTCAGAAAGAAATGCCACTATTTTACCTAATCAACAACTCATATTTTAATTTTATCCTGTTATCTTTTAGAGTATTTGTGTGCTTTAAGCCTAAAAGTTACAGTTAAACTGTTAAATCTCTAGTGAGGTTTTTAAAAGTAAAAATAATGGTAATAAATGAATGCTGTCTAAAGGTTACTTTGAACTTTCGATTCAGTATGTCTGTGAATTATTTATTTTAGTTACTATAAAAATGTTAACGTACTGAAGTATTTGAAATTGAGTAGGGCTTATTCTTTTATCGTGATGGGTTAGCTTGATTCCTAGTGGAACGGAAGTGTGCTTTAAGCCACCATCTCGGGGAAGCAAATGGAAATGGGGTAGAGACACGAGCAGAGCACGGTTCTTTGCAATCCTTGTTCGCTTGTCTTGACCTCAACTTAGGGAAAAATAGGATTCACCCACTTGCAGGAGCAATACACCGCAGGCAAATATTTAAATCACTAACAAAATAGTTTCACGTATTCAAACAACGCCTGATCTCAGGGTCCCCCTTTAGTCTGTCTCAGGATGTTGTGGGTTCCTCAACTCATTTGGCCGCAAACCTTGGCACTCACAGTGATAATTCTCTGCAATTATGACTTAGGAGAAGGGGGATGAATTGATTCCGGTTCCTTGTAGCACACTTGCTAAAACTTCCTAGCAGGACAGGGTCCCCCTCTGTACACATTTGGAAACTTGCAGCCCAAGTGACTCAGAGCCTCCTCGGTTGCCATGGTGATATTGCATTACAGGAGCTGTTGGATTCCAGAGAGATTGGTGCGAGTCGCCTAAGCAGAGTCGAGTCCCTGGCCCCTGCAGTGAAACAGAACACAACTGCCAGTGGCTGTGAGCTCTTGGACACGGAGATGCAGGCCCTGCGTGCAGACTGGAAGCAGTGGGAAGACAGCGTTTTCCAAACTCAGACCGGCTTGGAGAACCTGGTTAGCCAGATGGCCCTTTCGGAGCAGGAGTTCTCAGGCCAAGTGGCTCAGCTGGAGCACGCCCTGGGACAGTTCGGTGCCCTCCTGACAAGCTGGGCTCAGCAGTTAACCCTCCTGGAAGGCAAGAACACAGATCAGGAGCTAGTGGAATGCTGGCAGAAGGGCCGGGTAAGTTGGCTTCCTGTTTTCTGCCTGTGGCTCTGCTCAAGTTTTTGTTTGCCGCTCCTTGTTGCTAAAAAATCCGTGCTAACTAAGAACATGCAACATTCAGACTTGGAAAAATAAGTGTTTACCTAATTAAATTTGTAAAGCTGATCTGTTTCCTTTTCTCATAAATCAAACCATTGTAAAAATACAGACATAAGGGAGAGGGAGTTTGTAGTTACCCTAAGAAGCATTTGTTGTAAGTGGAAATATTTTACTTTCATTCTTATGGTGTAAGAGTTTGTAATATTGTGTTCAGTCTGAAAAAATGGCCTATGGGTACAGGCATAAATAGACGGAGAGTCATAGCTGTTTTCCTGCCGGGGAATTATCTCTAACAATTAAATGATTGAATGTATAGCTTTGGAAGAAACGTTTGGTAGTCTCCTAAAGCACAACTAATAGTTTTCACCCTGGTTAGCTGTCCTGTGTGTGGATTTGGCAGCTGTGCTTGAATTAACCCGTTAACAGAACTCCTAGTGAGGCTCAGCAGTTGCCTTGTGGACTTTTTTTTTTTAAACTAATAGCTGCTCTTTCAGAATGTGAGGAAGGGACGCATAAAAGGAAGAGTGAAGAATGGGCAGAAGCCTGAAGTCTTCTTTCTTTTACTGTTAAATAGTATCACGGAAAGCCTTTCGATATCTGCAGTTTTATAGTGCTCTGAATCGTGGATGTCCTTAAAAGGAAGTTTAGTATAAACTTCTCTGTTTCTATTTATGTTATAATCTTTTCAAAATAGCTTCAGCCAGTATTGTAGTAAGTCATGTAGTATTTCCAACATTGTCTTGTTTTAAATCAAGTATTTGAAATATAGCACACCACAAAATAAAACTTTATAATCATCTCTTCATACTATTTTATTTATAATGTTTCTAGGTTTTTTGTTTGTTTCCTTGTTTGTTTTTTCCTGATGGCTTTCCTATCCTTTAGGCTTAAGCCCTAGAATAAAGCACAGAAAGCAGTTCTGTAAAACAGGGACAAGGAAGTTGGTAATTGTCCCATGTGGTCAGTATTATTCACTCTGATATCAAAAAAATCAGTTATAATGTTTTTAGTTCTTTTTTGCTTCCCTTCCTTTCTCTTCCACTAGTATGAATGAAATTTTTAAAAAAGAAAGATTTGGTTGTGTTTAGGTTACGTTACTATTCTACCATGTTTTCATTGATACTATTAGTGAAAATAATAGGTGAAGCCTATAAAAAATGCACAGGATAATGCAAAAGTGAATATGGAATTTTAATTGTACTAGTAATTCAAAGCTGACAGTCCTCTGCTTAAATCTACTTCCAGATTTGGCTCCAAAGTTCATACTTTTTTTTTTTTTTTTTTTTTTAAATATTTATTTATTTATTTATTTTTGGCTGTGTTGGGTCTTCGTTTCTGTGCGAGGGCTTTCTCTAGTTGTGGCGAGCGGGGGCCACTCTTCATCGCGGTGCGTGGGCCTCTCACTATCGCGGCCTCTCTTGTTGCGGAGCACAGGCTCCAGACGCGCAGGCTCAGTAGTTGTGGCTCACGGGCCTAGTTGCTCCGTGGCATGTGGGATCTTCCCAGACCAGGGCTCGAACCCATGTACCCTGCATTGGCAGGCAGATTCTCAACCGCTGCGCCACCAGGGAAGCCCTAAAGTTCATACTTTTGATAACAGTACTACATTGCCTCCCAATATTCAGATTTTCTTTTCTTTCTAATAATGCTATTTTGGACATAACATTATGCTGTACATCTTATACAGTGCTGTGTGTCAATTATATCTCAATAAAATGGGGAGAAAAAATAAATGAAAAATAAAAAATAAAAACGGAGATAATAAATGTTCTTACCACAAAAAAAGAAATGGTAATTATGTGATGGGATGGAAGTGTGAGCTAATGCTCTGGTGGCAATCATTTTGCAATAAATACATGTATCACGTCAACACATTATACACCTTAAATTTATCTACAACGTTGTATGTCAATTATATTTCAATAAAGCTAGGAAAACGTTTTAATTTAAAAAAGTAGAGATAATACTTCCATTACTATGAATACATAGGAAAAGTTTTACAAAATAATGGATTTGCCAGGGTTCTTTGGCATTGTTTTGCTGTAAGGGAGGGCTTGTCATTGTTGAAAATAATAATAATAGTCACAAACCTTCACAAGTGTTTACTTTCTCTTCTGCAATTAGGTGATGAGACTCAAGAAATCCTTTAAAAAATAAAAATGGACCATCATCTATAAACTATATTAAATCATGTTGCAAAATATCTTGTTCACTCTGTTTGCAAAACTCATATTTTTTAATATCCACTAGGTTATTAGTGTTAGAAATTTAGCAATTTTATTAACCTGTATAACCTTAAGGAAAAAAAATGCATTCTAGGACTTAACTGAAACAGAAGTATATGAGCTGATACTTATAAACTGAAAGACTGTGCTACAATGCTTTAATCTATGATGAAGTTTAGAAAAAAATTTTAGTATAAAGATTTGGTCAAAAGCTTTTCACTTTTCATATCATCTCATTGATAAATGACCACTTTGAATCTCTGGTTCTTTTTACTTTTTGGTATATGGTAGATTTCTTTAGTTGTTATAATGTTCTTCCTTAAATAAATGGTTCAATGTGGTGTAAAACAGTAGTTAGTATTTTAGTGTTTGGAGTTTTGGAGAGAAACTTTCTAGTTATTATTTGTGAATTTTATAAATAAAAATATTTTAAACTCCTCTGTGGCCCAGCCACTAAGCTAAATAATGAATTTTAAAACCAAGAACAGCATCCCTCCTCTCAGAATCACAGTGTAGGTGGAAAGGCCAACAAACTCAAGACCACTGGGGACTGTGGATTGCGATGAGTGTCAACAAGGTGCTGTGCGTCCTCGAAATAAGCCCCTAAGAGGCAGGACAGAGGACAGAGAATCCTTAGGGGAGCCGTGATTTGAGCTGAGCCTTGAGGTGTGATTACATATTGACCAGATGGGTGAGGTGGAGGAACAGCGTCAAGATCCAAAATTACTGAGGAATGAGAAAACACAGAAGAGACAACTAGAGAACAGGATTCACATTAAGAGAACACTGTGCCATTCTAGAGAGTAAATGGGGTCTATGAGAGTTGAGAAGCAGAAGAACAGAGATAACTGAACTGATTAAAAGAGTTAAGACATAGAATAGACCAGCCCTCATTTCTCTTGTGTGGAGTGAGAAGGGAAATGGGCAAGGCCAAGATGATGCTTAGTTTTCTGATTCAGATCAGTGGGAGAACAGTGGTGCCATTTTCTAGGATGAGGGACACAACAGAGACCTACTTTGTTGAGAGGCATGGTTTTCCTACAAATCTAGGCCAGGTCTTGATAAATATCTCTGAGAATAATACTAGTAACAGCAACAGCTATCTGAGTAGTTAACTCAACTTCTTGCCCCTCCTCCTTAATAATTTTCTTTTTTTTTTTTTACCTTGGCGATACTATTATCCACATAGTCCCACTTAAATAACCTGCTGTCTTTACTAATTAGGCACCTGGTGTGCCAGGAATTGTGCTAAGTATTTGACACTGGTGATCTCATTTGCTTCTTGTGACAGTGCTATAAGAAGAAAGCTCTGATTGCAAAGCACCTTGTGTAACTCAGTAGACCATGGCCTTGATTTCAGAGGTGCACTCGTCAAATCCCGACACTTTATTTTGGATTAAGTATTCACAGTACTGTGATTATTCTCGTCTCTCTCTCTCTCATGTGTTAAACTGTGAGCTCTTCAAGTA
Organism: Balaenoptera musculus; assembly: GCF_009873245.2. Classification (NCBI taxonomy): domain Eukaryota; kingdom Metazoa; phylum Chordata; class Mammalia; order Artiodactyla; family Balaenopteridae; genus Balaenoptera; species Balaenoptera musculus. Next base: position 14,402,665 of record NC_045796.1, read on the forward strand.
CAAAAATTATACCATTTTGGGAGTGCCAGAATCCAGCAAAATTACTGGCACATGCCAGACATTTAGCAAATACTTGATGACTGTATGAATGAAACTATTAAATGAATAAATTACTAGTTAAATTAGACATCTGAAATGTAAGAAATTCTTATTATGAAAGTTAACCATACAAACTATGTAAAACCAGTTGCCTTATGTATTTTTTGATCCCAAATAAGTATTGCTTTGCTTTGAAGTGATTTCTCTTCACCTTCACCTCACACCAACAATATTCATACACATCTTCCAATGGCCTAGGCAGACTGTTTTTTTTTTTTTTTTTTTAAACAATTTAGGCTATTTTTGCTTTTCTTTTTCTTGTCCCACTTTAAGTTACTTGACCACTTGATCATTTGACTACCCGGTAACATTGGATGCTCGATTGACTATCCATGCCTTGAAAAGGATGCAGATTAACCAAGTGCTATTATATGCCTTGGGGAGTCCTGAAAATAGGTCTCATTTCTTTACTGAATCTACTGTGTTGGTTTTTCCCTGACTAATAATTTATTATGTGACTTATGCATGTATAGTATGAGGATGTGGAAATTACCCAGTTTAAATGCTTGTTCCTCTGTCTTGTTATTTCCTAATAGGAGATACTGGATGCTCTACAAAAAGCAGAGCCTCAGACAGAGGATCTCAAGTCTCAGCTGAATGAACTTTGTCGTTTTTCCAGAGACCTGAGTACATACAGCAGAAAAGTCTCTGGCTTGATTAAAGAATATAATTGGTGAGCGTGAACCTTACTGGTATTCAAAATATTTTCACACAAATAAGAAGCCAGAGGTTTGTTTATTTTAAGTTGTGAGTTCAGTAATAATATAAATTAATTAATCTTAAATACATTACCAAATGGTGTGAGGGCATACTCAGGACTGTTGACTCTGTTGAACATTATTTTAATCTACTTTATCATTTTTTTTCCCTCCCATTAAATGTTTCAAATCATGGTTTTAGTCTTTGTTTGCAAGCATCCAAGGGCTGTCAGAATAAAGAACAGATTTTACGGCAGAGATTTCGAAGAGCCTTCAAGGATTTCCAGCAGTGGTTGGTTCATGCAAAGATCACTACAGCTAAATGTTTTGATATACCTCAAAATATTAGTGAAGTTTCAGCAAGTCTTCAGAAAATACAGGTAAGGGTGTGATCAATTAATTCTAATAATGGTGATGGGAATTCCCTGGCCGTCCAGTGGTTAGGACTCCGCGCTTCCACTGGAGGGGGCACGGGTTCAATCCCTGGTCGGGGAGCTAAGATCCCACAAGCCTTGCAGCCAAAAAAAAACCTATCCAATAATGGTGCTTAAATGGTTTAAAAATGTGCCTCTAGATCTTTATAAGCATATTAAAGTTTGGCTTAAGAAACTCAGATTTCAGGTAAATCCCTGCTTGAGACAATTGATGTGTATGTGAAAAGAAACTAGTCCATTGATCTAGATGCATGCTATTTTTATATATTAATAGGGATTTAGGAAATAATAAAAGCTCTCTGTATGTGACAAGCATCATGCCTGAGCACTCTAGGCAGATTTTCTCAGTACTTTTCACAATGACCATATCAGTTATAGAAGATTATTATTAGATATGATACATACATAATACAATAATACATGAATATTATTGTACAAATAGAGTAAGAGAACCTTAGTCATTTAATATATACAATAAAAATTGTTTATTTCTTTTCTTTGATTATATTGAGAAATAAGTAGTAAATTCAATGGATAAAGCATTTTATTATGCCTAATCTCTTACCTTTTTCTTTATAGGAATTTTTGTCAGAAAGTGAAAACGGACAGCACAGGCTAAACGTGATGCTTTCTAAAGGAGAACTTTTGAGTACTCTACTGACCAAAGAGAAAGCTACTGGCATCCAGGCTAAAACTGCAACCGCAAAAGAAGATTGGAAAAATTTTCATTCAAATCTCCACCAAAAGGAATCTGCCCTAGAGGTATACTATAGCCAGCCACGTGGATATGTTCTGTGCTGTTAATTGTTGTTGTTGTCATTGTAGTTACAATACAGTGTATTGTATTCAGTACCTCCAAATACCCTTGTTAATGATTTTGGTCATCCCTCTCTGAATATTCATAGATGACTAGATGACTCTAAGAAACAGCTCAGTGTTGAAGTGTGAACCTCACTGAGGAATTGGATAGCTTCTTGCACGGTAGGGGCAGTTATCACAGGCTTGCCCATGCACCATCCCACCAGGAACAACTGGTTTTACTTTTAGGCAATATCACTTAATTTTTCATTTGAAATCCCTCAATTTAAGAAGTTGTCCTAGGAGAACTGAACAGAAGTATCCACGTAAGGCAATGCTATGGCTGAGATGGTATAACTAATGCACATATCAGGTAGTAGGTTTTTGGAGCTCAGTATGCAAAGAGACAATGGTTATTTTATTTTATCCAGAGACAACATAAATTGAATTTATTATAATCATAACATAATTTCTGCCAGAGTGCAATTATATTTTTCTTGTGATCATCTGTTTTGTGTGCCAGCTCTTCTCTTAGAGTAAAATTGTGAGGCACGGAGAGTATTCTTTTCCCTTTTAAAACAACACTTCCTAGCAGAATAGAGCCTTAATTTAATTATGGCCATAATTATTGCAGGATGAAAATAATAATAAAAGAGAATTAATATGTGGAAAGAGAAAATGCATGTTTCTTCAATTCTTCCCTAACCAGAGATCATTGTAATTCTGCTTTGTAGTGGTGACTATTCTTTCATGGTAGGTATCCTCCATTTAATAGAGAGTCATAACCACTGTGCAGTGCCTAGAAATTTACTCTTAACCCTGCAGGGCTCATTAGTGCAGTGGGGCCTGAGCTGTGAAGCAGCTGCTGTTGAGGGTAGTACTGTACATCCAACACAGATAGTGAGGTTACTAGTTCAAGAGATGTCCCGGAGTAGATGGGTAAGTCAGAAATCGCCTGCCTTCCTACTTTTCTTATTTTTCTTCCTTCCCTCCTTCCCCTTCCTTCCTTCCTTCCTTCCTTCCTTCCTTCCTTCCTGTCTTCTCTCCATGTTTCCTTCCTTTCTATTAGGAGTACACACATATTAACACCTATTGTGTGCCAGGCACTATGTTAGGAATACAAAAGGGTTAGTCTTTTCTCATTCCTCAGGGAATTCATTTTCTGAAGAGGGAAACAGTATATAAAGAGGTGGTTGCAGTATAATATAGGTATGCTCAGGATATGGTAATCACTCAAAGAAGGATGCAACTAACTCTTTTTGGAGAAGTCAAGGAAGGTATCCAGAAAGGCGACATTCTAACTGAACCTTGAAGGCTAAACATGCTTTGAATTTGCCGAAGCCGACGTGCATTTCAGGTAGAAGGAATTGAATGTGCAGGGCCAGGGTGTCATGAGTGTCAACTATGAATGGGGGACTTTGAGGGGTTTGACATTCACGTAAGATTCTGTGGGAAAAGCAACAAAGATAAGACCGGAGATGACGATTAGGACCAGATAGTGGAATGTCTTGTATACGAAGCAATTTGACCTTGACTCTTGGCCAGAATTCCTTATCTGACCCCCAGAACAGCATTTATTTTCTCAATCTTCACAAGGATGGAACATAACCCATACCATTCTAGGTACATAGAAGAGAGATTAATTCATTACATACAATGGATACTTTAGGATACTAGGGCTTAATTCGAGGGTTGAGAAAGGCTGAGTGAGGAACCTACTGATCTTTAAGCTGGAGATAAACATGTCAACTCTCTGGCTCCAGTGTAGACCAGAATGGCGAATAATAAGTAGCTGGAAGACCAGGGAAAGCTTTTCATAATGATCCAGATGAGAGAGACCAGAGCCTGAATTAAAGAAATGATAAGGAGTGGAGCTTTATCTCTAAAAGAAAACATAACAGGATTTGGTAAAGAATTCAATGAGGGGCCCAGAGAAGGAGAAGTTAAGTTTAAGTCTTTGGTTTCTAGTTCAGAAGATGGCATGAATGGTGATGCCATTAACTGAGACATGAATATGACAGAAAAAGTAGTTTGGGAAGGGATAGAAAAATTAATTCAATGTAATATATGTTCAATTTTATGGGCCTGCAATATACTCAGCAGGTAATGGCCAGGAAAGTAGCCGTGAAGGTGAGTGCAAAGTTCAAGAGAGAGGGTAGAGCTGCCAAAACAGTGAGAGTGAATATTTACCAGTCACTGTTGAAGGCACTTAACGTATATTAATGTGTTTAATCCTCATAACCATTCTCTGAGGTAGAAACTCTCTTATTTCTATTTTATGGATGAAGAAATTAAGGCAAAAGGTGCTTAAATCATCTACCAAGTTCTAACAGCTAGTAAGTGTTGAAGACAAGGTGTAGACCCAGGCACTCTGACTTGAAGTGTTGTATGAATACAGTTCTGTAAATGGAAGGCTTTAAGGCTTTGTAGGTGGTCACTGAAGCCATTGGAGAAATAACAGGAAAATTATGCAGAGTGAACATTTGGTGGGAGGCCTGTACACCCCCAAGGACAGGAAACATCTGAGGAACATTAGGAATTGTTTGACTTAGTATCAAGCTGTCCTTATTCCTGTGCCCCAGGCCCCTTGCTCAGGCCCTCTGACTTCACTCCTTGGATGAGGAACCCAAACTTTTTACAGTAGATCTCTGAGCCCCTACTGCTCCGCTCCTCAGTCCCGTGTCTTTGCAGCACTAATTCCTGATCATGGTCCCCAGTTTCTCCTGTAGTGGCCCCATGAGACTCCAGTGGCAGGAAAATGGGAACACCTTGAATTTATAAATGTATTTAATTATTCAACAAATATTTGTTGAACGTCTTCCATTTGCCAAGGACTATTTTAAGCTCTGGAGATACAGCAAAGAATAAAACAGAATAGAACTCCTGCCCTCGTGAAGCTTAAATTTTAGTAGAATACTCCAGGAGTTATCCTGGTATCTTACATTTGTGAAGCACTTTTAATTTTCCAAAGCATTCCCAGCTACCATCTCCCTAAGAGGTGACTATGGCAGCATGACTGTCCCCACATTGTAGACACCGGATCGGATACATATGGAACCTTGAGCCATTCTCCCAGCCTCCTGCAGTCCTTGCCACATAGATTTTTAAGCTAACCTTTGTGGATTTGCTCTTTGACAATTCTACGCAAAGCTCTGATTTAAATTTAAATTTAAAATCCTTTAGTGGGTTCACGTGGTAACATCAATTTCAAATTCACTTCAGACTGGCATTTTTATAAATAATAGAATGTAGATATAAACACCTTGGCTAAGGCGAAATGGCACCATATAAAACTATCAAATACATATGACAGCTACAAATTATCAATGAAAGTGGTGACAACATTCTTATGCAGTAAACACAGAATACTATTTCTTGTTTCTTGTATCTTTATAAATCAGAATAAGCAAATTGTTTATTAAAAACATAATAAGCATATCAACCATATGCTATTTCTTGTTTCACCATTAATCAAAATCAACAAAATGTTTGTGAGGACTTACTTATATTCCTGCAAGGTACCATGATGTGTCCCAGGAAGTGTCAGACACAGCCCTCCCCTCATGGAGTTTGTAATCTACTCGTAGACAGGCTTGCTGGCATGAGATGAAAACTCACAATCCAGCGCAGTCCATGATAAAGTATGCAGTGACTGGCGTAAACAACAAATGTGACAGAGGCTGAGAAGGGGGCGTGTATGAGCTCTGAGGTGGGCTGGATCATGAGGGAAACATTCATTTATTAAAAAGTAGAACTTAAAAACCTCTGAAGGGTTGTTCACAAATTATCCGGGTACCAAGGTGAAGGATAGAAAGTTCCAGACATTGGGAACAGGAAAAGAAGGGGAGATGGGTGAGGAGGTCTGGTTGGGGTGGGCTTTGAATGCCAAGTGAAGACTCTGGACTTGCTATTAACATTTTGTTTTTCTTGTTTTTTTGGTCCCTAACACTATCTAAAACCTCATAGAATCTAAAGATCCAAATGAAGGACTTTGAAGTAAGTGCTGAGCCTGTACAGGACTGGCTGAGTAAAACCGAGAAGATGGTGCATGAAAGCAGCAATCGCCTGTATGATCTGCCGGCCAAGAGGCGGGAACAGCAAAAGCTGCAGGTGATCAGCCCCTCAGCCCGTCTGGCCATCCCCCATCTACCACACATTCAGATCAGAGGCATGTGAGCACCCTGGAGTTAGATTTTGCTGTCCTGAGATAGAGCGCACCCGTCCCCGATTTCAGAGGTCCTGTTTTCCAACTTTCCTTTGAGGTGTGATTTGTCCGGTCCTGTAGTCCACACTGTGTGTAGCTTGGAAATAATAACGCGCCTTTGGGGCACACCTATGACTCGCCCGTGTTTGTTTCCTCGGTCTTGGGGCCGAAGCTTTGTCTGCGATGTGCTCTTCCCCAGCCTCTTAATAGTGACTTGCTTGTGCTTTTCAGTCTGTCCTTGAGGAAATAAACTGCTACGAGCCTCAGCTCCACAGGCTGAAAGAGAAAGCTCAGCAGCTGTGGGAGGGCCAAGCGGCCAGCAGGAGCTTTATGCACCGAGTGTCACAGCTGTCTTCTCTGTATCTAGCTCTAAGCAATTTAACAAAGGTAACGCCTGCCATGTGCTGTGTGTGAGTGTGGGCCCCAGGTCGCAGAGCTGGGGCCCGGGAGCCCGGGGCCCCGGGGCAGGGCTGAGGCGTGTAAGTGCTCTCCCTAGCCTTGCAAGCCCAGCCAAACATTTGTGCTGCATCATCTCCACATGCTTGTCTGAAAAGAGCAAAGGAGGTTTCAGACATCGAAGAGACTTCCCATCTCTATGACTGCACAAAATATTCCCTTTAATCCTGAAGTGGTATGTTCCCCAGAGCTTTTATTTTGAAGACTCAAAGCATAAACATAAGGCAGAATTCAGAGTATTGTGTCTAAAGATACGCAGATTAAATTTAGAAAAAGAGGAATTCAAAGCAGTTTAAATTTATTTAGTGGACTAAATAGAGTGAGTGGGGGATCATTTTTTTCTGTTTGTCTCAATTCTTTATATTCATTACATAGTAGTCAAATATGTGTTGATTGAGAGTTTCAGTTCAGATTCTAGAGCAGAGCTCAAAATTGGCAATGATTCCTATAACTGATTAAAGCGCTTTTCTAACAGCTTAGAAAAAAGTAAATGGGATCCCACAGTGACCTCACTTAGAGCCTTCAGCAGACCCATCTTGAACTTTGTAGGGCTGGCCTACCTTGAGCTTTATGGCCTTGTAACATTTGTTCCCTATATTTCCCTTTTGTATTTCAGATCTGAGAATGTAGGGAACCTGCTGTAACTTGGCTTTGCCTGTTTTAGTGTGGGCTTACTCCTGGCCTGCTGTTTGCATCCCCAATAAAACATCATTGAGACAGCCAAATAGTATAGGTGCTGGAGTAATAGAGTCTGTTTACACCAATGTTTTTTACTTTTTTTGTCTTTAGAAAATCTGGCACATATCTGAAATTAGAATAAATTAAGGCCATCTTTCTATTCCTTTGTATTTATTTAGATACCAAAAAATCAGTAGATACTCAAATGCTTTAAGAACTGACAATTATATTCATAAAATCTTCACTGTTGGATATAAGCTTTAATTAATAAATAAAACCACATTTACGGTCCCAATTTAGGGATATTACAGAATCTCAGATAATTGTTTTTTTTAGAACTGGCTACAATGTAGGTCATGTGGGTATGTGGTATCAGTAGAGCCAAATGTGATCATGTGAGAGCAGAAACTACTTCAGTGGGCTTCCCAGACAAGGTGTGAGGAAGACATTAATGAAATTTCTGAAAAATATCCCAATCGTCGTAAAGAAGTGTAGCGAGTAAGCTGAGGGGCACTAAATTGTCATTGTAATCTTTCTGCTTCTTGACCCAATTCTTCTCATAGTTTTACTCTTTAGAAAGCTACTCCACATCTCATAGATTCACACAGCTTTGCATCGTATCTGAGCATATGGACCTATGGCTGATCGCAGCTGTTTGGAACAAAGGGTTAGCTTTTACAGTCTGAGTAGCTTCAGGGTGTGAAGTCTCTGTGGAAGGGACAGCTGGAAAACGATTTCTGTCATTTCCAGGAGAAAGTGTCAAGACTGGACAGAATTGTTGCAGAACACAATCAGTTCTCCCTCGGGATTAAAGACCTGCAAGACTGGATGACAGATGCGGTCCACATGCTGGATTCTTACTGCCACCCGACCTCTGACAAGAGCGTGCTGGACAGCAGGATGCTCAAGCTTGAGGTGTGCCTTTTACGAGAAATGTCTCTAATTTACAGAATTTGTTTTTCTCAAAAGTTCTCGAGTCTCCGTCTGTCTGGTATGATAATGTCACACTCTGTCCACGAGAAATCCAAGAATGCTCCGTGGATATGATCCTGTTTGCATAGGGAGGCTTTGCCTAAGCACTCCTGAATCGATTGAGCTCAGATATACTCAGTCATAAATACTTCACAACAATTAAAATAAAATAAGGAAATTTCCTGGCAGTTCAGTGGTTAGGACTCTGTGCTTTCACTGCCAAGGGCGTGGGTTCAATCCCTGGTTGGGGGAATAAGGTCCCGCAAGCCGCACGGCGTGGCCAAAAAAATAAAAATGAAAAAAAAATTTTTTTTAATAAAAAATAACAACCCCCAAATGGTTACTTGCTTGATATAGCCAGTTAAGAGGCTAGTTTCAAATTACATCACAGGCACATTTATTCTGAGAAATATTTGGTTGAAACATTTTATCGGGCAAAACCTTTCCCATCTTGTTCAACTCACTTGCCTGCCTGTATCAGTTAGTCCATTCTTCTCCCATCACAAGATATTAGTTTTGTGTTAGTTTACGTTTGTGATAAAGCAATCATTCTGCGTTCATTCACCTGTCATTTATACACTGGGTGTCTTCTGGGAGACTGGCACTCTGTCTTGATACCAAAGATTCAAAAATGAATAAAATATGGTCATTGTCCTCAAGGATTTCATTGTCTGAGGCTGGAGGCGGAAACACAGAAGACAGTAATAATAATTACAGTGCTGTGGACACACCGAGGAGCGGAGCTGGGCAAGGGGCATTGGGTTGAGAGTTGAGGCAGGTTTCTCAGAAAGCCTGATACCTCAGCGGAGATTTCAGAGTGGGACCAGAAGAGCAAAAGCTGAAGAAAGCCAACAGCATGGTGTGTGAGACGTTACTAGCAGTTCTTTCCTGCTGCAGCAAAAGCTGATGGCCATGACTGGCTGAAACTGAATCTGTAGAGGTTGGCAAGGTCCAGATAAGAGAGAGAGATGCAACTTTACCTTTTAGGTGATAAACACCAGTTTTATAACTTTGAATTCAAAGATCCTTCTTATATAGCAAAAGAATAGTGCTTGTGAAGAACTTGAAATATATAAATTAATATATAATATGAATTAAGCTATTTCTTTCAGTTTGTTGTATGAGAGACCTTAACCTTTATAGAGCTCTTCATCCAGTGACCTTTGAGAATTCAGGAATCCTATTGTCATCTATTTTTCTCTTATTAAAAAACAGTAAAATTAAACTTCGGTGGAAATTAGGGATTATTCAGAGAATAATAATGACCTGAAAGGCCAAGGCCACTCAGGCTGGTGAGTGGTTACTGGCACCAACAGCAAGTGACTCTCCCATCCTCCACCTGATGAGCCTGAGAGAACCGGGGCTCAACCCAACCGTAGATTGTCTGCTATCCACCGGGACTCTGAAATATTTAAAGCTAGAAATGTTAAATAAGCAAATGACAAAGGATTTCCGTATGTGCTTTTACAGGCTCTATTATCAGTGAAACAGGAAAAAGAGATCCAGATGAAAATGATAGTGACCAGAGGGGAATCTGTCCTTCAGAATACCTCTGCGGAAGGCATTCCTGCCATTCAGCAGCAGCTGCAGAGTGTGAAGGATATGTGGGCGTCCCTTTTGTCTGCAGCGATTCATTGTAAAAGGTTAGTGAAGCTGAAGGGCTGCTGTGAAGTCATTGCTAAAAGATCTACAGGATAGCTCAGTAACAGACTGTCCCGGGGTTCTCCCTTTCTCTCTCTCTCTCTCTCTCTCTCTCTCTCTCTCTCTCTCTCTCTCTCTCTCTCCCCCCGCCCCTCGGTCCCAATCTCTTTCTCTCTCTTGCCCTGCTCCGTTATTTTTTCCTCCCTTTCTTCCTTCCTGCTTCCCTCCCTCCTTCCTTCCTTCTCTTTTTTCTTCTTGGAACAAAAGAAACTGGCAGGTGCGATCTTTCATTTAGGTTGACCTGCAATACTATGTCTGTGTTTTCATATAACTACATGTTTCTTTGTGTTGATGTTCACTGCTTAAAAAGTCAAAAGATAAATACATGTTTAATCGTGTGAAGCTATATTAGTGAAAACCAATCAGTTTACTTGGGAAGTAGCCCCAGAAAACACCAGTAGGTGGTGGGAACAACACGTGAGAAAGGGAGGGCAGCCAGTAACATGGGCAGCTGGAGCTTACTCCCAGCAGGCGTTGCTGGGAGCCAGTGTAGATAGAGCGTGTCTGGGAGTTACCCATGGAGAGCAGGGGAGCCGGAACGTTTGTAAACAAACTGCCATGAGTCAGGCAGGCAGTCGAGGATTGCCTCCAGGGGACGACAATCCCTGGCATTTCTTGCCTACAGTGCCCTCAAGCTGAGAGGGCACCAGGGACCAAAGGATGCCCTCAGGCCAAGAGGGCAGGGAGTTGGCCTTTGGAGGACCGGTTGGCAGCGTAGTGCAGGGGTCTGGATGGAGGGTGGAGTGCAGAGTGTCTGCTACAGAAGGGCTCAAGCATGTTAGTAAAATTAGACACAAATGATTAACAGAGTTAAACATGTAACATCTGTATTGAGAGAAGGAAGTGCTTAATTTATCAGTAAGAGAAATCATCAGGTTTTAGTAATTAGACCAATTCAGGAAATGTTAGCCTATATCATTTGTGATTTTCTGATTTTTAGATCTCATGCAAGATAGTGACTATGCTTGTTCTTGTTCGGTTCTTCCTTCCTTCTTTTATTACTTTTTTTCTCTCCTCTGGATGTCCTACTCAACTTGATGGAGCTAAATATTGCTTCTCTTTCTGCCCTGAGCCTTGGCTCCGGAAAGCCTCGCTCAGGGCATCTCTCCGTGCTTCCTGCTGCTCGGTGGCAGCAGTGCTGCTTGAGGCTATTTTTAGCAGGGATGTAGGGAAGGCACATTTCTCCTGGACTTTCGCTGGGGACACCCCTCCCCCCCCAGCCAAGACTCGGCCGGGGGAGTCTGGTACAAAAACCCCCGTCTCCGAAAGGGGAAACGCGTGTGTTTTCTGTTCCTTCAACTCACCAGAACAGGAGTTGCAGTCAAGCCTGGGGTTACACTGATGGGAAATGTGAGGTTCCAAAGCCAGTGTGCTGCCCTCTTCCCTGGTCTCCGAGTCCTCGTAAATCTGGGGAGCAGGAGATGCCTGGGGCCTGTGATGCCCAGTGTGTGGGTGTTGGGGTCCAAGGGGAGCCAGCACTGTGGACTGCATGGGGGCACCAGGCGTTCTGGGTGGTGTTTATGCAGGTACTTGCTTTATAATTCATTAAACTGATCATGTCTGTTCTAAAAAAAAAAACAAAAAAAAACCTGACTCCAGGTTTTATATCCAGTGCCTCTTCTCTACCCGTTGGCCTGGACTTCACTGGCCCTTGCTTCTCAAGGCTGTGCTTGCCAGGGACCCAGACTCGGATTTGATAAGCCACAGCAACCCCTCTCAAGCCTGCCCCGTCCTGATCTATGGGCTTCCTGCTGGGGGAGTAGACAGAACCAACACGGTGATCGAGGTCAGACAGATTGGATGTACATGGCTTCTCCGTGTAGATTACTGTCCTTTCAATTACCTTTCAGTCAACTTGAAGGAGCTCTTTCTAAGTGGACAAGTTATCAGGACGATGTTCGACAGTTTTCCAGCTGGATGGACAGCGTGGAGGCCAGCCTAAACGAATCCGAAAGGCCGTGTGCAGAAGTGCGGGAGAAAACAGCCGCTCTCGGGAAAGCCAAGGTGGGACCTGGATTTCAGATTCCATTTGTTTTCTGACAGGCGCTTCAGAGTTGCCATAGCTGTACAGAAATGTGCTCACCTGAATCCTAGGGCTGTCCACATAGGCAAACTCTATTTGAGGGGTTTACTATAATTTCTAATGGCTTCTTAACCTAAACTTTTGTTTGTGGCTATTTTGTTAGTGAGTGAAAATGTCCTCTTCCAGGAAAACCTCATAGACGCATGTTTTATGATATATTTAAAATTTGGCAACTTGTAATAGCTTTTCATACCTTCAGCCTGCTCGTCATTCGGAAGTAAAAGTACTTTCTTTTCTATCACATCCTTTTATATATCTACTTTTGTATATTTTTCATAATGCTTATATTAGTACAGTACTACATGTAAAGATTATTTAATAGATAGATGGATAGATCGATGGTAGATAGATAGATAGATAGATAGATAGGTACTGGAGGTATGTTCTTAAACCTCTTTTTTGCTGATATTAGTATTCACACATAACATGTTGGAAACCTTTGTTTTATTCATCCAGGGCATATTCATTGGATGGCCTATTCTACCTAAAACTTATTGTGTCCTAAACAGTACTTATTATCTTCTACCCCAAATCCTTCACTCTCCTATATTCTCAGTGTCAGTTCTTTTGTGTCACCCCACACTGAATACCCTAAACTGGGAACCTCGTTTTCCCACCTCCTTCTTTCTTACCCCCGCTTTGGTCTTGCTGATTCCAGTTCAGAAGTGTCTCCTGACTCTAATCCATCCTTCTTTTCCTAAATTGGAGCAGCTCACCTCGTCTCTTGTCTCCATCTCCCGTTAGCTTCATATGAAGGTGAATGTCTCTCTTTCCTGCCTGAGAGTTCTGTTGCTTTCCACTGTTTACAGGATCATACCAATCTCCCTCCTCTAGTTTGTAAGAATTTTAATAATCTCTTTGCCAGCCTCATTTTGCTCACTCTCCCACCCTCCTTCCACCCTTGTGCCAGTCTTACTGTATTTCTCACTATTTCCTGAATGTGCCACATTAAATGGAATTAAACGATTCCATGCCTTTGAAGAATCTCCTCCCTTTTTCACAGAATACTTTAGCTGTGCCCCAGCACCTGGCAACCTTCCACTTACCTTTCTGAATTAGTTCAGAAGCTATCTTTTCTATGAAACCACCACCACCCAAGGCTTAATTAGTTCTTCTGTTCTCTGTTGTTCATATCTCTTTATCAGTTTTATAGAATATATGCTTACATACCTCTCGCCCTCAGTGGTTAAAGATGCTTAATTTCCTTTTTATTCTATGCATTTGGCTCTCTGTCTGACACAGAGTAAATACTGAGTAAAAGTTATTTGAATGACTAAATGGCCTTACGTGACCTATGCCAACTCACTTAACATTTCTGGGTTTGCATGAGTGTTTGCATCTGAAAATTAATCTACTCATAATTATCTACCCATCGTATTGTTATAATGATCCATTGCTTTATTAATTATGCATCTATTCAATAAATATTTACTGAGAACTCACTACATGCAGGCATTGTGCTCGATTCCAGGTAAATAAAACAGACAAAGGTTGTATTCTGGAGGGGACACCTATACTCATCCGAGAGTGCATGAATAAACAAATAATTATAACTGGTGATAAGTGCCCTGAAGAAAAAACTGCATGTTTTGAGAGAGAGTCATTGGGACAGGGCAATTACAGACTGCTTGGAGTCGGGGGAGGGGGAGGAGAGACTGGAAAGGCATCTCCGAAATAGTAGACGGAAATGATGCCCTAAGGAATTTAGTGCAGAGAAATCAGTTTGGGGAGGAGGTGGGAAAAGAGCATTTCAGATGGAATAATCAGCATGTCCCTGAGGAGGGAGAGAACCTGGCTCAGATAAAAGGGAGCTAGGAGAAAGGCTGGGTGTTGCTGGAGCCGAGAACACATGGATGGGTGCTACCAGGTGATCTGGCAGAGGTGGCAGGGACCAGGTCCTGCCTTGCCATGAGGATGCTAGCCTGTGGATTTCCTACTTGATCCTGACCGCCTTGGGAAGATTATCAGTGTCTTAAGCTAGGGAGTGACACGATTCCCTTTAGAATCTTACAGTCTTTTATCACTCAAGCTGCTGTGTGGAGTGTGGACAAAGGGACTGGGCAGGAACTGGGGGCAGGGAATCTGCCCAGCAGGATATTGCAAAGGTCCAAGTAAAAGGTGATAGCAGCGGGGGCTGGGGGTTTGCAGGAGACAGGAGAACACATGTCAGGATATAGTGAAGAGATAGAACTAACAGGATTTCATCATGGATGGAGGGAGAAAGGGTGACTCCAGTGGTCTGAATTGACCAGCTGGGTGGGAATGGTAGCATTTACTGTTTGAAAAAAGACTGAAGGGGAAGGAGATTTATTGGTGGCTGGGGAAGGATGGGAATGGAGTAGAGCTCAAGAGCCCATTTTTGGACAAATTAAGTTTGAGGTTTCCAAGTCAACTGGAATCAGTATCTCATAGACAGTTCTGGGCCAGATATCAAATACACCCCCCCGACTCATATAGATATAGATATAGATATAGATTGATGGATAGAGTGATCTATCTGTCTACAGATAGATAACCTGAGATCACTTGCCAAGTATGCAGTTTAAATATCCTAATTTTAGTAGTACCGTTGATATGATTATATATGCACCAATTCCTTTATTTTTTTTTAATGTTCTCTAGTTATTAAATGAAGAAGTGCTGAGCCACAGCAGCTTGCTGGAGACCATTGAAGTCAAAGGAGCTGGCATGACAGAGCACTATGTCACCCAGTTAGAATTCCAGGACCTGCAAGAACGATACAGAGACATCAGAGAGCGGACCAAGGTATGGCTCTCCGTGTTCCACGCAAACCCACTGAAAATGCAGTGTTTGGAGCTGTGCTTATTTAAAGACTCATTTATTTGGGGCAATGACAGCCTTATGAAAGCAGATAGAACAAAAAAAAGCAAAATGAATTTTAATACTTTGAACACCCCACTGGCAAAACCAAACAAAAACCCTCAACTGTTGTTAGGATATGAAAGTTACTGAAGGAAAATAATTCCCAATTAAAAAGTCCTAGAGATGTACCTATTGTAGAAAAATTAGGGGCAGCTTCATAAGGAAGACTCATAAATTCTTTAATATGTCGGGTGATGAAAATTTTCTAAAGCAGGAAATAATCACCAATAATATTTATAATACTGTGCTTTATTTATTTCTTTGTGAACTTTCAGCACACCTTACTTTATTAGACAAAGTACATGAAAAATTAAATCCACAGTGAGTCCCAATCCTCACTGAAGGCACAATATAAGAATTTCAGTTTTCTTCATTAGCAAAAATGTATTTTTATGACAAATAAAGTTAATTCATTTTTTGGAATATCCATGTAACATTTCATAAGGAATTCAGAGATCAGGAAGATAGTTCAAGAAGGTGATCTTTAAGACCCCTTTTACTCCCAATATTACGTTTTTTTATATTTTTTGCCTAAACCTTAATGTTTTACTCTTCTAGGAAACATTCATATTTTAATGATTTAACAATCATGCTTTTCTAAAATTCCGAAAGTGAATTCTTACAGAACGTTGAAACTGCATGTAGAAATGTATTCCCATCTTAATCATCTTGCATGCTAATAATAGGAAGCAGTAACCAAGTCTGAAAAGCTAGTTCGCCTGCACCAGGAGTATCAGAGAGACTTGAAGGCATTTGAAGCTTGGCTGGAGCAAGAGCGAGAAAAGCTTGACCGATATTCAGTTCTTGAAGGTGATGCCCACACTCACGAGACAACGTTGCGGGATCTTCAGGTAAATTCTACTTCATCATAAAACAAGGGAATTTTCATTCTGAATATAGAATCGTAATTTTAAGCAGTGGGAAGTTACTGTGACCTTAAATCCTGTAAACAGCTGATATATATTAAGTGAAACCCTAGTAAGGTCTGATCTGTAGCATTTTGGGACCTCGGTAGCGTATGCTAGTCGAGATCGTTTGATAGGCAGTTTAGACTGAGCAGGACTGGATCTTGAGGAATTCGTTAAGTTACTAAGGTGGCCTCTGACAGGAGTGCCTAGTGGTCTCACTTATGGTATTGACTGGCCCACCTGCCTGTTCCTCCCTAAAGGATTGAATTAGATGTGGAACACAGCTGCAGGAGTCAATAGCACGTGACACTTCTCAAAGTCAAATCGGTGGCACCATCTTAGGCCATCTGGTTTTAACCCAAATCTCCCACATTGCTGAGGATACAGGCCCAGGGACAGAGACCTAGAAGAAGGAATTCGAGGAGCTAGAAAAAGCACTGGTGCTCAGGTAAGCAGTCTGAGATTCAGGGCGAGATGGCAAAGCTCATGGGGAAAGTGGTCCTAACCCACTTATTCATTGACTCATTCAACATTTACTGAACACCTAATGCAGTGCAGACACTGTACTTGGCTAGCTACTGCAGGTAAAGATGATTAAAATATTATTCTTGCCTGCAAGGAACTTGCATTCTAAAGAAATGCAGACCCGTTGATAGGTCGTAATGATCTATCTAACAATGTGATAAGGACAATAATAGAACTTCTCTATTATTAGGGGTCTTATGGGAGCATCAAAGAGAGCCCCTTAATCTTACCTGGAGAGACAGGTAGGGGTCAGGGGGTTCCCAAGAAGGGGAAACCAGGCACACAGAGTAGAGAACAGAGAAAGGCCAGCAAGACAGCTCCGTGTCCCACCAGCTCCGTGTTGGCACTTACTGAACACTGTCAGCTCTTATCGGAATTGGTTCAGGATTGGGCAAGATGTACCTACAGCTCACACAAGGTGGAAAAGCAGGACTGAGATGGTCATCGCTGGCATATAACATTTCTGGCTATTTCAGTGGGTCTCAGAGAGTGTTGTGTAATGGCGGGAGTGCACGGTTGGGATTAGGAAGTTTAGACTCTGACTTATGGTGAGAACTGACCCTGGGTGACTTTGGCAGAGGTAAA
Organism: Balaenoptera musculus; assembly: GCF_009873245.2. NCBI lineage: Eukaryota > Metazoa > Chordata > Mammalia > Artiodactyla > Balaenopteridae > Balaenoptera > Balaenoptera musculus. Next base: position 14,419,689 of record NC_045796.1, read on the forward strand.
CGTCTCTGACTCAGTTTTCTCCACAGAGTTGTTCTGAGGAAGGATTAAATGAGATGGGAGAAAAATCTTATTTAAATAATAGTCCATTCATGAAATAAATATACAGCAGAAGTTGAAGAGTCATAGTTTCATTAGCTTATTTAAGGATCTCATCCATTTTATTCTTAATAGTAGCATACCCTGGTCTGCTAGGGTTAGCTGTTGTAATTTATCTTAATGGAATGGACTTTGTTTTCTGGCTATAACCTCTCCCAGCACTTCACTCCAGACGTTATTGGCAAGCAAATGCCAAGCTCTCCAAGTTCTGTGTAGGAACTAGGCCAAGAAGTCACTTGTCACCAGCAGGTGTTTCTCCTGTTCCAGAAGAAAATGTTTCACTTTGGTCAGTATTAATGTAGCCCAAACCCAAACCTAACTCCAACCTCTCAGTTCACTGTGTATTAATTCTTATTGACACTGTCTTATTTTGAGTCACCACAAATGTTAAAAAGGGAGGGGAGACACTAAGGCAGAAATTGGTGGTGGAGACGTGACATCCCAACTGCACTACTTCAGGGTCCTGATGTCCTACAGCTCGCTTAGTCATCTGGGGATCTGCCAGCAGTGTGAAACATGTTCACAAATTATTTTGCATTTACTGAAGGCTTAATTTGAGTCTTAGAACATATAGATTTTTAAAATATTTAACTATATTTTCCCCTCAGAATAAGTACTTGAAATGTGGTATATATATAAGAATTTATCTAATGCAGTGATTTGTAGAATAGTGAAAACTGCTATAAAATAGGGAAAGGGTGATATACTAAGAAGATTAGGGGCTTCCTTGGTGGCTCAGTGGTTAAGAATCCGCCTGCCAATGCAGGGGACACGGGTTCGAGCCCTGGTCCGGGAAGATCCCACGTGCCATGGAGCAACTAAGTCCATGCGTCACAACTACTGAGCCTGTGCTCTAGAGCCCGCGAGCCACAACTACTGAGCCCGCGTGCCTAGAGCCCATGCTCTGCAACAAGAGAAGCCACCGCAATGAGAAGCCCACACACCACAACGAAGAGTAGCCACTGCTCGCCGCCACTAGAGAAAGCCCGTGCACAGCAATGAAGACCCAACGCAGCCAAAAATAAATAAATAAATAAGTTAATTAATTAATTTTTAAAAAGGAGATTAATTAGGGCAAGGATCAGTAGATTGTAGCCCAGAACCCGTATTTTAAATAAGGTTTTACTGGAACACAGCCACACCTGTTTATCTATGTAGCGTCTATGGCTGCTTTGGCGCCACAATGGCAAGGTTAGGCAGTTAAGTACTTGCAGCAGAGATTGTGTGGCCCACAAAGCCTAAAATATTTACTATCCAACCCTTTATGGAAAAAGTTTGCCAAACCCTGAATTAAGGAAAGAGATTGTACAAAATTACCTTTAAAAATTTTTAGGAATTTTGGAATAAAATTTCTGTTTGTCATCATTTTGATTAATATTTTACCATATAAATTGTTCTTCTCTTCCATTTACAATACATTCACATTACAACATTCTTGGAGTGATATCATAGCTGAGGACAAATGTATCCAATAGTCTGAACCATATAAGATTGCTATTTCTATAGGTAAAAGTGGTCAGATATGAGCAATTTCATTGGTATTAAAGATTTTTTAATAATATTGTATTCTGACTAAATATGTTGGCACTTCTAACATTCTTGGTAGGCTTTGACTTGGCCCCTTTCAACTTTAGATGATGAGATCAAGTAACACAAGTGTATAATACCGTTTTGCCAACATCTTTAAGGATATGAGTTTTTCTTTCTATAAAAAAAGTAGTTTATGCTCTTCAAGACTTGGCTCATACTAAATTTGTAGGGTAAATTTCTGGGACTTATGCTTTGGTGGAGGGAAATGTATTTGTACCTAGGAGTACCTGATGGGCAGGTGTGATAATTCAGCCTTCCAGGTTTGTATGCCCTGTACCCTCCAGGGCCAACTTCTCTTTGCCATCGCATTCCCTAGAACATCTTTGGCAAAGGATCCCTCCTTAGCAAAAACAAGGTTCATTGTTCTTTTCTCAGCCACACATGTAGCACTGATCCCATTCAATGTCAAAGCAAGAAACCTTAGGCTCTTTAAACAGGTTAGGAGCCAAAAAAAGCCTAGGTTATTATATTAAACAATAACCCTTTAATCACAGTGTTTTTTGTCTGTAGGCTGAAAAGCCAAATTTCACACATTGCTTCTAAGATGACTGAGAAAAATATTTCTCTTGGTGTGTATATTTGTGTGTATATGTGTGCATTCTGATTAATTTAATTGGAAATATTTCAGAATCTTTCTCCTGACTTGGGAGACAGTATTCAGTTTTCGGTACATATTTTTTTGTGTAAGTCGGAACCAAAGCATTCTTTCCTAACATGAAGCTTTCTTGAAGCCAACGTGAAGGGCACAGTTGGCTTGAGTGAGACATGATCACCTACACGGGTGTAAAATGTGAGTGAGGTGTAGCAGTCATACCTTTCCCCTACAGGAGCTCCAGGTGCACTGCGCAGAGGGGCAGGCCCTGTTGCATTCAGTGCTGCACACCAGAGAGGAAGTGATACCATCGGGCATCCCCCAGACGGAGGACCGGGCATTAGAGTCTCTCCGGCAGAACTGGCAGGCTTACCAGCAGAGGCTGTCCGAGACCCGAACTCAGTTCAATAACGTAGTCAACAAACTGAGACTGATGGGACAGAAGTTTCAGCAAGTAGACGAGTGGCTGAAAGCAATGGAGGACAAAATGAGTCTCAGAAGTGGACGTCAGTCTAACCGGGCGGCCAAGGAGATACAATTACATCAGATGAAGGTACAACTAACGTAAATTCCTCATCTTTGTCAAAGTAGCAGTTGCCTTGCATAATTTGTTTCCTTAAACTATTTAGTAACTTCTGGTCCAAGGTTTAGCTTTTGCAAAATCTCTTTCTACTTGCAAAGAAATTTGATGTACATTACAATGGAGCATTCTTCTACCAGCAATTATTTATTAGAATCCTAAGGCAGTCTAGTTTAATGAAGTATTTTATATTTTCTTCCCAAGCTTTATTACCTTGCTTGGTAAAGGTACATGAATGCTAGTGTCGCAATAATTTGTTTATGGCTCTGATTTGAAATTGCTCTAATGTACTACATTGACATAATACTTGAAAATTAATTTTATTCTAATTTTTATGTAGATTCAGTGCACAGGATCAAAATAATCCTTAGGCCTCTGGAACTTCTTTTCCTTATTCATCTATTTTAAAATTTATCTAAGTACAACAAAAAGATATAAAAATATATGTAATATAGACAGAAAAGCACTCAAACTCATTAAGTGTACAGTTTTTATCATGTTACTGGAATTACATTTTCATGAAGGTTTTATGTGAAGTATTTTCAGAATTATATCACAGGATAAGTATATTCTAACAATACACTGAAATCGTTTTCTAGTAAGAAGATATATTTATTTGTCTTACTCAAGAATCTGTAAGATTGAACCTTTCCCTCCAATACTGTGTCATTTCAGAAGTGGCATGAAGAAGTCACTGCGTACAGAGATGAAGTTGAGGAAGTGGGAGCCAGAGCGCAGGAGATCCTGGATGAGAGCCACGTGAGCAGCCGAACGGGCTGCCAGGCCACCCAGCTGACGTCCAGATACCAAGCCCTTCTCCTGCAAGTGCTGGTGAGTGGGCCACCCCTGCTCATCATAGGCCAGCAAACTTCACAAGCCAGATGTTCTTCCTTTCGCTAACTTCCAGTGAAGATAATACGTGTTTAGCAAGAAAGGCACTGGCACAGGTCTTTAATCACTGTTCAATTGTGTTTCTTCTTTCAAAGGAACAAATACAATTCCTGGAGGAAGAGATCCAGAGTTTGGAGGAATCAGAATTATCTCTAAGTTCCTATTCGGATTGGTACAGCTCTACTCACAAAAATTTCAAGAATGTGGCTGCCAAAATTGATAAAGTAGATAAAGTGATGATGGGGAAAAAAATGAAGACATTGGAGGTAGGCATGCAAATATCAGGTTTGTCTCCCAACGCTTCTTCTTTCACAAGCTGTTCCCGTCTCCGCATAGAATTGGGAGTGCATGTGTTCATCCCTGCCCGGTATGATCGGTGATCCTTGGCTCACCATTTCACTCTAAATTCCAAGTTATAATCTCTTAAGCCAAAGACTGGCTTTCATTTATTTGTGTTGTGAAGCCATTTCAATGTCTTACACATGGCTGGGCAAGAAATTCTTAACTAAATTCCAGTGTGACACTAAATATTAAAAGAAAAAAATTATCTCAGATTCATGGCACTGTGCGTTAATAGAGTTTTAACTCAGATCTATAGGAGCACTGTTAAGGACAAGAGAAACATCAAGTTCTTCCTTAAGTCTCTGATTTGGAAATGATATGCTGATCAAAACTTTAAAAGACCTATATTGAAGTAAAGAAGATTTCTGATTGCTGGCAGGGCAAATCTGATTATAAACTTCAAAAAACATATTTTAAGGAGAAATCAGTGGACTCAAGAATGGGACTTGAAAGGCTGTTCTTTAAAAGGAAAGAAATAATGCTAAGTTATTTGCATTTATCTGTTTGTTTATTCATTTGTTTGTTTGTATTTGCTTCCCACTCTTTCTCAGGGTTTGCTAAAAGACATGGAGAAAGGCCAGAGTTTGCTCAAATCAGCCCGAGAGAAAGGAGAGAGGGCTCTTACATACTTGGAAGATGGTGAGGCAGAGACGTTAAGAAAAGAGATCCATGACCACGTGGAACAGTTGAAGGAACTGACCAGCACTGTCCGGAAGGAGCACATGACTCTGGAAAAAGGCCTTCATTTAACAAAGGAATTCTCAGATAAATACAAAGCACTAACTCAGTGGATAGCAGAATACCGAGAAATCCTGCACATTCCTGAAGAACCCAAAATGGAATTATATGAGAAAAAAGCTCAGCTATCTAAATACAAGGTAGCGTGTTGTTACTAACTGACAGATGCACGAGGACGTCATGTAGGACTGAACTGGTGGGACGTGGTTCCTGGTTTGTGTCACCCTTAGTGAGTGCTAGAAAAACTCCTTAACATGCCTGTTCTGCTGGTGGGGAGTGGTATAGATTTATTTGGCTAGAAACACTACATCAGACTTATTTTTCCATTCAGGAATTGTATTTGTCTGATATTCAAAGGTTGTATCAGTAAATGGAGATCTATTCTGACAGTGTGATCCAGGTATGTGGATCACCCAGAAAAACCTTCTTGGCATTAGGATCTCAGACCTACAGATTTTATCTTTCATGTAGAGTCTTTCCTTCATCTTTTGGTACAGAAGGCCTATAAACTGACCTATGGTAAATTCAAAAGGAGACATCCTATTTCTAAGAAAATAAATTCTAATTAACCGACTGTAGTTAAACATCTTAGAAATTAATTTTTGAAAGAACAAATGGTGATGTGGATATCACTATACATGCTGTAGATATAAATATTTCACATGCTCAAATCTGTGAAACAGTTATCGAAGCTTATACATGGAATAGTCTGTTTTCTAAATTTGACCCAAATTATTTAGCGATAGTCTTTAAGAATTACAGTGTGATGGCTTGCCTCAAAGCTTTTCCTGTCGGAAGCTTTTTCCTCCTCCAGCCAGTATGTCTATTCCTGTCCTTGGTTCTTCTGCCTAGCCTGACAGTGTGTCTTTGAAGGTGTTATATAAGAATCACACTGCTTCTTCTTTTTTAGATCCCTTTGAGTTCTTGATATATTTAAATAGCACTTTTAGGCCATCATAGCAACGTTGCAACTGGAATTTGTCTCCCAGACTTCACATCCAGCTCAAGCTGCTATTGGTTTCACGAGCGAAAATCAAAAGATAGCACCTCGCTCCCTTCATAGAGAATTAAGGTTTATTTCTCTGCCGAAAGGAATGAGCTAGAAGCCAGCAATATGAACCATGTTAAATTTAGCTGAATGTAATTCTTTTCCATACTTCTCTCTGCGCATGTGAAGGGCTATTTGATGTCTTACTTTTACTCTGTATTGAAAAACTGTATTAGCCATAAAAAGGCATTCTCTCTTTATTGCTTTATACTTATTAATTTTTAAAGTATATGTCAGATCTTTATTTTTATAAATTTATTTATTTATTTATTTATTTTTGGCTGTGTTTGGTCTTTGTTGCTGCGTGCGGGCTTTCTCTAGTTGCGGCGAGCAGGGGCTACTCTTTGTTGCGGTGTGTGGGCTTCTCATTGCGGTGGCTTCTCTTGTTGCAGAGCACAGGCTCTAAGCACGCAGGCTTCAGTAGTTGTGGCACGTGGACTCAGTAGTTGTGGCTCGCGGGCTCTAGAGTGCAGGCTCAGTAGTTGTGGCGCACGGACTTAGTTGCTCTGCGGCATGTGGGTTCTTCCCAGACCAGGGCTCGAACCCGTGTCCCCTGCATTGGCAGATGGATTCTTAACCACTGCACCACCAGGGAAGTCCCATCAGATCTTTATTTGAAGTAGATAAACTTATACATGCCAACGTATATGTATATATTCACCTTGATCACGTAGGTGAGCTGGCTCTTGTTGTTTTTTCTTTGTAATTCAAGTCACTCCAGCAAACGGTGTTGTCCCATGAACCGTCAGTACAGTCAGTGAGAGAGAAAGGCGAAGCCCTCCTGGAGCTGGTGCAGGATGTTACTTTAAAGGACAAAATAGATCAACTTCAAAGTGATTACCAGAACCTCTGCAGTGCAGGAAAGGTAAGGAGTGATCAGAAATTCAATACCAATGTGTGTATTTGCCACAAAGGGAGTCCTGACTCCTTTTTATCTGTCAGAAGATGTTAAGGCCTGGGATGGGTCAATATTTTTCCTTTTATTCAGATGGGCATTTTAAATGGCGAAATGACTTTGTGGGTTGTGTTGTGGTTTTTTTTTTTTTCTGTTTCTAGTAAGTTTCTGATGTGTGTAACTCTACCTACCCTATGAGTTGTCCTGGGCTTTTAAAAATATGAAAGTTTTGAGTAGATTTTTGGCTTGAAAGTCACTTCTAACAGACACCTGGCTTCACAGGAGCATGTTTGCCGTCTCGAGGTGAAAGTCAGAGACCACGAAGATTACAACGGTGAGCTCCAAGAAGTGGAAAAGTGGCTGCTGCAGATGTCAGGAAGGTTAGTGGCACCCGACCTCATGGAGACAAGCAGTCTAGAGACGGTTACCCAGCAACTGGCCCACCACAAGGTATGCCTGATCGCTAAGGAGCTGAAGAATACAGGGTGGCTTTAGCAGGTGTGCCGTGTGTCTGTGCGTGTGTGTGTGTGTGAGTGCACGCATGCACCTCTCTGGGTCGTAACGACTGCACTTAAAGAATCAGGTCTGAGTCTCAAGAATGACTGATAATTGAGAACAGTTCAACTTAATACTTAAGTGACTCAACAACAGCTGAATCCTGGCATTCACCTTCTGAACATATTGTAGCATTTTTCCCAGCTAATAGTTTTTCATTGCAGAATATAATCTTTAGGGAGTAATTTATCAAAGAGAAATTATCTTTATTTTAGAAAAGTATAGCCAAAGATAGGACACAAAAATAGTAGTCACAGAGTCTGGGTTCTAGCCAGACTGTCTTCTTCCTAGTTGGGGGGACTTAGCCTCTCTGTGCCTCTGTTTTCTCCTCTGTTAAAGGTGATAATGACACCAGCCCCATCACGTAGCTGTTGTGGTCATCACAGGAGATAATGTATGTGAAAGTATTTTGTAAACCATAAAGTACAGTACTGATATGTGGATAGTATATTTATTAATATGTATTTTTAGTAATTATATGTGCCAGATGACAGATGTCATATAGTCACAATTTTATAGAGCCATTTTGGTGAGCTTAATGGGAAACTGATTTTTAGTCGTGACATGGTAAATATCTAGTAGTGTGTCTTAGGAAGACCAGTTAACCATTCTGGGCTTCAGGATTCCTATAGGAGAAAATTTTATTTAGCAAATACCAACAGAAAAGTAACTACATGATATAGTCTGTTTGGCACTGAGAAAATACCCTCAGTAACCTCATGATGTAGTGGTTCCATTCCGGCTCGAAGACAAAATGTTTCTTTTCAATATGGCATATATAATAACTGTTAACCCAGCACCACTGGAAAAAAAGTGGTGGACCCTGGGCTGCTGAAGGACCACCTGGTTTCCCTTAGATGTATTGATGCGTCAGCCCAGGAAACTGTGTGTTGGAATGTCACTTGTCATTAGCATTGTAAGGAAATTAGAACCTGATTTGAAAAAGTTGGTTCCTGCTCTCTAAGTAATCTTGTGAGAAAGCTCACTAGAGAACACAGGTGGGTATAGTGGTGTGTGTGAACTGGAATCGGGCAGAGATGGGCCCAAAGCTGGGGGCTGTGCCATTTACTACTTGTGAAACCTTGAACATGGTTTTTCTTTTCTTTTTGGCTGTGTTGGCTCTTCGTTGCTGCGCACGGGCTTTATCTAGTTGTGGCGAGCAGGGGCTATTCTTCATTGCGGTGTGCGGGCTTCTCATTGCAGTGGCTTCTCTCGTTGCGGAGCACAGGCTCTAGGTGTACAGGTTTCAGTAGTTGTGGTGCACGGGCTTCAGTAGTTGTGGCTCGCGGGCTCTAGAGCGCAGACTCAGTAGTTGTGGCATGCAGGCTTCAGTAGTTGTGGCTCGTGGGCTCTAGAGCGCAGGCTCAGTAGTTGTGGTGCACGGGCTTAGTTACTCCACGGCATGTGGGATCTTCCCGGACCAGGGCTCAAACCTGCGTCCCCTGCATTGGCAGGCGGATTCTTAACCACTGTGCCACCAGGAAAGTCCCTTGAACATGTTTTATAACATCTCTGTGCTTCAATCTCGTCATCTGTAAAACAATAGTAATAACACACATTTATCTGGGCTTATATATAGTCCCTGCACTATAGCAGGTGCTTAATAAATGGTAAGTGATAAAGGTTATTTTTATTTTTATCAATATAAATATTATTAGATGTAAATTAGATCTTACATAATTTAGACATTCGATTATTATATAAATCAGATATCATATTAGATAAATTAGACATTAGTAAATTAGATTAAGTTGTAATTAGATTATTTTAGATATAAATTATACCAGAATTATAATTTATAGAGTTGAAAAATGTACTAACATCCTTCTTGCTGGTAATAATACCATGGAGCAGATCTCTAACTGAGGTGAGCCTCATGAAATCACTTAAAGGTTACTTCATTATTCGTATGTAACTTAATCCATGAAATTCATTAACTTTTCCCATTGGAGTATCTCTGAAAATATACTTTTTTTTTATTTGTTGATATGGTAACCAAGACAAATTGCAAAACTCTTTTAAAAACATTTTAAACAGAGAAATGATTGATCTTAAACTTTCTGTTTGATGGATAGATTATTTAAAGACTAAAAATGGAATGAGAACTCAGTATTTGTTTCACTTTTGTAGGCAATGATGGAAGAAATTGCTGGTTTTGAAGACCGTTTGAACAACCTTAAAATTAAAGGCGACAGTTTGATCAGCCAGTGTGCAGACCACCTCCAAGCGAAACTTAAACAAAATGTACACTCTCATCTGCAGGGCACAAAAGATAGTTACTCAGCCATCTGCAGTACAGCCCAGAGGGTGAGTACCACTGGAACATTCTAGAATAATGAAAAATTAAGGAGAAAAGCTGTGCAAACTGGAGGTTTTTAAAAATAGTTTCTGTGCTTCAGTGTTTGGGATCGTTTTGGTGTTTTTCCAGACAGAAAATAAGAGGATAGATTTCATAGTCTCTATGTGAACATAGAACTAACATATCATATATTTGATTGATGTGATGAAGTGGTGAATTTCAGACATGTGGTTTTACTCAATCCCTTTATTCCATGAATTGATTATGAAAAAATTTTTAATTTTGTTTGTTTTTATTTGCACACCATCAATAATACTTCTTTCTAATTTGCCATTTATTCTATAACATCAAAATAAGTTTATTCTGTAAGTCGCACAATAATTATTTCTTTTTAACTCTGTGCAGCCCAGGTTCTACTCTAATTCAGTATTTTTATGTATTCATATAGAAATTGAGAAAAGAAGTAAGCACCAATTTCGAGGTATACTTCAGTGGGTATCCCTCCAATAAAATGGAATCTTTAATGTTATAGATATAAGTCTAAGATAAATAAGAATCACCCTTTTAACAACAATTAAGTAAAATTAGTAGATTACTCTTTATTATTCTGGAATTTATAAATGACACTGAGAAGAGTCCTTCTATTTTTGTTCCTGGGCTATTTAGTAAGAACTGGAGAAATACAAGTGACATGGGGAGAATTATCTGTGTTCATCACGATAATAAAAAAAAATGCTGGGTGACATTAGTTGATCCCTAGATTTGGAAAATCCACCTTCAAAAAGTTAATAAAAAAGAGAGATAAAAGAATCTAACAAATAATTGCAGATGATGACAAAGGGGAAAAGGGGGTGAGACAAGAAAAACAGCAGCATGGAGCTTTCTGGTGGGCTCATTTGTTCGCTCACTCAACAGAGATTTCTTAGCACTGTCTTTGTAGCAGACTTTTTCTGTGCGTAAGGGGCACAGCTTAATTTTTCTTTTTAATTAGTATATGTTCGAAAGACAAATATATTTTTAAAAGAAACTTTTAAAAAGTGGATGAAATTCTAAGAACAGAGTCAGAATCTTATAATTAAACTTTGCAAAAATGTTAAAGAAAGCAAAATACCTTTTTTCTTTTTAGTTCTGCTTGGAATAAAAATAAATAAGGGATAGTCCCAATATCAGATAAAAATGATTAATAGATGACAGAGAAAAGCAGAATTCAATTACTGCTTCTGTTGTCTCAATAGGGAAAGAAAAGCCAGTCTAACCTCAAAGTCTTTTTTTCTTTATTTTTTTTTTTTTGATAAAGAGTTTGCTCAGAAAACATCATAGGTATATTTCACCTTGATTTCAAGGAAACATGTAGTAGTTTCTCAACATATCTTTGTGGATAAAATGGAAATTGCTTGGCTGGTTGAGGATTAATTAATTGAATAGACGCATTAGAAAATGTTTGGGTTATTCTAGATTATTGTTGTCCTGGAATGTAACTTCTAAGTTGAAATGAGGGCATCAAACTCTCCCCTCCCCTGTGTTATAATTTAGTTCCAATTTACCCTACCCCTAAAACAGAAGCTTTTCAGTTAGAGAAATATTGGTTATCTTTTCATGAGCTGGCATTTTATTTTTACTTTTAGTTTCTAGTTTAAATGAAAAGGACAATATTTATACCATGGGGGAAAGCTGCAAAAACTTTCGATTTATGTTTGACCAATTTACTTCAAAGATTTTATGTGTTCTAACACATTTCTAGCGTTACATTAACCCTGCCCACCTTGTCTTTCCATGATCAGGATATTATGTTGTAATGTGTGGGTTGAGAAGTTATAAACTGGGGCATAGCCCATGTGCTCTGCAACATTTTGGAACATATGCAGACTCCGTAGATATGTGTCTGGTTTTGGGGGCCATGGTGGGGAGAGGGATCCATTTAAAGTGGACTTGTTTCATTTGCTTCCAGTGATCTTTTTAGAGATATAAAACAACTCTCATAACCGCAGCATGATTGTTCTGTCTCAGGTGTACCAGAGTCTGGAACATGAACTTCAGAAGCACGTTAGTCGACAAGACACCCTGCAGCAGTGCCAGGCCTGGCTTTCTGCAGTCCAGCCCGATTTAAAGCCAAGCGCACATCCCCCTCTCAGCAGGGCAGAAGCCGTTAAGCAGGTAGTTTGTGATTGCTGAAAGTTTATGTTACGCTGTGATTCATTCATTCGATGAAAACATGTTAAGTACTTATTATGTGCCAAATTGTGCTGGTTGCTGGAGATATAAAAGTATAAATAAGGTCTGAGCTTGATTCCAGTCAAGTTCACATTCTAACCAGGAAGACGGACGCACAACTGAGGTCAATCTGGTCGAATAAATAGGGCATGGGCACTGTAGCCAAAAGATCGATTCCAGTGCCTGCTCAACGGGGTGACCATGGGTAAATCACTGAATTTCTCTGAGCCTCGGTGTTCTAATAGGTAAAGTGATTATAAGTATGCTTGCTTCTGAAAGTTATGAAGAAATTCAAATGTCGTACCACAGTGTACGTGATTTGTAAACAGAAAAGCAAAATTAGCCTCTCCTGCATTTTTTGGCACAAAACAAGGTGCTTATTAAATAATTATTGAATGAATGCTGAATGAAATATTAATTGTTATCATGTGAAAGAAACCTATGGCATATTAATTTGACATCTACATGCTTAAAATGTTGCTGCTGAGACTTCATCAGAATATTTGAGGAATGTTTTTAAATTTTTTGTACTAAGCAACTTTTCTGTGTAGTGCAAAGAATATATTTTAAAGGAATTTAGTTGTAAAGGTTGCTGCCAGATAGGAAGTAATGTAAAAATTCAATTTTTTTTAACCTCAAACTGAGATTAAAATAATATGCTTGTTCATTTAGTCTGCTTAGAGAATATGTGCAGTTAATATGCCCCCCCAAAGTATACTTTCTGGCTTAAATGATTTACATTATTTAAATCATGAAATGGCTCACAGAAGTGCGTGTATTATACCTTATAAAAATAGAATATGGACAAATCAAACATGGCTCTCCTTGAATCAAGAAATGAAGTAAAGATTGTCTGTATTCTGCTTTTTCATTAGACTGTGAGCTTTCTTGGGTCATTCATTGTCTTGTGGCTGTTTGTTTCCAATGTACTTTATTCAGAACAATCCAGACCAAAGCTTGATTCTTCTCCTTTGTTCCCAAAAAAAGAAGTAAAAGGGGGAAAATAACATTAATCCCAATGACCTTTCGCTAGAACAGGAAATTTCCTACAGCTACCCGCGTTAGCTGTGGTTGCAGGAGGAAGCTCATCCTTCTTGGGCCCCAGATTCAGTGACTGCATGGTTCAGTGTTTTGCTTTCTGCCCCTTCCACACTGCTTCTCAAGATGGGCTGCCCCCTTTTGGAAGCAACAGAGAAGGGAATTAGAGGTATTGGAAACACCTGGACCTCAGTTGTTCTGAAGGGGAAGAGGTTTTTTGTTGTTTCTTTTTGTTTTTGTTTTGCTTTGTTTTGATCAGTCTTTCCTTTGGCAAGTACTGCTTTCATGTAAAGTCGAGCAGGTCCTGGGTCATTAGTTAGCTTGGATGTGTCACTGGAGAATTCCACTACTGACAGGGTGTCAGACTCTGGTCAGGCTTTGATTGGCTGCAGTTGAATTTGGTCAGGGTCCCAGGGTGCATCGTGTATCCCCAGGGCCTCCCACATGGTACATGCTCAATACGGTATGTAATGATAATATGGTCCTCACTACCATTAGTCAGTGACAGACTGATTTGATTCCATTAAGAATGTCATTTGTTTTCATAAGGCATGATGTGAATTTGGGGGAATGAGAAGAAGTACTATCAGATTTGCCCTTGAAATTGATTTTTAGCAAAAATTTTTCATAACTGTTTTGTCATTGACAATCAACAAGCTGCTCCCAATGCTTTTGGAATCAGGCCAACTGTATACATTTTAAAATAAATCATTATTTTTTTAAAGTAAATATATTTATAAAATAAAAATTCAGATATCTCATTCTCTTCTCATTTCCAAAGGCTGTTTGGGACAGATAACTTTCTCTGAGCCATGGGTACCTGATGGGATGGTTTTGGTTAATGGCTAATGATACTAATTGAAAGTGAAACACCCGTCAGTTTGTGCAATGGATAAAAGTTTAGGTGCTACTTTCCACTTAATGGGAAATTGATCTGTATTTGTTACATTTATGTGAGAATGATGTGTCTAGGCAACCCACACAGCTTAGAGGAAATATATTGAGATGAGTCAAAAAGTTAGGCTCCATTATTAGCTATGATTTTGGAAGATCACCTGCTGTTTCTGTAGATCAACTTTATCCCATACAACTTGCAGTCAGTACCTCCTTCCCCATTAATCACAAAGATGGAGTAAGTGAAAGCCACTTCTCACCACCCCTACCACCCATCGCCCTCCATCAGGCCATCATCACTTCTCATCTAACTCCTGCAGTAGCCTGACAACTGGGGATGCCAGTTCGGTCCCTGGTTGGGGAACTAGGATCCCACATGCCGCGCGGCAACTAAGCCCATGCGCCACAACTAGAGAGCCTGCGTGCTGCAACTACAGGCTCTGGAGCCCACACACCACAACTAGAGAAGCCCACGCTCTCTGGAACCCGTGTGCCGTGACTACTGAGCCCGCACACCACAACTAGAGAGAAGCCCGTGCACCGCAATAAAAGATCCCACGTGCCGCAAAGAAGACCCGATGCAGCCAAAAATAAATAAATAAATATTAAAAAAAAAGAAAAGAAAAGAAAACAAGCTAGAATGTGAACAGAGAATCTGGAAAAACTGTGGAAGTTTCTTGGTTGTTCCCCTTTCCCAGACCATACAGGCTAATTAGAGTAAGAAACAGCTGGTGGACAAATGGCTCCCTGCCAGTGTGTTTGGAAAGCTTTCTTTTGAGTAACTAATGTATGTCATTTACAACAATGGTGAAAATACTGAGCATAGCAAGGTTATTTTTGAAATGTCAACAACATACCACAAATGGTACAAATATTTGCTATCTAAATATAGCATGCATCTCTTTCACTCTGACAAGTTTTTTTTTCTCTTTGTTTGTTTTTTCAGGTCAAACACTTCAGAGCTTTGCAGGAACAGGCAAGGACCTACTTAGATCTCCTTTGCACCATGTGTGACTTGTCAAACTCTTCAGTGAAAACCACAGCAAAAGACATTCAACAAACAGAACAAATGGTAAAAGTGAAAAAATGACATTGGATATATCTGACTATATTCTCTTGCTTGAATGTTAGATGTGAAAAAAAATTTCTCCTTGGAGTATTCTTGCTATAATGCTCCTACAAGCATTATAATAAATATGTATTGAATTTCAACTAAGTCACAGAAAAGTAGGCACACTCTAATACTGATGCCACTGAATTGGAAGTGAAATATTTAGTCCCATTGAACTGCTAAACATTTGCACCTCTTTCCTCTTCTCTTTTCTCCTCAATTACCATTCTCTCTTCCTCTTTTCCTATTTTTTCACTCATTTTTTTTCTTTTCTCCTTTTCCATTGTTTTCTTTCGGTCATATTTAGTGTGAAAGGGCCTCCTGACCCTTCCTATTAGGATGGCAAACATCTGTCATGACCCTTCTAGTTCATTGGCAGTGGCTGAGTGTGGTGTTAAGAATTCTGAAGCTGTATCTGGGCCCTTTGGACAGTGTTGTAATGAGTTAGCAGTACCTGCCTGCAGCAGACAGATGGCGCCACAGAGGCCGTGTGTTTGCTGCTGCTGCCTTAAACTCTGGAACACAACATGTTCGGATGAAAAAAAAAAAAAAGACTTGGTTTTGGTATTTAATTGATTAAATATTCCAGAATAGTAAAATGATCTAAAGGAAAAAAATAATGAAGAAATTAAGATAATTAAATAATTATAATATAGATATTAAAATAATTAAACTAATGTATGTTTTTTTACTTTTATGTTTTATTACATTACCAAAGCAAGTCTGTATTTAAATCCTTAAGAAAGATGATATAGCTCCTATATTTTTTTTTACAGAAATGATTTATCGAAATAAGTTATATGATTTCAAAAACCAGTGAAGCAGATCTAAACATATATCCAAAATGTTAATAACTCAGTGTTCTATAAGAAGTATCAGCAACTGTGCACTAGAGAACAATATAAGTCTTTTCTAGTTAACCCCAAGACCAAATTGATGACTCAGTCAAACAGATGTATCCACTGAAATGCCCAATGTGAAAAACCATCAGGGCAGCTTCTGACCTAATAAATTGTTAAAACTTCTAGACCTTCACAGCATTGATTGAAATCATATGGCATAAGTCTTAGACATTTGAAGTCTTTAGAAAACCTAAATATAAAATCTGTTTTTCTTGAAGCAAATAAAGAATTCTTTTTGGATTTATCACTCGTGTGTGTGTGTGTGTGTGTGCACACGTGTGTTGGCCTGTGTACATGGACAGGCTCATTCATTGAACATAAATGTTTCTGTCCATTGCTGCTAGCTTTTGCCTCTGTGTTTTCTGCAGATTGAACAAAGGCTTGCCCAGGCACAGAACTTAACTCAGGGCTGGGAAGAGATCAAGCACATGAAGGCTGAGCTTTGGATTTACCTCCAGGATGCCAATCAGCAGCTGCAGAATATGAAGAGGAGGCACTCAGAACTGGAGCTAAATATTGCACAGAACATGGTGTCTCAAGTAAAGGTAGGAATTAACGTGTCTCCAGGGGAGCTAGAGGAGACCAGGACGGGTGTATGTCAATCAATCCTTACACATAGTTATTTAAGGAATGAGATAGAACAACTTTCATTTGGTGCCAGAAAAGTATAGCTCAGAAAGTAAACGTTCAGATATTTTCCTGGAGCTCCAGTTGGCCACTTGCATTGAAGGACATTCACTCTGTAGCTTATTTCTGAATAAAGAACTGTGGTTTAGCTAGCAGAACCTGAAGACTCTGCCATTAAACAAACATGAAGCCTTGTTATTCATTAGCTTTTCATCACAATATTGCTAAAGCTGTAGGATTTATCAATTTATTAAATATATATTTAATATATAAAACATATTAACATACAACTGATTTAAAATGTAATAAAATAGGACTTCCCTGGTGGTGCAGTGGTTGAGAATCCGCCTGCCAATGCAGGGGACACGGGTTCGAGCCCTGGTCCGGGAGGATCCCACATGCCGCGGAGCAACTGGGCCCGTGAGCCACAACTACTGAGCCTGCGCGTCTGGAGCCTATGCTCTGCAACAAGAGAGGCCGTGATAGTGAGAGGCCCCCGCACCGCGATGAAGAGTGGCCCCCGCTTGCTGCAACTAGAGAAAGCCCTCACACAGAAACGAAGACCCAACACAGCCAAAAATAAATAAATTAATTAATTAAAATGTAATAAAATATTTATATAATTTAAAATATAATAGAAAATTATTATAAGTATATTAACTTGATGGAAGTTGTACCAGATTTTTTATTTTTAAAGAATTCTTTTCTTTTTTTAATTAATTTATTTTATTTTTGGCTGCGTTGGGTTTTTGTTGCTGCGCGCGGGCTTTCTCTAGTTGCGGCGAGTGGGGGCTACTCTTCGTTGCAGTGTGCGGGCTTCTCAATGCAGTGGCTTCTCTTGCTGCGGAGCATGGGCTCTAGGTGCGTGGGCTTCAGTAGTTGTGGCACGCGGGCTCGGTAGTTGTGGCTCACGGGCTCTAGAGCGCAGGCTCAGTAGTTGTGGCGCACGGGCTTAGTTGCTTCGTGGCATGTGGGATCTTCCTGGACCAGGGCTCGAACCTGTGTCCCCTGCATTGGCAGGCGGATTCTTAACCACTGCGCCACCAGGGAAGCCCTGTACCAGATTTTTAACAAACCGTAACACTTATTTTTTCTCTGTGACAATCAGCCATGTTTATTTTCTACTGGGATGTTGTTTGCATGTGCAGGAAGGAGAATGGAAAGAATATAAATTAGATTTTGTTCTCAAAATCATGAACTTTAAAAATTTTTAGAAAACTAAGGATGCACTTTAAGATAAAATATTAACTCTTTTCCTTAGTGGCAATAATATTGTTTCACATTTATCAGTTTTTCTTTATACTTTTCAAAGTAACACAAGAAAATACCACAGTACCCTTTGATTCTTAAACACTTGGAAATTTGTTCATAAGGAAGTATGATGATTTTAGATTTTCTCTTTGTCTCTCATTATACATTCTTCAATTACATAAAGTGTTCAGAGGTATTGTATCTATGTCTCAATCTGTATTTATTTGGGGGGGGGGTTATTCAACATTATTTTATTGTTATCCTTTAGGATTTTGTTAAGAAACTACAGTGCAAACAGTCATCAGTGACCACTATTACAGACAAGGTGGATGAGTTAACCAAGAAGCAGGAATCTCCTGAACACAAGGAAATAAGTCATTTAAACGACCAGTGGTTGGATCTGTGCCTTCAGTGCAACAATCTGTGCTTGCAAAGGGAAGAGGATTTCCAGAGAACACAAGATTACCACAACTGTATGAATGTCGTCGAAGTGTTCTTAGAAAAATTTACTACAGAATGGGATAACTTAGCCAGGTAACAGCAATTCTCCAGTGGGTCACCAAAATGCTAAGCCAGAAATTTCTTAATTTCTATAAAAATCAAAAATGTCTTTCTTACATTTTAAACATTCATTTTCTATCATTATAAATATTGATAAAACATTATTAAGAATCTGGTGTCATCTGTATCCATAATCATGATTTTCCTTGCTCAGTGTTAATTTAAGCAGTGAGTAAAAGGAAAATATTTGAAAATGGCACCATTTCTACCTGTGACCTCAAGGAATATTTCAAAGCTGTTATACTGTGAGTTCAAAGAATATCCCAAGAATATTTCTAGTTTTAATTACCAGTTATGGGACTATCATCTATGATTTCAGGACATGAATCCTTCTTGAATCTATAGTTCCACGGGTTTCTTGTCAATTCTGTAAAGTAACACATTCTGTGTAATTCAGTCTAGTTTTGTCTTGTACTTGTGGTATTCTAGAACTTAGTGAACAATCTACATTCAATTAATGTGTGTCTTATTTGATTTTATAGCAATTGAAACCCTCTTAACTTTTTCTTTGAAAAGGATTCCCTCTCTCCCACATACACTGAGTCATCATATGGAACTCTTTCTATGCTCTGATCACTATAATTGTTAAAACCTGTACTTCTTCTGCCCAGATTTATCAATTTGTAGCAATTAAAACTGAAAACATTATTCTAGCTGTAGTTAAATCGTTAAATCATGGGGTTTTTTGGTTTGGGGTGTTTCTTTTTTGGAGGAGGTACACTACTTTCTGATTTGTTTACTTTTTCTTGATGCTCAGCATTTTACTAATCTTTGGGATAAATCCAATATCAGCAAAAACCCATATTTCAGACGGACAATAGGCACCTCCATCTGGTTAACCCACAAACACCTCAGATCTAATATGTCCCAAACAGAACTCATCATATGGCCTCCCAACACTCTTCCTCATACTTCAGAACTAATCGTTTTGTAAGTGAAAAAGACTCTAAGATTGAATTTTCTCATATGTGTTTTGTAGTCAAAGGGATGAGAATTCTTTGCATTTCACAGTTATTTCGAAAGATTTCTAACGATAAACAGAAAATATCTAAGTTCCACACATGAGCAGCTGTTAGAGCCATTGGTTATTTCTTACACATGGTATACCATCTAGCACTGGATTGTTTACTGGAGCTTCTTCTCACAGGAAAGCACATAAATCACAGATCACTTAATTTCTCTAAGTGCCTTTCAAGAATGCAGTAGATCAGTGTTTCTCAATATTTAGTGTTTCCTCAAATCATCAAGGGAACTTGTTAATATGCAGATCCTGCTCAGTTGCTAAGAGTCAGAGGAAGAAGCTAAAAAGTACATGTCAGACGTGATGGGAGGGCAGTCTTAGCTAGAAGAAGTATCTGGGCAACCTATCTTGGTTCAACTTCTGCTATGGAAATATATGGGTCTTACGTTCCATAATAATTATAGCATTTCTGTCGATAAGCCATGAATTGAACCACTCTAAGCTAAGAAAGAAGATGGTGATATGCACTTTAACATGATATGAACAAACACAGATATTAACTAAAGTTAACTTGATTTTATGTCTTTTAATATATACATATAGATCTGATACAGAGAGCACAGCCATCCACCTGGAAGCTTTGAAGAAGTTGGCAATGTCATTGCAGGAGAGGAAGCAGGCTGTTGAAGATCTGAAAGAGCAAAAGCAGAATATGATAGACCATCTGAATGTAGATGACAGAGAATTAGTCAAAGAACAGACGAGTCACCTTGAACAACGCTGGTTTCAGCTTGAGGACCTTGTTGAAAGGAAAATCCAAGTGTCTGTCACCAACCTGGAGGAGTTAAATGTGGTCCGGTCCAGATTTCAGGAGCTGATGGACTGGGCAGAAGAGCAACGACCCAACATTGCTGAGGCTCTTAAGCAGAGCCCCCCGCCTGCCGTGGCTCAGAACCTTCTCATGGATCACCTTGCCATTTGCAGCGAACTGGAGGCCAAACAGATGCTCCTGAAATCACTCCTGAAGGATGCTGATAGGGTGATGGCTGATCTTGGCCTCAATGAGAGGCAGATAATCCAGAAGGTACTCTCTGATGCCCAAAGGCATGTGAATAGTCTCAGCGACTTAGTGGGCCAGAGACGAAAGTACTTAAACAAGGCTTTGTCTGAGAAAACCCAGTTTCTAATGGCAGTGTTCCAGGCGACCAGCCAAATTCAGCAACATGAGCGCAAGATAACGTTCCGTGAACATATCTGCCTGTTACCGGATGACGTGAGCAAACAAGTGAAAACATGCAAGAGCGCACAAGCCAGCCTGAAGACTTACCAAAATGAAGTCACGGGACTTTGGGCCCAGGGTCGCGAATTAATGAAAGGGGTCACAGAGCAGGAAAAGGGCGAGGTACTGGGGAAGCTTCAGGAATTGCAGAGTGTCTATGACACCGTTTTACAAAAGTGCAGCCATCGGCTACAAGAACTAGAGAAAAATTTGGTTTCTAGGAAGCATTTTAAGGAAGATTTTGATAAAGCTTGTCACTGGCTAAAACAAGCAGATATTGTTACCTTTCCTGAAATCAACCTAATGAATGAGAGTGCTGGGCTGCATACACAACTGGCCAAATACCAACACATTCTGGAACAATCTCCAGAATATGAAAATCTCCTACTTACGCTACAGAGAACTGGACAGGCCATACTGCCGACGCTGAATGAAGTCGATCATTCCTACCTCAGCGAAAAGCTGAATGCACTGCCCCTGCAGTTCAATGTAATTGTCGACTTGGCTAAAGACAAGTTCTATAAAGTCCAGGAAGCAATTCTGGCTCGGAAAGAATATGATTCCTTGATCGAGTTGACAACCCAGTCTCTGTGTGAACTCGAAGACCAGTTCTCCAAGGTGAGCCAGGTCCCCAGCGACCTGAGTGTTGAAGAGGCTCTGTGTCTTCAGGATGGTTGTCGAGCCCTTGGGGGAGAGGTGGCAGCCCTTGCACAAGCAGTGGATGAACTGAACCAGAAGAAAGAAAGTTTTCGCAGCACAGGGCAGCCATGGCAACCAGACCAGATGCTGCATCTCGTCACCCTGTACCACAGGCTGAAGCGACAAACAGAACAAAGGGTGAGCTTATTAGAAGACACCACCAGTGCTTATCAAGAGCATGAAAAGATGTGCCACCAGCTAGAGAAACAACTAGAGGTTGTGAGAACGGAGCAGGCCAAGGTGAACGAGGAGACGCTTCCTGCAGAGGAGAAGCTCAAAGTGTATCACTCCCTGGCGGGAAGCCTCCAGGATTCAGAAATTCTTCTAAAACGAGTGACTGTGCATCTCGAAGATCTTGTTCCGCATCTTGATCCCTCAGCTTATGAGAAAGCCAAGCATCAGATCCAAGCCTGGCAAGAGGAGTTAAAACTGCTGACTTCCGCCATTGGCGTGATGGTGATGGAGTGTGAGAGCCGCATGGTGCAGAGCAGAGACTTCCAGACGGAGCTGAGCCGCTCCCTGGTCTGGCTGCGGAGCGTGGAGACAGCGCTGAGTGGGCCACTGTGCCTGGACCTGAACCTGCGGGATGTCCAGGAGGAGATCAGAAAGGTCCAAATCCATCAGGAGGAGGTGCAGTCCAGCCTGAGGATAATGAATGCACTAAGTAACAAGGAGAAGGAGAAGTTCACGAGAGCCAAGGAGCTGATCTCTGCCGACCTACAGCGCACACTAGCAGAGCTCTCTGAGCTGGACGGGGCCCTGCAGGAAGCTCTCCGCACCAGACAGGTCGGTACCACAGGGCTTCCCCTTTCTTTTTTCCACTTGCTTCTTTGTAAATAGGTGTGAGAATTTTCTTTGGTTTTGAATTTTTTGTTTAGAATTGCTTCCTTAAATATTTCTTTTTTGGCTGCTACATGGAATCATCTTCAGTTGTGACTTAAAAAGATGCTTTTATTGTTTATGCTCATGGTATTCATTTCATGCGATTTTCATGTTGACTTGACTTTAGTTTTAATACAGGGACAGCTCAGTTGTCGCTCTCCTTTAGGAGAGATAATAAATGATAGCACTAGTATAATTAATACCATATGTGAGGAATTAATAATAAAATTCATTCATTAGCAATGAATAAGTAGTGATGCTTTTTTAAAAACAATGTGAAACCTGGCATTTCTAAGCTTAGTACTGGGTGAAGAGTCTCCAAATGGAGAGAGGCAGGTGGGTGATGCAGTCCTGACCTGATGCTGAGCCAGGCTTTCTTGTGGGGTCTCCCATCAGTTGCCCCATCTCTCCACCCCTTCCTCAGGGAGGAGTGCTTCCTCTTCTCTGGCTTGCCTGAAGCACAACAGAAGCAAGACTAGAATATCCATCATGACTTGTCTTGAAGATAACAAAGAAATGAGAGCATGCCCAGAACTTCCCAGCTTAGCCTCCTAATTGCGGCTTGTTCTGGGGCTCTGTGCATTCAAAACTAAGAGAGATACAACAGTGCCCAGAGGTGTACTTACTTTAATCCCTTGACCCTTTTTCTCCACATCTGTCCCTCTGATTCTATGGGATTTCAACCAGCCGTTTAAGTTAAGGACAGCCTTCCTTAGGATAATATAGTAACTATAGCTTTGGAGTAAAGCACACCTGGATTTTAATCTCAGTTATTTGATCTTGAGCAAATTACTTACGTCCTGTAAGTCTCAGTTTTCTCTGTGGAAGAGGGATAATAATATCTCCCTCTTCAGATTTATATTCTTAGTGCAGGGTCTGATGTAGAGGTCGCCCCCGATGACTCTTAGCTATCATTTAACTTTATTTTTCACATAGATTAAGGTTAACACTAAATCATACAATTTTTTAAAAAACTTAACATGTGGTTAAAATCTTAGTAAACTTCATCATGTAAAATTCTGACTTCTTAAACTAGAGTCTATTTAGTATATTTTTACCTTTTCATGTTGGTTCAGGCCACTGTTAAATTTTTTTCAAAAAACTATGTCCCTATAGCTGTAGAGATAGAGATAAGAGTATTTAACCCAGAGTGAAGAATCAAAACAGAAGTTACCTGGAATTTTCATTCTTGAAAAACATCTGTCATGTAAGTTTGCTTCTGTTGATTTGGTGATTTTTGAACCAAAATCTTGAATCTGCTAAGGTGTCCCTACTTCTGCCATCTTGTGATTGGTAGTCTTATTGATTGTCTTGGCCCAAATAACTGAAGGTCACGGTTCTGGTGGCATTTCTAACCTCCACCACTGATTCTTTGCTTTGCCATCCTCATTCTTTCCTCATTAAGTGCTAATCTTACAAGTACTTTCTCTACTACTTCTCTGCATCTTTGCTTGACAGTAATGGCTTGTCTTGTCCAGCCACTGATGGCCAATTAGAGTGTTTCCTTTCCTTCTGGATTTGAATGGACTTCATTGCACAGGGGTCAGCTTTCCAATCTACAACTTTTCTATCATAGTCTCTATGCAAGACTTACAGGCTACTATTTCACTACCAGAAATCACTATTTAGTCTGGTAAATGCCGTTTTGGAAGTTTGGTGTTATTTCACTCCCTTTTTTCCCCTCCAGCTTTATTGAGGGATAATTGACAAAGAAAATGGTAAGATATTTAAAGTGTACAATGTAATGGTTTGATATATGTATACATTGTGAAAGAAGTCCTTCTTCAAGTTAATTAACAAGTTAACACATCCATCACATCACATATTTATCTCTATTTTTTTTTTGGTGAAAACATTTAATTTCTACTTTTTAGGCAAATTTCAATTATATGTTACACTGTTGTCAGCTGTAGTCACCAGGTTACACATTAGATCCTCAGAGCTTATTCAACCTAAAACTAAAAGTTTGCACCTTTTTTTTTTTTTTTGGCTGCACCACACAGCTTGTGGGATTTTAGTTCCCCGACCAGGGATTGAACATGGGCCCTCAGCAGTGAGATCGTGGAATCTTAACCCCTGCACCACCAGGAATTTCCGAAAAGTCTGCACCATTTTACCAACCTCTCTATTTTGTTCACCCTGCAGCCCCTGGCAACCAGTTTTCTACTCTAAGTTTCTATGATTTCAGCTTTTTCTTTTTTTCTTTTTTTTAGAGTCCATATGATACTTGTGAGACCATGTGATATTTGTCTTTTTCTGTCTGGCTTATTTCACTTAGCGTAATATCCTCCAGGTTTGTCCATGTTTTTGGAAATGACAGGATTTCCTTCTTTTTTAAGGCTGAATAATATTCCAGGGTGTGTTTTTTTTTTTAAATTTATTCATCTGTGGATGGACACTTAGGTTGTCTCCATACCTTGACTATTGTGAATAACACAGCTATGAACATGAGAGTACAGATATCTCTTCGAGATAATGATTTTGTTTTCTTTGGATAAATACCCAGAAGTGAGATTGCTGGATCATATTGGCAGTTAATTTCTTGAGGAACTTCCATGCTGTTTTCCATAGTGGCTATACCAGTTTACATTCCTACTGGTATTATTATACTCCTACCTAAATGAGGTATTATTTCACTTTGGTGAATATTCATTCTGCCACATATTAGTAAGCATTATATTTTTTCTTTAAAGAGAGGACATTTCAGAACCATCATAAATTTCTGTTCCATCTGTGTCCTTGTTTGTTTATTTTAACTGCAATAATAAAATTATAACAAGAAGAACAGAAGGGAAAGTGAAGGATAATAATGGATTGCACCAAAAATTTTTACCAGATTATCAATTCATTTATACACATACATCCATGTGACTGAAGACTGGAAAAGAAATGGAAAGCATAAATTATTTTTGGCAAACACATTGCAAAAGAGAGTTGATTATGTTTGCATTTGCTGTTTTTCAGGCTACCTTGACTCAAATGTATAGTCAGTGTCAAAGGTACTATCAAGTGTTTCAAGCAGCTAATGACTGGCTTGACGATGCTCACGAAATGTTACAGCTGACAGGCAACGGCCTAGATGTGGAGTGTGCAGAGGAAAGTCTCAAAAACCACATGGAATTTTTTAGTACAGAGGATCAGTTCCACAGCAATCTGGAGGAGCTCCAAGACCTAGTAGCCAACCTGGACCCACTCATCAAGCCAACTGGAAAAGAGGACTTAGCACAGAAAATGGCCTCCCTGGAAGAGAAAAGCCAGGGGACAATACAGGATTCACACGTCCAATTAGATCTCTTGCAGAGGTATTGGAGTTGTTTTGCTCTTTATATTCTAGTGAAATGGATTTTCACATGGAAAATAGGAATATATTAATGATATACATTATCGTTCAGTCTTTTAAGTATCACTAGACATATTGACATCAGAGCTCTGCATAGAGATGTGTGATTTTAATTTGCTTATTGACGTGTGTTGGATTTTTTCAAGATGTGCAGCTCAATGGCAGGATTACCAGAAAGCAAGGGAAGAGGTTATTGAATTGATGAATGATGCAGAAAAGAAATTGTCTGAGTTTTCTTTATTGAAGACTTCTTCCAGTCATGAAGCAGAAGAAAAATTGTCAGAACACAAGGTTAGTTTTATTGTTTTTTTTTAATATTCTTTCATTGTAACTGTAATGGGTCTTTGCAATATGATAGTTCCAGAAACAAGTCAATAAATCTTCATTTCCACCTGGGCTTTTTAAACACAAAAAGGATACATTTAACCACATTTCATAGCAGTTTTAACTTAATTAATGCAGTCACCTTTTCAGGATTCCTGTTAGAAATGCATAGCTAAGTTTAAAAAGACACATTCAGAGCAATTTGCTTCTGATAAGATGTGATACAGTAGATTTCAGTAAATACTTTCTGGTGTAACTTAGATTAATTCAATTAAAATTCAAAAATTAATAACTTGAGTCTCACGCATATCACAGCAATATAAGGTAGAATGTGACATACTTAAATATCAAATTCCATTCACTTATATTTTTGCTAGTTTTTAAAAATGGGAGAATGTCATCTCAAGCAGCATGTGAATGTTTGTTTCTAATAAATAAGTATTCACCTTACCTCTTTAAAAAAGCCAAGCCTAACTCAATTACAAATTAAATGTAAAAGTAAGAATTACCAGAGGAAAATAAACATATGTAGGAACATTTCCTTTTGCAGATAATTTTAGGCTTTACCAAAATCCATAGAGCTTTTGAAAAAAACCATCTCTCCCCTCAACCTCTATTCCTCTCCCCACCTAGGCTTTAGTGTCAGTAGTTAACTCTTTTCGTGAGAAAATTGTGGCCTTAGAGGGTAAAGCTTCAGAACTGGAAAGAACCGGAAATGGCACCAGCAAAGCAACCATAAGCAGGTCGATGACGGCTGTCTGGCAGCGCTGGACACGGCTCCGCGCTGTGGCCCAGGACCAGGAGAAGATACTGGAAGATGCAGTGGACGAGTGGAAGAGCTTTAACAATAAGGTAATCTCCATTACTGATGGGCTCAAAGTATTGTTTCCTTGCTGATGAGAATGTATTTTGAAAAGTGGTATTTTGCTCCTTTTTTTCAAATCGGCCTTATGAAAGTAAAAAGCCTTTTTAAAAAAATCTCTATTTCCATTGACTTGAAAACCAAAATATGAAATAAAATACATATGCAATGTGCAATTTGGTCCCAAGTCTGGGTCCAGTTATTTTAATAGGAAATAAACCAAGTAATCACATTTTGAAAGGAAGACAAGCCCATTTTGCCCCATTTGTGAAGCTCTTAGTGACACTTTCTTTCCTGGCCCTGAAAAAGTACAAAACACTTTGTCTTTGCCATGAAATAAGCAGGAATTTAACTCATTTTCCAAATCCTGTTTAATATCTTCCCTTTTAAGTAGGGTTCAAGTTTTAAGCCACATCTTCCTTTATGACTCAAAGGCACATATTCATGTTAGCATAAATATTGGAAAGAGTTTTTCTTTTATCTGTTTAGTAAAAGAAAATTTTTTAAAAAAAACCTTTTTCTATGTTATGAAATGTCTGATTGCCCTATTATTATTATATATTTTATTTATTTATTTATTTATTTTTGGCCATGCCATGCAGCATGTGGGATCTTAGTTCCCTAACTAGGGATCGAACCCATGTCCCCTGCATTGGGAGCACAGAGTCTTAACCATTGGACTGCCAGGGATGTCCCTGCCCTGATGTTATTCTGAGATTAAATCTTAAAACCCAGAATAATAGTGGTGGTCTTTCCTTCCATGTTAAGGAGATTGTTCACATTTTAGTTTCCTGAGATTTAGAGTTGACACCATCATCTTTAACGTGCTCCAATGCATTAGTGTCAAATTTGGCATTTATGGGAATTGCCCTCTTTTTTTCAGTTTATTTACTTTGAACTTCATAGTATGTACATTTGTCATCAGGTTAAAAAAGCCACTGAAATGATTAATAAGCTGCAAGATAAATTACCGGGAAGTTCAGCAGAGAAAGCCTCCAAAGCAGAACTCTTAACTCTTCTTGAGTATCATGACACATTCATTCTGGAGCTGGAACAGCAACAGTCGGGCTTACGGATGCTGGAGCAGCAAGCACTGAGCATGCTCCGGGATGGGGCCACGCCGTCCCCTGGAGAAGAGCCACCCACTGTGCAGGAAATCACGGCAATGCAGGACCGGTGCCTGAAGTAACTATACACCTGCTCTCATTCTCTGTTTCTAAACTTGGCCATGACCCAAAGGGACAAATGTGGTATTAAGAGTCTGGGGGTGCTCCCCCCAGACCACCTTAAAAATGTGGGGCTCTGTTCCTGTCATCCTTGCTATCTAGTACATATCTAGTCGTATTTAGAAATATAGTAACGAACCAGATGCAATCTCTGCCTTCAGGTAGTTTACAGTCAAGCAGCAGAGGTAGACAACTAAAGATGCCTTTTAGGTGGAGCGTGGGAGGGGCACTAAGGGAAATCAAAGCAGAGGCAACTAATCTAGGAGAGGAGTCAAGGAAGGCTTCTCTTCAGAAGGGGTATTTAAGCTAAAGACTAAGCAGGCTTGAGCCAGCCAGTGAGGTGGAAGGAGAGTTCTGCAAACAGGGGAATAGCAAGTAAGAAAGCGTGGAAGGAAGCATGTCACCTCAGGGAACTCTTGGGTGATGGGGTGATTCATGAGACATAAAGCTTAAAAGGTAAACAGTTGGGGACTTCCCTGGTGGCGCAGTGGTTAAGAATCCTCCAGCCAATGCAGGGGACACGGGTTCGAGCCCTGGTCCAGGAAGATCCCACATGCCACGGAGCAACTAAGCCCGTGAGCCACAACTACTGAGCCTGTGCTCTAGAGCCCGCGAGCCACAACTACTGAGCCCACGTGCCGCAACTACTGAAGCCTGCGTGCCTAGAGCCCGTGCTCTGCAACAAGAGAAGCCACTGCAATGGGAAGCCCGCGCACCACAATGAAGAGTAGCCCCCGCTCACTGCAACTAGAGAAAGCCCGCGCAGCAACAAAGACCCAAATGCAGCCAAGAAAATAAATAAATAAATAAATAAATAAATAAATAAATAAATTTATTAAAAAAAAAAAAAGGTAAACAGTTGGGAGCTGTTGAGTACTTGGTTTTGATAAATCTTGATAACTCATTGGCTAAATTGGATGACACATAGATTAGAGCAAGGATGATACCAAAGTCCAGGTAAATAATAGTCATTTACTGATAGTGAACTTAGAGAAAGTTAATCTTTTATTTATTTATTTATTTATTTATTTATTTATTTATTTATTTATTTTTGTCTGTGTTGGGTCTTCATTGCTACACACAGGTTTTCTCTAGTTGTGGAGAGCGGGGGGCCACTCTTCGTTGCGGTGTGCTTCTCTTGTTGTGGCGCACGGGCTCAGTAGTTGTGGCGCACGGGCTTAGTTTTTCCGCGGCATGTGGGATCTTCCCGGACCAGGGTTTGAACCTGTGTCCCCTGCATTGGCAGGTGGATTCTTAACCACTGCATCACCAGGGAAGTCCCAAAAGTTAATCTTAATGATATTTAACCAGCCTGATTCACTTATGGGGCCAGAGAGGAAACGTCACTATGTAATTTAACTCCTGTATTAACTACTATTACTCATACATATCCTACATTCACCCGTCACTTGTAGATGAGTTCAGGATAATCCAACTCCACTTATTTAAATTTTGTTAACCAAATTTATGTCAATTCAAATAAAGACTTACAATTTGGATGTTGAACATTATTAATCATAAAATTTCCAAAGTTTGAGTCTTTATTTAAAGACTAGTTTCTAATAGTCACAAATATTCCCGTTACACATTACTTTTAAAGGCTGATGATTCTGCACCATAAGTAGATTTTCAAGGAGGAAATAAATAATCAAACAATCTCCAGGTTACTCTCGACAAGAAAATGAATTGCAGTTTAGTGGCATGAGAGTATGTCAGCTCTCAATTTTCCAAGGATAAATCATTCACTTCACATGATGTATTTTCTTCTGTTATACTTGAAGTAAACTTAAGTGTTACTGAAAATTATCTGGCAGTTTGGGGGAAGTGTCTTTACTTGGAAAAAAGATAGGCAGCTTCACTTTTTTAATGTCTGTTTTTGACAATTTGATGTCATGTATTGGGGGGGTTCCTTTCGTTTCAGTCCACATCTGCTTTCTCCCTTTATTGTTTCTAAAGCATACAGGAGAAAGTGAAGAAGAACGGAAAGGTGGTAAGGCAGGAGCTGAAGGAGCGAGAAGTGGTGGAGACCCAAATCAATTCAGTAAAATCTTGGGTTCAGGAAACGAAGGAGTATTTGGGGAATCCAACAATAGAAATAGATGCTCAACTTGAAGAACTTAAGGTACAAAACTCATTCCCTAGACCCATCATGTTAAAAAATTGTCCTGCTTTTAATCAAATGTATCTGTTTATATTCAATGAAATAACTGAATTAAAAAGTTTTAGAAATGTTTTCTATAAAAGACTTTTAGTATTATTTCATTGGGCTTTCTTTTGTTCTGTATAAAGTGGACATGCTTCTTATTGAGACTAAAGAAAATTTTGCTTTTTGTAAATGTGTTTCTCTAATTCCACACTTAATCATATTTTGAGGAACAATGCATAGCCTTGTCTCTGTACCCATAAAAATTAATTTCCTTATCAGGCTCCCAGAAATTTCTTATGTTGATCTTTTCTTCAGATTCTCCTAACAGAAGCCACAAATCACCGACAGAACATTGAGAAAATGGCTGAAGAACAGAAGAATAAGTATCTTGGTCTATATACTATATTACCTTCTGAACTCTCTCTTCAGCTAGCTGAAGTGGCCTTGGACCTAGGAACTATCCATGATCAGGTAAACCTACGGTCAAGAAAGAGTACTTTTCCACACTTTTATAGGCTCAGTACTCTTGTATGAGAGGTCGTGATTTTCACAATCCTGTCTTCATGGAAACAGAGTTTTAAAAAAAAGATCAGTATAAAATAATAATATTAAATTAGAGGTCTTATTCATAGGCAAGAAGCATATGAGAAGATATTAGATGTGAACAATACTGTCAAACATTAAAGATAATTTATCTGCTTCCAAAAGGAAATTACTCAAAGGAACAAAGATACATTTCATGTATTCAACAAATATTTATTGAGTATCCAGAGTCTGCCAGGCACTCTTCTTTTTTTGTTTCAGTTCAGCAAGATGTAGTAGGTGAAGATATTTGAAAAAAGGGAAAATCAGAGTTAAAAAAATAAGGTAAAACCAGGAATGAGGTTTCTACCCCAAATGCATGCTAAAGGGTCCTGTATTGTGTCTAGAGGAAGTCCTATCAGTCTAACTCTAACTTCCAAATAACTAAGGAAAGGAATGTGTATAAATTTTAAAATAAATCTTTTTTTTTTTTTTTAATTTAACAGATTGCTACATAGCCATTCATAGTACTGAATCAGAGGGATATTTCTATCTTAACTCCTCGTAAAGAACATACACTTTCATGTAGGGAAAATAGCTTCAGTAGCATTTGTATGGAAACATAATGGGTTTTAGGACCTTCTTGGTGGCCTAACACTAAAGCAGTTTAGTTAAAACTGGTCTACAGAAGATAAAGGGAGGATAATTCTAAACTACTACATGAAATGGAAAGTAGTATTGCATTGTAGAAACTATAAAACTATAAAATTCATGTAAGTGTGCTGTACCTTTTAGACTCTCCAGTGTATGAGGCAGTGTTTAAAAATTTTCATCAAAGTCTAATTCTACTGCATCATACTATTGACCTAAACTAAAATATTATTTTCTATTTTAAGTATTAAAATATTAATTTTAATACTAATATTTTACAGTATTACTTATTTGGTTTTTCTTCTTAGACATTGGAAGGTCTTTTGGGAAGGATGACTTGGCGAGTTCAGATCTTAAAAAAAGAAGTTCAAATTTCAGGGTTTTTTCCCTCTGGATAAATTTCCCTATAATAGAGTTATTCACATGCATTCCATTTACGTTAGCGCTCAACTCAAAATAATGAAGTCAAAAAAAGTACTCTTTTAATGGTGTATTTCCTCACTACTAAGGAGATTTGATTTGCTATTTTTATATATTACAAAATGATCAGCACAATAAATCTAGTTAGCATTCAAAACCATACATAGTTATAAAAGTTTTTTTTCTTGTGATGAAAACTTTTAACAAGTACTCTCTTAGCAACCTTCAAGTATGCAATATAAGATTGTTAACTATAGTCACCATGCCATACATTACATCTGCATCACTTAAAGAGGTTTTTTTAAGGCCTTTCATTTATACAAAGAAAATATTTCTTTACCATCTTCCCTTCAACATTTTATTATAAGCAAAATATGAATGTTATCATATCAAATCAAAACCATTAGAAACTTGTAAATATTAACTGTGATTTTTCATTTCCTTTCCATTGGACATGTTCTGTGCTTTTTTGTTATACAGAGGTTATTGGAAGTTAGAAAAAGAGTTAACAGATCATTAAGAGCTACTTATGAAAAGGTGCATGGACACAAATCTGTGTGCCTCCAATTATCTGGAATCGTCTTCCATTTTATGAAGAAAAAGGCTTAGAAGAGTTTGTATGTTTAGGGTCACAAAGTCAGTAAGTGGAGAAGATAGAATTCAAACTCAGCTATCTGCACTGCTTCCTGTAAACATCTGATGAGTGAATCACTGTACATGCATTGCTTGTTCCTTTGCTGAAATAGCAGCAGAAAGAGGTGCAGTTAATACGTAAAATGGCGGGAAGTAAGGCTGCAAGGAAAGCCATGAGAACCTGTAATTGCACGTGCTGGCTTGTTGAGGCACTTTGATGCCAAAGCAGTGTTGATGACCTAAAGTGTCTCATGGCACGTGCTGGCTTGTTGAGGCACTTTGATGCCAAAGCAGTGTTGATGACCTAAAGTGCCTCATGGCAATATCTGAAGATGGAGATATGTATTAGTATTAATTGTCCAATTTTTACCGTGGTTGATTTTGCTGTTTTCATTGATTATTTAGATCCAGGACAAAATAAAAGAAGTTGAACAGAGCAAGGCCATGAGTCAGGAATTCAGCCAGCAAATTCAGAAGATAGCCAAAGATCTCCCAACTATTCTAACCAAGCTGAGAGCAAAGACAGATAATTTAGTTCAAGCTAAAACTGACCAAAAGGTAAGGAAGGAGAAGTGGAAATACAAGGGGTGCTATTGAATGAATTAAATATTTTGAGTGCATTAGTTTATTTTGAAGATACAGAAAAAAAAAAAAAAAAAGCTTCCTTGATTAGCAGGCTTCATGAAAGCCAGAGAGTAAAGGCAGGCAGTAAAGAAATTTTGTAAATACAATAATATAGAGCTACTTATATCATATAATTTATTGTCACAGTTAAACTGTATTCATAAATATACATGCATATGTAGTGTCAAAGGACTAAATGATGGTTTAGGATTACAAGTATATAAATTTCAAAATGAAGGATGTTCTTGGTAGTTAAATCCCTGTTCTCATTTTGCCAATGAATAAAGTGACTAATCCTTTTTGGGTGGGACAGAAGGAAAATTTTAGCTCTCTCAGCCTCGTAGGAAATAAACACCAGGGTTACAAAACATCCTGCTCTGCCTTTTCAACTGAAGAAACAGAAATGAACTGATCATAGTTGAATTATTCTTATATATTTGGCTTTTACAAAAATCATTTAAAATATAATCCTTCTGATTCTGGAAAATCTGGAGAAATTTATTATCTATAGTCTAACGTTCTTTCCTTTTGATGACCATCCAGGTGCTAGGAAAGGAATTGGATGTCTGTAACTTAAAATTAATAGACCTAGATGAAGCAGTACAAAAATTCTCGGAACAGAATGGCCAACTGGGTAAACCACTGGCCAAGCAGATAGGAAAACTGACTGAACTTCACCAACAGGCCATTAGACAAGCCGATAACCGGCTCTCTAAGCTCAGCCAGGTAAGTTTTCCCAGCCGGTAATCAACATTCTCTAAAGCCAAAATTCAATTTTCTATTTTTTGCTTTTAAAAATAAGTGAAAAGATAATATGGACAATGATGAGTGTAATTTAAGTGTAGCTTATTTCATACCATGCCTGTATTCCTAAGATTTACATGTAAACCTGACTTTATTTTATATCAAACCATATTATAAATTGATTGACAAAGGTGTTCATATAAATGGACTTTTTATAAATAAGTAAATATATATATATGTATGTTTGCCTTTACTTAATTGGTTCAGGTCACACATCATCATAATTGTTGAGCATAGACTGAACTTTTGCAAATTGATTATGTTTTTTTCTGCAATCAGGGATGAGTTAAATCAGGATTTGCAACCAATAAATTATAATGTTGAAACCTATAATCCCCACCTACCACCTCCTTACTCAGTGAGGGTAGAATAGGAAAGGAGGGAGAGAGAAGAGCTAGATAGAGGAATAAGAGATAAGAATGGAAAATTTTTTTAAAAGATTATTCAAGCATAGTAAGAACTTGGACTTTATCCTAAAGTCACTGGGAAGTCCTTAATAGATGTTCAATAAGGAAATAATTTTTCATGATACCTTTAGATATCACAGATATCATAATGATCAATTCGTAGGATTATTGTATCCAAAGAGAGATCGAAGACTGATTTCTGTCTCACGAAGCAGAGTTTACATTTGTTATCTGAATGTTAATGACTTTTCAGGCAGCATCCCATTTAGAAGAATACAGTGAAATGCTGGAGTCAATTCTGAAGTGGATTGAGAAAGCTAAAGTCTCAGTACATGGAAAGATTGCATGGAATTCTGCAAGCCAACTTCGGGAACAATACATTTCACATCAGGTAACTTTGGGAAAATAGTTTTCAAAGAGTAACTAAGAGAGTACTTTGATTTAACTGGCTAGGCTGACAGAAAATTTAGAGGACCATGATGTAAAATTATTGTAGGTGCCAGGAAAAAAGAAAGGTAAGGTAACCCTAACAACTTGTCCAGGGGATTGAAAGAAAGTAGCTACCCATGAGATTTCATAAGACCGTATATATAAATAAATATCCTCCTCTGTCTCCCCTAGACTTTCCATTTCCCAAGGCCAAAAATAATCATCCAGATAGGACTCTTTTTTTTTTTTTTTTGAAGCTTCTTTGAAATAATTGTATGCAGGGATATGGTGGGAAATTCTTCCCCAGGAAGAGCTGTAGGGACAGGTGGAAAGATTATAGCCTCCAGACTCAGACTGATGGGGAAACCAAGTTCTGCCATTTAGAGCTGTGTAATTTGGAGGAAACTACTTTGCCTCTCAGAATTCAGTCTTATCATCAATAAGATGGAGATGTAAATGATATTCATACTGCAGAGTTATCATGAGGATCAAATGGTTTAACATATGTGCCATCATCAAGCACAGTCCCTGGCACATGGGTCCTCAGTCAGAGCCTCAATCTCATGCCTCTTCCTTCCAGCCCTTCTGCCTGGTCACAGTGGGCTGGCCTCCCGCAGGAAGTAGGGGTCAGCTGGGAATGAGTCCACACCACATGGGGGCCGCATTACTTCATTTCCTCTGAAGTTTTCTCTCAACCATATCATCCAGGAAATTATTTCATCCCTTTATAATTTAGGCTTGAATTAGATACAGATATCTAATAGCCAGTTATCTTGCAATCAAATACAAAATGGTCTTTATTTAAGTTACATGAGTATCCTCAAGTATTTTAGATTTTCTCTCTTTTATTCTGATTTATGTATATTCATGTCTTTTAAATGCATCCCCTTTTCCATTCCAGTTGACAGGGTTCTAGATCAAAGCCTCATTTTCTCCTTCTTGGAATGCTTTAACAGGCTCCTAATTGGTTTCCCTGTATTTATCTTTCTTCTCTAATCAATCCTGCACACTCCTCTCAAGAAATCTTTCTGAAACAACTACGGAGTTGTTCTGCCTGACGTTATGCATTATACATTAACAGACAAGACTTAAGTTACAATTGGTTGTAAACAATGAAAAAATATTCATTAGAAATCTAGAAATGCAAATTTAAAAGAGAGAGCATTTTAATTATCAAGTTAACAGTATTTTTAAAAGCTCATATTTAAGGAAGTGAGAGCTCTCAAACACTGCTGGTAACTTGGTTAAATCTCTTTGAAAAACAATTGGAAAATATATCATGATCATCAAAACATTACTACTCTGTAATCCAAAATGTAGGAAATATTTTATATGAGTATTAATGACTCTACTGGAATTTTAAAGAAAACTTAAATATCAAATAAGTTTTCTGAGTAAATTTTTGGATTTCATAAAATATAATGTAGTCTTTAAAATGACCAAGAAAGTAGTTTTTGGTTTTGTTTTGTTTTTTTTTAAATAGCTCCTGCTCTCATTCATTTATGTATTCAATAATCATTTATAGAGTGCTTTCCAAAGCTAGGAATTTTGTTAGGCATTTGAAACACAAAGGATATTCCCTGTCTCTGCCCCAGGGAGTTGATAATTAAAGGGAGAAAGGAGATAGAAAGACAGATCTAGACAATTACAATACAGTGTGATAAGTTCAGGGATTGAGAGCCCAAGATGCTGAAGGAACTCATGGGCAGGTACCCAACCCAGACTGCCCAGGATTTGAGAAGATTAAGGAAGGAAAAGGTGATTCTGAGCTGAATCCTGAAAGACACGCAGCCTACTTGTTGAGTTTTAGACAAAACCACATGTTGAAATCCCAGCAGTAGGAGTGAGGGGTGCTGTAGCTGGTGCACTGGCGAGGAGGTCTGCAGAGAGCTGGAAAGAGAGAGAAGACAAAGACAGATCATGGAAGCCTGTTAAGAACTTGGCCTTTCTCCTGAAGTCACTCTAAGCCTTGGACAGATATTCTGCAGGCAAGTGACAAGCTCAGACTTAACAGTTTAAGAAAGATGACTTAGAAGCCTGTGGAAAACAGAT
Organism: Balaenoptera musculus; assembly: GCF_009873245.2. Lineage (NCBI taxonomy): Eukaryota > Metazoa > Chordata > Mammalia > Artiodactyla > Balaenopteridae > Balaenoptera > Balaenoptera musculus. The sequence goes on from NC_045796.1 coordinate 14,456,171, forward strand.
GGATGAAGGTAAGAGAACTAGAAGGTGGTTTCAGTATTCCAGTAGACAATGACAAGGCCTCTCTTTGGAGGCTGAGAGAGGACAAAAATCAAGGGGTATTACCCAGCAAGAACTCTGGACTTGGAGGCTCTTGGGTGTGGCTGAAAGAGAGCGAGGAGCCACGGATGGTTCCCAGGTTGTTTTGACTTGGGCAGTTCGGCGGGTTGAGTGCGTTGAGGGACACAGGAGGACAGATGTCAGGTATTGGTGGTGACCTCACACAGACGTTCAGGAGAAAACTCAGCCTGTTACACACCGTTCTGGGGAGTTCTCCCATGCCTGAAAACTGCCTGACTTTATCCAAAAACAACGCACAGAGAGAAAATGCATGTGTTCTAATATCAGGTGAAAAAGAAGGAACATTGTAGGTATGTTATGATCTCAATTACCTAAAATTATACCCAAACTGAACAGCAGTTATTGCTTAAAGTTGTCTCTGGGATATGGGATTATGGACTATTTTATCTTCTTTATTTTTCAATATTTTCTAAGCTTTGTAATATACATTATAACATATATAATGTATCATATGTTATATAATATATATGTAATATATGTATATGACATTTATTGTGAGAAAAAAGATGTACTTTATTTTTTAAAATAAGAATCTATTGCCTAAGAGTAATGTCCCATCTCCCATTTCTCCTCTTTACACATCACACACCCCAGGAACTGCACATTTTGTGCTCACTCACTGATGTGCCTTTGCTTATTATTCTGTCCCCTCAGCATAAAATGTCTTTCCTTTTCCTCCCCATCTGTCAGTACAAACATTCTTCTGACTCAGCTCAGATGTGACTCTCCCAGGAAGCCTTCTCTCAACCCTCCTGCAAGTAGTAGCACATCTCATTTCTGGCATCCTTAACCCTTTCTTCTTTCACTCTACTCATAAAATGCATATTATGTGCTTATTATTCTGTTTATGTTGTCCCAAGAGATGATACTCTCTTGAATGACAAGGGCTTTGTTTTATCCCAAGTTGTTTCTACCCCTTTGTCTCACTTAAAGCCAGTGTTTGTGATGCTCTTGTCTTGTTTTCATTTCTTAGATCCATATATGCTTAGGTCTTAGATACAGAATATGAGACCTGAAAAGCATCTCTGTAGTTTGAATATGAGAAAAGGGGGGCCAGTGACCTGATGAAGATACCCAATGCGTCAGAGCGTCACCACTGCTGGAAATACTCACGTCCTGACCCTCACCAGGGAGCCGCTTGGGGTGGCAGATGGAGCGCTAGCCTTATGGTCCAACACAGGTGGCCTCAACAGATTGTTTACAGCTCCTGAAATCTGATTGCTTTTTGAAAAGGGGGTAACAGGAAGTGGGGAGCAGGCACAGGGCTGTGAAGGTTAAACACAGTAAGACACACGACCTACACAGTGTGCATGGAAAATGTGAATTACGTCTCCTTACTCCCTCCCCAGTCTGATGGTCTTTACACCACACCGTATTGATTACCCATACCTCTCTGCCTACCTGTCAATGTCCTGAACATTGATAATTCACTCTAGACCATGCTAGAAGAATCTGAAGAGATTTACAACAATCTGGAAGTGATGACTGAGAAATTACAGTACCTCGATAGTGTGTACCATACGGAAAAAATGTCTCAGCAAGTAGCAGACCTGGGACGGGAGACTGAGGAGCTGCGGCAGATGATCAGAATTCATTTGCAGAATCTCCACGATGCTGCCAAGGTAAAACATAAAAATGTTTTTTAAAAAAAGTAATTTAAATGGAAAAGTCTATCATTAAAAGAACAATCGTGGTTGTATAGCAAACGTAGAGTGCTTACCTCTGATGAGCCTTCTTGACTGTGATGGTTATGGTTGTGTGTCTGATGCACAGTGACGCCAAACAACACCTAAACATGGGAGTTTGGAGCAGAGAAAGATTTGGGCCATGCAAGGAGACGGGTGGCTCATGCCCCGCAAAACCCCAAACTTCCTGCAGGGTTTCAGCAAAGCATTTTTAAAGGCCGGGAGAGGGAGAGGGGCGTCACAGGGTATGTGATCAGCTTGTGCACAGTTCTCTGCCTGGTTGATGGTGAGGTAACAGGGAGGTGACACAGGGCTTAACAGCATCAGTCCTTAAGCTCCAGGAGGCCTGGGGCTGTGAGCTCATGGTCAGCAAGTAGTTAACATCTGCCATCTGGTGGGGGCTTTTCAGCTCCGTTAAACAGCTCAGGAAATGTGCATGAGATACTGTTATCTGGGTACTTCAGAGAGGAGCTCAAGCAGAGGGTATTGGGGAGGGAGTCTGCCCCAGAAGGCTCTATAGGGTCCTGCCTGGTTACATGATGCTATTCTCCACCTATGACTTTGGACTTCAAGTGCTTATATATCGACATTCACATCGCTCTTACTCTGCAGGATATGAAAAAATTTGAAACAGAGCTCAGAAACTTACAAGTTGCTTTGGAGCAAGCCCAGACAACACTGACTTCTCCAGAAGTTGGACGTCTTAGTCTCAAGGAGCAACTCTCTCACCGACAGGCAAGCAAAAATAATTCAGAGGAAATGGGTAGGGAGCTATATTTTTGAAAAAGAAAGGATAGTTCGGAAAAGTAATTTCTAAACTCTGTTATAGTCTGAGCACTGTATGCATGATTTAAAAAAAATTCCTGGGAAAATTTGTATAACTTGGGACAGAGCTGTAATTTAGTAAATGTCTCTTGCTGATGAAATACACCATTAAAACATATAAAATTTTAAAATATTGCAGAATATACATTTTAAATGGAAAACGTATATTTTATATATACATATATTTTATGTAAGTAAATACATTTATATCAAATTTGTATAAGATATAAAATTTAAAAATTTAAAATATGAAATATGAACGCGCACTTTCAGCATTTGCTGTCTGAGATGGAGTCACTCAAGCCGAAAGTCCACGCGGTGCAGATGAGCCAGAGCGCGCTCCGGATCCCCGAGGACGTTGTCACCAGCTTGCCGCTGTGCCACGCAGCTCTGCGCCTGCAGGAGGGGGCCAGCCGGCTCCAGCACACGGCCATCCAGCAGTGCAACATCATGCAGGCACGTGCAGCGGGGCCAGCCGGCATCTGCAGGCGGTCCCCACGCCACCCGCAAAGCAGCAGCAGATGAGTCATGGGCTGCTTTTCTTAGCATTTACGTGGGCTCAGCTATCAAAACACATCCAGAGTGTTAACTCTGACAGCTTGTTGTGGTTATATAAAATAAGGACATGAGATGCTATCATTTGGATCGTCCACAAAAGCCTGGGGAAAGCTCTATGAAAAATATCCTTTGGTGAAAACTATCTTTTAGCAATTATTTTTTTTATAAAGAACAACTTATGAAGGTTAATTTTTATATTCAATCATAGATTTTTATCTCATTGTTCATCTGAAAATCATCTAGAACTTTGTAATAAGACTTTACTGCTAGGGTATATTACAGAATTTTTTTTTTTTAATATTTCAGCTTATTGATGCATTTTATTGCCTGAGAAGTACATCCAACTATAACACTTAGTCTCTTCCCCTAATAAGAGAACAATTATTTACTAGGAAGAAATGACACTATTTATCTCTTATCTACTTTCAACTAATATTTCACCTACTTTATCTAAAAATTGTATACATGTCCTCTCATTAAACCACTAATGGTCTATTTGGTCAACTCTACTTGCATTGTCTTGTAATTTGTTAGACAGTAAATTCCTGAGGGTAGAAGTCATGCTCCATTCATTTTTATATCCCCTGTTCCAGCACTTAGCTGAGTGCCTTACATATATATTTAGTATTTCTTTCATGGAACAATGAAGTAACCATGCTTTTCATACTGCTTTCTACCATGTTCTAGACCATGACATTGCCGTCTTTAGGGCAATAAGGAGAAGAAAGAGGATCTAGCCACTTAACTATTTTCAGTCCATCAGTAATCTTGCCGAAATGTTTTAGAGAGAAGGCTCTGAAATATCTGAGTAGAGCTGAGGATTTGAATCATCTAGGAATTTTCCCCATCATTTCTTTTGTTCCCTTGACACATGGGTAAATAGGAGTTAGCACCAGAGTTTGGCAGATAGCAGCACAGAAGCACTTACACAGTTATTGACATAGACAGATAATTGTCTTTTTTTTTTTTTTTCTTTCAAAGGAGGCTGTGGTGCAATATGAACAATACGAGCAAGAAATGCAGCACCTCCAGGAGCTCATAGAAGGAGCTCACAGAGAGATTGAGGATAAACCTGTGGCCACCAGCAACATCCAGGAGCTGCAAGCCCAGATTTCCCGGCACGAGGTATGACAAGCTAAGTTCAAGGGCAGGACACTGGCTTGGTGAGAATATGTGATTGGTTTCCAGCAGATGAAAGAGAAAGGTCTTCCCTGTCCAGGGCATAATGTGTTGGGTTCTTGGAGAGCCTCTTTGACTCTCTTTACATTTTGAGGGCTATTTTTGCTGATACTTTCCAAGACCCAGTAGCATGAGTCTTCCCCTTGATTCCAAAACCTCTTGACCCGACATTCATGACATATCTCCAGCACGACCCACCGACTGCCTCCTGCAGAATTCTCACAGTTCATACACCAAAACACACTGTATTCCCTGTCTTTACAGACTGCAAGGAACAGCAGTGCTCAAAGCCTTGCTGCTTTGATGGTCCTCTTTTAAAAGAAGGGGTATTTCTTGTTAAAAAGAAAATCATTTGCTCTTTCACGTATAGGTCACTTCACCTCCTTTTACCGGAATCAGAGAATGACTCGTGTTGTTTGTTTTGTGGGTTTCCAGATTATGCCTGTTAGCATATTCCCCATTTTCAAATGCACCTCCTTTTTTGTACCTTTGGAGTCATTATGACCTTAGGACTCGGACACCCCTTGTGCAGACCTGGTCTCAGAGATCATACAAGGAGCTTGAGTGTTCCAGCTCCTTGACACTTAGCAGTGAATTTCCTTTCCTGACCTGTCAAACCCTATATAGATCACATTTACTCTTTCCTTGGGGGCTGGCTCCCAGCATCATGAATTTTGGAAAGTGACTGTGGGCTGGGGTGGGGTGTGTCTCATTTCTCTGTGCCAAGGTTAGACATTCAGTTTTTCCTTCCATCTGCTCTATTTTAACTTCATTGTCGTAAGAACAACAATTTTTCCAAACCAAATATCATAGTAAGATTCTCAAAAGATTCAACTGTCGCTTTTTTTTTTAATTTTTATTTTATATTGGATCATAGTTGATTAACAATGTTGTGTTAGTTTCAGGTGTAAGGTTGGAAAGTCTCACTTCCCCCCTTTCCAAATGCAGTTCTCTAGTTTCTTGTCACAGCCAGTGAGCGCATCCAACACTTAACAGCTGTATATGATTTACAAGTAATGTAAATGAATACCCCACCTACATTTACTTCTACACCATAGATAATCATCTGTGTTAACTATTCATTTCTCTTCTGCCACTGGTTAAATGAAAAGATGTTTTGCAACTATTTGAAACACTGTTTATATGTCATACATTAGACTGTATAATACAAATTTATTTTGAAACTACTTTTAATCCCATTTTGTAAGACCCAGAATTTTGTTGTAACAGCTTTTCAGTCACAGCACAGAAAATATGTTTTAAAAAATCTATCTGGAATAACAATAGTTATCATTGCTGCTGTGGGTTTTTTTGTTTGTTTTATGTTTTTTAAAACAATTCACAAAGTTTTTAGATTATCTTTTACAACAACCCTATGAGGTAAGAATTTTTTTGTGTGTATCATCTCCATTTTACCCATAAGAAAAAAAACCCTGATTTTTTAGAATGACCTCCTGATTTTCCAGATCTAGTAACTGATAGAAACCAGATTCTAATCTAGTACCTTTGGGGACTTCCCTGGCGGTTCAGTGGTTAAGACTCTGAGCTTCCACTGCAGGGGGCATGGGTTCGATCCCTGGTCAGGGAAGTAAGATCGCACATAAAAGAAAAGAAGGATGGTCCAGGAGAATAAATGACTTGCCCAAGATCATTACAGAGCCGGCTCTCAGCAGAGTCAGCCGTAGACTGTCCTCTGGCTGCTATTCAGTGATCTGTTCATTTTGTCACATTTTCTCCTCCCAGTTCTAAACATTAGTGTAGATGTGTTAGTTTTGTCATGTGATTTAGATTCCATTTTCATATTTAAAATGACGTAGTCCTGTGTGAGGCTCATTGTATGTGTAAAACAAACACAGGAAGGAAAGTGCTGCATGGGGAAAGCCTGATTCATAACATAGAATTTGGGAAGAATGTTTTTTCCTGTATTTTCTGTCTGCTTTTAATGGAATTTAATCTTGAGGTGAGGCTAGTTTCCATATGGATAACTTAAACTCATAAAGATAATGGATCATTTGTTCATTTCTAAGGAATTCACATTTTCTTCTTGTAATTTTTCAAATGTTGCATTTAATTTGAAAAAACTTATCCTGTCGCTTTTAAATGATAGGAGAGAATACTCAGAGCTCTTTGCTTTCCACCTGACACAGAAGGCCTGCTCCTTCCTGTACCTGAAATTCCCACCTGTACACTCATCCTCTGTAATCATTTTCAGAAATACTCAGTAAAAACTAAGAATACATATGCTTCCTGAGACTGGGGAACACATTAACCCCCTTTTGATTTAGCTCCATTTTGATTTAGCGAATTTGACCACTAAGCCGCAAAGTTCATGGGATATAGGCAGGTTTATTCTTACAGAAGAAAGTTCTTGAGAGATGTTTCTCCAAGGGAATCACATGGACTAACCATAAAATGCAGATTCTCATAAGCCTAGTAAATCAAAAACTTTTGAAGCCTAGACCAGTATTGCATTTCTAACAAACAACTCAGATGAGGTTTTTTTTGTTTTTTTAAATATATTGCTACTAGTGTTTTATTTATTTTTAAATATTTTTGGCTGTGCCGAGCAGCATGTGGGATCTTAGTTCCCCGACCAGGGATTGAACCTGCGTCCCCTGTATTGGAAGCACGAAGTCTTAACCACCGGACTGCCAGGGAAGTCCTCTAGATGAGTTTTATATACAATAACTTGAGAACGTCGATTTAGGAAATGGGCGTTTGCTGTCAGCGTGCTGGGCAGGGTAGTGCAGTGGGGCCGTGACCGTCCACGTGGGCACGAAGCGTGGGAGGACTAAGACTAACTCCCCTTCACACAGAGTCTTCAAGTCTGCCAGATGGGGCAAGCCATGGCAAGGAGGCTTAGTGATTTGTCCTATGAAAACAGAGAATTCAAGGAGTCCGGTAGGCTGGTAGATGACTTCCATGTGTACACGTTTACCAATTATTATAGAGTACTGATGTGTTAGGCACTAGACCAGATGTGGTAAATAGCTATTTAATCACTATTATAAAAATCCTATTAGGTTTAACTAAGTAAGCTTCTGTAACCCTGAAAGGTAAAGAAGTGATGATTTCTACTTTTTAAATCCTTGCTTAAAAAAATTCCTGTACTTCTGTACTAGAAAGAAGACAGGCTGCTGGCTGAGTTCTGCTGGACTGTTTTCCCTTCCACCCACGCAGTCAGTTTTGGTTGGGAGGGGAGAAACAAAATGACAACAGTAGCAAAATGGTACGTGTGTACATATACACATACACATGTACATATACATACATGTATCACTTTGCTGTTGTCATTTTGTTTGTTTCTGAACTTCAGGTTCAAAGCTCTAGTTTGAGTGTGGATACACACACTATCATTTTAAAGACTCACAAAATGTGTTCTGTACAAACGCTAAATGACAGCTTTTCAGGTGAAGGAGCCAAATATAAGGAATAGAAAAAAATAGTGGTTTTGTACTTTTAGGGTTAATGTTTTACATGAATGTAATAAAAAAGAATGAATGTTTAAATCTTCATTTTTTTAACTTATGTATGCATCTTTTAAGCAAGAAAGTATAAATTTAACATTTTAGAGTTCCCATTTTAGGTTATTATTTTAGGATTTTAATAGTTTAATATATTAGATTTTTTAAGAGCTATGTGCTGTTCAGAATATATTTTCAATTAGCTCTTTGTAAAAGTTTTAAAACTTCTATCTCTCAAAACAATTTTTTTCAACAACAAATAAATTTAAAAGCCATTAAAATTGAACCACACTTCAAGTTCAAAGCTCTCGTTTGAGGCATCAGAAACATTTGAGGCATGATGGAGTACATGAGGGAAAATTTCACGAATGTACAAATTTTTATTTGGGGTGTAATCTGCATAAAAAAATAAGGGTTTCCTAAGTGGTATTCACCTTATCTGCAAAAAAGCAACTCCCCGGGGTCACAGGAATTCAGGAGCAGTTTACTTTGTGATGCGTCTGTCACAAATGACTGCTCTGTTTGACATATTCCGGAGGGTAAGAGCTGAGCATTGCGTTTTTGGCAGTGTTAGTCATCACATGACCTAATTTGCCTGGCATGAACCATCTGGCAATTTCAGATTCCTTAGGCATTTTAAAGAAAGTTGCCAGGGCTTAACTTCCCATAAATTCCGATCCGGCCCGGAGCGTCTCTCGGGATCAGAATCCCCGGCCGCCTGCCGTCGTCTCTGCCGCCGCGCCCCGCAGCACCCCTTCCGGCCCCGCCGCGCCGTGGTCTGGCTCGGGGAGCGCGGCAGGCAGGCTCGGCGCTCGCACCGTCCACATCCTGCCTCCCCGCCGCTCCGTCTGGCGCAGCCCTGAGATTTCATTGGCCAGGCCCGGAGGAAGATGAACGCTACTAGTTCTGTTTCCTTCTGCTGCTGCTGTGACACCCGGGGCGCGGGGGGGCGGAAATGTTTCCTCAGGAGCTGGCTCAGAAAATCAAGGGCTACCAGGAGCAGATCGCTTCTTTGAACTCCAAGTGCAAGATGCTGACCATGAAAGCCAAGCACGCCACCATGCTGCTGACGGTGACCGAGGTGGAGGGGCTGGCGGAGGGGATGGAGGACCTGGACGGGGAGCTCCTCCCCGCGACCTCGGCCCACCCCTCTGTGGTCATGGTAAGTAAGGGTCAAGGCCAGTTAGCTGGGTGCCAGCTCGCTCTCTTCTGACTGTCTCCTGCCTAGTGGCTCTGGGCTCTTCTCCGGTGGCTTGGTTTAGGGATCAGTGCTAGGTCTTGCAGATCAGAACTGAGGAACAGTCCCCTTAACTCTCTGACTACCTTTGGGCCAAGGCCAATCTTTGACACTGTAAACAGTGACAGTTGAAATGAAGCTATTTGTTTGAGACTCCTGAATTAACGTGCTGAAGGCTGGCCCTGCATTTGTTAATAATTTAGCAATAATACTCAGAAGCTCTGAGCTTCAAAACAATTCCTTTGCGCAGTTTTCTAGTTTTCTGGGGGATGGGAGAATCATGCTACATATGTTTTGTGTGTTTTTCCAGCTGAAGCACTGGCTGACTAGGTATGTTTGTGTATTCTGTTGTGTAAATGTTTAATAAATTATAGAAGGAAAGCTATTATTAGATAAATAAGAAAATACAAAATCCAAAGTTTACCTTTGGATTAAAATAAGTTCCATTAATTTCTCTCTGCAACATTATTTCCTCATAACTTTGCATCTAAACTGCATTAATTAGTTTGGTAACGCAGTGTTTTTCAGTGCTGTGTATTTTCCACACATAATGTGCTGTGCTTTGGGTAGTGTATAACCATACCTGGACTCTTTTGGCAATATATTACTCCGGGTGCATTTATCTTGCTAGAATATTTGGAATTTGAAATATCCACAAGACCAAGCGTTGTTTCATAGACCCTTCTCTCATTTGTGTGATTCATGATTTTAATTTCTAAAGATACAATCAATCAAGAAAAGGAAAATAAATTAAAGAGATATTTCATCAACAAGAACACTCTATAATGTGACGTGCATCCCTTACCCCTGTTTGTCTTACAAATGGTCCCTAGGAGCATATTCACATGAGGACAAAATTTTCAAATAGTAACACAGAATTTGTATGTAAATTTGGGTCTCAGTAATTCTACCTTTTGTTGTATAGTTGTCTCTATTTTGGCCTGTGCCTGACCAGGTCTTTTGTTAACATAGCTAACCAATTTTCGTGTCCTTTGGGCAACATTTTATGTGACAGATGACTGCAGGTCGCTGTCACACTTTGCTGTCACCGGTCACTGAGGAGTCTGGGGAGGAGGGAACCAACAGTGAGATTTCCTCTCCACCTGCCTGTCGCTCCCCTTCACCTGTGGCTAATACAGATGCTTCCATTAACCAGGTACCGCCCCCTTGGCATTCCTCCAGCTAAGATCTCTGAACGGATGCAGGACTCCATTCTCTGTTCTTATGAGATTATGGGTATGAATCGTAGACTTTGAGAAACACACCGTTAGGTGTGATAGTTGCACATACTGTGATTGTCATGTGAGACCAATACCGGCTTAACCCACCATCTCCTCTCCCAGGCTACTGAAATGAGATGAGCAAAAATTAGGTCACAGAAATGATAGCTGGAGAAGGGCCTGTTTTAAGGCATTATGGCTTTAGTTTCTAACAGCTGTCTGTAATGGAGTACTGCATCCTAACAGAAAATGAAATGTTTGTGTCACTGTTGTAAAATAACATGATTCTATTGCTGTTTTAACATTTTCACTGAACGTAGTTTTGACACTTAACCAGCTCAGATTTTGAAGATGGAAAATTTATGTTCACCGTATCAGACTTTCTTTATTTGCTAATTGCCAACAAATTTAAAGGCTGTCAGTGTATATTTTGGAGTGCCTAAGTAGACTTGCATTTTGAGTTTTTTTACTTATCTTTCAATAATCTTAAATTTTATTTTTTATAAAATGGGGACCATAGCTTGCTGTTATGAGGTGTCTTTTTTGTGTACACTATATTAAATATAGATTATACTAAATTAAATATGTCAAAAGTTTTCATGAAAAATATTGGATAGAGATCAAAAAGATGCTTATACAATAACCAAAATTGTTTTAATGTGTGTTATAATAATGTGTGTTAAAATAATAACCAAAATTGTTTTAATGTGCGTTAAAATAATACTTTCCTTTTTTTTCCTTTAGCCAAAAAACTAAAAAAATATTTTAATTACCGTATCATGAAATTACTAGTGTTCAAAGGAGTTAAAATTTATTATCAAGGGAGAAGCATTGAACATTGCAAGTGTTCTATAAGCTATATTACAAATCAATCATATTATTTTTATTTTAAAGCAAAAGCATTCAAAATAGGATTTCTGTGATAAAAAGAACCTACCTCCCCCCAAAAAGGGAAAATGAAACGATGAAACCTTTAGATAAGACAGTTCTCTTGGAGGGAATTCCCTGGTCAGGCAACTAAGATCCTGCAAGCTGTGTGGCACGGCCGGAAAAAAAAAGACAATTCTCTTGGTAAAAATCTATGTAGCTTTAGGGAACATATCAATTCATGCATTCATCAGATACATTGTGAGCACCTGCTGGGCATAAAACCTTGTGCTGGGTCCCAGAGGTGTAACAAAGGCGGAGACAGCAGTGGCCCTTGCCCTCAAGCACCTTGTAATCTAGAGAAAAAGTGGCCATAAGATGAAGAATAACAAAAGTGATGAGAGGAAATTAAAAAAAAAAAAGAAGTTCACAGTGTTCTGGAGGATTTGGAAAACAGTTCTCCAAATTCTGATTTTAAAATATGAATTACTCATTCTTTGATGATGTGTTCTTCCCTGTGGTCACAGATGTCGTTAGAATCATAGAAATATGGCTAGAGTCAGCTTTTTATTGTGTAAGAAAAATGTATCCTATATAATGTGCTTAATGTGCTTAACATTTTCAAATTGAACAATGAACACGGACCTTTGGACTAACACTTGGGAAGAGTATCCCCTTCCTAAAATTATAAGTCTCAGTGCTGCATCTTATGAAGTGTCTTTCCATGTACATGTGAAAGTATTCTGTAAATGGTAAAATATGCAAACGTTTTTATTATGATTACTGTAACTGTCCAGCTCAATCAAATCCCAAAATTATGAGCAAAATTGTGCTTTGTCTTAATCCCGTTTTGACACTCTGCCTATATCAACATCAATTTAAATCACATTATTAACCTAACATACTTACATATGGAACTGCAAATTAGGGGGAAAAAAATCTTCATTTAGTCCATGTCAGGCAGCTATACTCGCAGGAAGCTGTTGGAAAGCAAAAATATAATGCTTGGTGTTAGACAAATTGACCGCATCGTTCCAGCCACATTTTACGCTTGTCCAGTGATGTAAGACAGAGGAAAATGAACAAATACTGCAACATGGCCAGTGATGCCTGGATCTACAAAATTTTCTCTTGAAACTGAGAACATTTAGAATTCCCATAAGTTCCAGTTTGCAGGCTCAAAACACTGTACAGAATGTGCACAGCTGTTTCAAGGAGCAGCCAAATATAACGGCTTCATAAAGTCGCAGTTGTTAAAAAAAGGCTCTGTGCTTGCTGCTTCTGTAAGTAGATCTCCATTATATAACTGACTGATCCCCTGAAGTCAGTGTGTTCTCTCTCTGACAGTAGTTATTAGCTGAAATGTGATAAGTTTAGTTTACTTGAGGGTAGAAATAACGAGGCAGCCGCAGAACTTGCTGCAGGCTTCTTGATCTTATTAAAAGCAAGCCAAGACTTGGGCTCCTCCTCGAAAGAGCTGAGGGCAGTAGAAGTTTGATGAGAGCGGTAGTGTAATGGGTAGAACCCCCAGTTCCAGGTTAAAAAGCTCAGAAGGGGTCCCAGCTCTTCCTCTAAGCTGAATGTACCCGGAAAGTCCCTCATTTGTAATGGGAAGCAATGCTACTTAATTCACAAAATGGTGAAAGTTAATTTTGTAAGTACATTTTAGACTGGAAAATGCTAATCAAATTGTAGCAGTGGTTTTCCAAATTTAATTCCTTAGGAATCTGCTGGATAATAACTCCCATAACATAGACACATAACCAACAAGAGACATATTTCTAAGGGTGATTCTTCACTATGCCAAATATTGCCCTTATTTAGTAGTTACTTATAGGACTGATTGATTTATTTTATTGACTCTATGTATTCCTCAAATAGATGCAAATTATTAATCTACAAAAGGTGATATATTTTCAAATTATTTTAGGAAACCAAGGGTTGTCTTTCCTGTCTAATAGACCTGAGACACACACACACAAGCCAGAAAACAGATTTTTTTTCTGACAAATTTATTTTATTCTTTTGGGGAACCTTTATTTATTATAGAGTATTTAATTTAAATTTTTTACATTAAAGGACGTTTTGCTTTTCCTCGTAAACAGTAATGGTACTACCTTCCATGTATACAAAACAATAGAGTTTACAAAAGTGCTTTTACATATACCATTTTTTATGAATGTATATACTTGCCTGTTATTTGCCGAATACTCCATGATACGCTCAGGGTCAAAGACACTTCCACAGATTTTAAGGAACTCATAGTCTGTGTGAGAGCAGGCAAATGATGACCGTGGAGTGGGACAAGTGTTATGACAGTGGGAAGCACAGTGTTGAGGAAGGACACAGAGTAAGTACCTAAACAAGGCTGGAGTTCAGTGGGTCAAGGATGTCCCCCTTTTGTTTTAAAGCAGGGGAAGGTAGGTACAGTTGGAGTGCACTAGAGTGATGTGAAGTTTTTCAGGCAGAAGGAAGCACATGTAGGAAGTTTTTCAGGCAGCAGGAAGGAAAATGGCCCATCAAGGCAACTGTAAATAGTATCAGTATGATCGGAGAAACATAGATTTGGAGGAGGAGGTGGGAGGAGAAATGAAACTGAGAAGGTTACAGGAAACACACCCTGATGGACCTTGAATGCCACACAGAGGAATTTGAACTTTGTCCAGAAGCTAATCCTTAACCACTGAAGGAATTTAACTAGAAGCTCTGCCCAGAAGTGACTTTTAGAACAGGTCATTCTGGATCAATGTGGACAGGAGAACGGAGATAGACAAATCCAGAGCCCAGGAAGCTAGTGAGGGACAGAAGTTGCACACTCTGATGTCTGGTCCAGACCGGTGATGTAAATGAGAGAAACAGCGCAGGGGCCGTGGGCACCTGGACAGCACCTCCCCGCATGAACGAGGCAGCCTCTCCTCCATTAGAATTACTGTAGCTGCCTGGACACAGAGTCCTGTCTTACCTACCTTCTGGTTTGCAAGAGAAGCCATGAATCGGGATTCTTATGAAAGCTCCCTCTCTGGATGAAGAGAAATTTTACACAATTTAAAACACTGTATAAATCAAGCTAAATGTATGCAGGCTAGAGGCAACCTGCAGGCTGCCAGTTTGCAGCCTGAGAATTAGGAAGTTGTTGGTGTAACGTGAGCTTGAACCAGTGTTTTGGCAATGGTATAGAACTTCATCCTTACATAAGCAGGGGCGGTAAGGGAAAGAAGAAATAGAGAATAAATCCCAAGTAAGGTGATTAGAAGTTCCATTCACTGAAAGATGGATAATACTTCCTCATTTTTCCTAAATCCATTTCTCATCCTAGATGTGGGTTTTGTTTTGTTTTTTTTTTTTTGAAGTATTGAGTTTGAAGAGACTGTGGGATAAACTTGTACAACAGGATATGTGAGTCTGGAGCTTATAAATACAGCAATATTTAAGAATGAGGGCAAAAAACAAACTACAAAAGAGAAAGATTGAATGACCAGAGAGCTGGGAGGAGAACAGAGATGAAAAGGAAAGTGTTTCCAAAAAGGGATGGTCAGTGGTATTGAATGCTAGTGAGAGACCAAGCAGGAGAAGATCCGAAAAATAATCACTTTATATCATGGAAAACAGCCACCGCTGACCGTGGCCAGAGCATTTTCAGTGGAGTCACTAGACTCGAAGCCCAATTGGCTACTTAGAAGTGGACTGAGGGTGAGAAAGTGAACTTATTAAGTGTAAACTACCATTTTCAGAAACTGGATTATGAAGCCAAAGGGAGAGGGAAGAAATGATGATTCCGCATGTATTTGTGTATGATGAGCCATCACATATTGATCTGTAGAACTTTCCAATATGTGCTATCCTGCAAGAAAAAAATCAGAAAAGAGTGTGTGTAGGTGTTTTCAGATGGAAAAAAATGTGGCTTTATTTACATGCTGAGGAGAGAGACAGTGAAGAGGGAGTAGGTATAAATGGACCAAGACCCTTGCAAAAGCGAAGGTGGCTGAGGTTGTGGGAGTAGGTAGGAGGGTCCTCTTTAATCAAGAGGACTAGGAGGAGCGAGATAGAGGTGAGTCTGAATATAGACAGGCTTGAAAATTTGAGAACTTGCAGGAATATCTCCTCAAGGGCTTTGATCGTGTGTGTGCGTACTGGAAGGAAAAGTTGCATTGAGTCATGGTTCGGGTTTTCCAAGTGGCTGAAGCAGAGGTTCAAGGGGCAAAGGAAACACAGCAGTTGGCAAGAGAAGGGTTTACATAACTTAAACACAGTCAGAAATACACTTGGGGTGAATCCATTCAGTGATGACCACCTATTATGTTCAAGGAGTGGAAGTGGGTGAGGATGAATGGATATAAGCCTGTCAAGGACTTGAAAATACCAAGATAATCTACTCAAGATGAGTGACAAGGTTAGGAAAGAAAAGGAACCAGTCTCCATGCTTCAACGTCATCAATAAATGCTGGGGACTTACCTAGAAGCCTCAGCAACAGCAACGAAATGGGTAGAAGGTCTCATGGCCACTCAAACATCACTGTATTTAATTCTCAAAACCACCCAGTGTTATGCAGATGAGGGAACCCATGCATGAGATGTGAGTGACTTGCTCCAATTCTGTAGCTACTTGGGAGGAGAATTTCACCTGGGATCTCAGGTGTCCTGACGCCTCCAGTGGCAGACTTCTGTCTGAACTCATTCTGTTGTGCTCCACCACCCTGCTCCTGCCCTGGTACAGACCCCCAAGACACCAGGCTCCTTCCTGCTGTTTCCTTGGTTTCCCAGGTGTCTGGGGCTTTCGTCAATACTTTTTACCAAGACATTATTATCAGTAAGGCTCAGGTTTTTGATCTTAAACAGTGCAACTGTGAAAGTAGTGAACTTTATTATAGCAATTTCCAGAATATAAACATTACGTCCCAGTTCAGTTTCTATAAATATACAGATAAACAACCATAAAAACAATTAAAAACACATGAATTATGTATCTTGAGATAGTAATGCCATTATCAATGCTAATAAAGTATGTAATATTACTTATTATCCAAGAAATAAGAAAATCCAAAAGCTTCATTTTTCAGCATTCACTTTATTTCTTGTGTACTTCCAGGAATCGAATAGAAGAAAACCTCTCTATTATTTGTTTCTTAGAGTAGTTTTAACCTCCCTATTACATTTTCCCTTATTAATATTAACATATTTAAATTAATTACTGTGAATAATGAACTCACAAATATTAAAGATATGGCTATATCTGAAAAAAGACTTTCTATAGACTTACATGTATTTAAATCAAAGGTTTTAAAAAATTATTCAAAACTTTGATCAACACATTAAGCAACATTTTAGGAAGTAGATCATTTAGATTCTCCTTTTTTGCTGGTTAATCAGTCTCTAAATATGTATACCACTTAAACATGTATTCCACATTGTGGAAAAACCCGAACGAACTTTTTGGCCAACCCGATATTTCCATTTTACCAAATATAAAATAGGAATGAGTTTTGGCAACTTGAACTATTGGTAAATTTTTTTTTACCAATTCTAAAAAATTCTAAAGCAACTCCAGTGTGCTTTGATATGACCTTCTTGTCACAGGAGTTTACTAACTTTGATAGTTGGGTAGCCCCCGGGGATGGGTGTGAATCCTAAACCTTTCCTCCACATGACAAGCAGTACCCAGGGCATCATGACCTAAACCTTGTTTTCCTCTTGAATCCAACACCGTGCTTTGCACCCATAGGACATCGCTTACTACCAAGCCTTGTCTGCTGAGACATTGCAGACGGACGCCTCCAGGATTTCCCCCAGCGATCTGCCACCCCAGGAGCTCTGTGACCCAAGACTGGAGCCGTCTGCTACTGCTAAACTGGATGATTTACAGCGCTCTTGGGAAACCTTAAAGAATGTGGTAAGTCTTCGAAATGTGGAATTGTTTAGCCCACCAAACACTGATTACCTTAGCGATTGTCTTATGAAATAAATGCATAATGTTTACACATCCCGTATACAGTTGAACACCCTTTGTTGGGTCACAGAGGTAAAGCGGTGAGGAAAGAAATGTCGTAATCTAGAAGATAAGGGGCTGGGGAATATTTGGTAATATCCCTTTTCTTCTTTAGATCAGCGAAAAGCAGCGCACACTCTATGAAGCATTGGAACGCCAGCAGAAGTACCAGGACTCCCTTCAGTCCGTCTCCACGAAAATGGAGGCCATTGAGATGAAACTCGGTGAAAGTCCGGAGCATGGCAGGAGTACCGAGAGCCAGATGGCTGAACACCAGGTAAGAATAGCGATGACTTCAGTTTCCTGCATGATCAAATAGGTGCACTCTTACTTATGACTGGCCGGCCAAGCACAGGTATAAGACAGCAGGCTGACACGTTTTACTGTATCACTTGTTACAGAGTAAACAAGATCCCACGTGGTGGTGGTTTCCATCACTGCTTCAGGGAGGGGTCTAAGAGGGAAAGAAGGAAATTCTAGACCTTGATGTTGCTTTTTTACTTTTGTTACACAAACTGCATTTCCTTATAGTTGCCACATTATTTTTATTTTGTTTTGAACCATTGTTGTAAGAATAAAGTGTACCCCACGTCCACCTTCTCGGGGTATTGTTGTTTGAAGAAACTTAGCCAGTGTGTGCCCAGCACCTCCCCGTTATCACTGAAGAGAATAACTCTCAGACTCCAGTAGGCAAAGAAGCAGCTGAAGAATAAGGGGTTCCAACTTGTAATCTTGTGGTTTTCCCAGACTTGAATCACTTTTTAAAAGGGACACTGGACAGTGCTTCAGCTTTAGGTGAGAAACAGAGATGATTACATTAACCTAACTCAGACAGATAGTGTTAAAAATGCATCAACTTAAAATGCACGCTAAGAAACTGCAGAGCTTAAATCTGGTTACTGCTTTAGCAACATTATCGGGTGTACTCTTAATGCATAATCAGGTGTAACTGTGTCTGAGCACTGAGGCGAGCAGTCACCTAAATATTCAGTCACCGTGGTACAGGAAAACGCTGCTGCGGCCAGAACTCAGGAGCATGTGACAACCCTATCAAAGGCAGAGGAAAAGAAAGATATTTTTAAATGCAAATTAAGAGCTATAAAAGCATGATGCAATTATGTAGTTATCAAATACTGGGTAATTTACCCGCTTTAAGAGTGAAACTCTGTACTTTATCTTTCTTCTACTTAACATCTCTGTAGTTTTGGAACACAGGATAACCTTGGAATACATTGCTTGTTCGTATGTGTAGTCTAAGATAAAATTGTACTGTTTTACAATAAAGGACCTTGCAGTATAACACAAAAATGAGAATATTTCATCTAGAGACAGCATGTTGAGAAACAGTGGTTTCAGGTTTTTGACACTCTTGTAACTTCTTAAGATAGAAATCAGAGTGTATAGCATCCATTTATAGGCCTTATTTTGGTAAAATGACCTTCTGTGGGTCTTTCTGTTATCCTAAAGTCACCCATAGTCCATCTGGTTTGGGGAGGGTGCAGTGAAAATATAAAGTTAAAATTAACCTTTGTTTACTTGGATTAAGACAATCACGAGGACAGTCAGGGGCTTAGGTCTCTACTACCAGGCGGTGTCCCCGGAGCACCGCAGTCCCCTCTAACTGACACTCCAGTTTTCTAACTGTCAACAGCCACCTCACTGTCCCCTGAAGGGGTGTCCGGATAGCCCCAGTGTGCTTCCTGGGGCTCTGTCTGCCTACCACCCTCCCCAGCTCTTCACTGTGCCTGGAGGGGCAGGAGAACTTCCATACATTTGACTACAGCTTCTTTGAAGCAACCAAAAAGGATTTGGCATAAATGATCCAAAGGCTGGATTAAAGTGAATTTGAGTGTCACAGACTTAGATTATCAGAAGCCAACATTCCAGGAGAGGGTTTACAGAATTTGCCTGTCTCTACTTTCGGGTACTTTCCAGTCACCTCTGCTTTTGTTCAAGGCTGGTCATTCTTGTGCCCCAGGTGACAGACGACAGCTCCCAAAGGCCCTTCAGCAGGTCCCACAGGATTTAGGAACTGTGTGAAAGCAGGATCCTGGCGGTCTGCCTTGACCTTCCAGAGTTCCTAATTAAAATGCAAATTAGCTCCCAATCACCAACATCACCCTGCCTCTCAGGTATTAGTATGAAAACACAAACTGAATGTAGAGCAAAAGTATTATTTTATTCAAGGGCTTTAATGGAGAAAACTCAAAATTGCACATTAAAGCTAAGTATTATGAATTAGAAATGAACCTGTGACTTTTCTTGTAATTAAGCCCAACCACATGACTTTTGTCCCATTCTAAATTGAGAGTGGTAATGCTAACAATTATAGCAGTGAGGGGATGTAGCTAATTCAATGATTACCCATCATTGGAGCTTTTAACAATTTATGCTCTAATGAGAGGGAAAGAAATATAAATAATGTATAATTTCTCGTATCATCACAAATCTAACATTTTCCATCTGACCTACTTTTGCTGTCTGTACCTAAATTCTATGAATTCTGGGACAGCCCTGCCCACATGGAAGGCTCACGGTATCACAATATCTAAATTGGTTCTTGGCTTCTGGAATGATACTTTAAAAATTTCAAGCAATATGATAGAATTACTCTTTCTAAATTCCGGTGGAATGTGCGTGAGAAAGTCCAGTATGCTTTTAGTATTTTCTAAAAATTAATAAAAAATACTTCAATTGCTAATTTTTTCCCAACACTCTCTTGGAAGTGCTAATGTTTCTTTAGAGAGCTACTCTAATTCCTACATTTTTCCTCCGAACACTTGTCTAGATCCGCTGAATTTGGGTGGAGGGCTGCGCCTTTCCTGTTATCCTCTTTAAATTGAACAATAAGTTTAATTTTAAGACATCAAAGCAGTTCATAAGCCGACTTGTGGCTGTTGTTCTGGGTGGTGAGCCCTCTGATTGGAACCTTCATTATCACGGGCAGCTAATGCTTCCTGGGCTTGCGTTGTCTTTGCCACACCAACTCAGTGATGGTTAGTAGGCAGAGCTCTGAGGTTATTTCGGTTCTGTTTCTTTAATATAAATAACAGCTCAAAGTTTGAGATGAACTCTGATGTAGATAGTTCTGAAAGTCACAGTGAAATTCACTTTCACCTTTGGTGTTGAACCAGACATGAGCTCCATGTTCTCCCCAGAGTGAGTCATTTTAGAAAAGCTCAAGGAACTTCTCTAAACCACAAACGGGTCGTACACATGCCCTCCTTATAAACACAAGTCAGAAACGCAAAGAGGAACAACATTTCATCTCCTCTCCTTAGTTTTGAGTCAGATGTTGGAGGGAAGCATCTGGCCACCAGCTGAGACAGTTATTGGGCAAAGACATATTTAACTGCTGGATCTTTTTGTTTTTTTAGATGGAAGTGAAATTCGCATCCCATGAAATTAACCATTTTAAAGTGTACAGTTCAGTGGCTTTTAGTACTTTCACAATGTCATACAATCACCCTCCCAATCTGGTTTCAAAACATTTACATCACCGCAAAAGAAAACCCCATCCCCCAGTAAGTTTGGCTGCTGGATCTTGAACTTAAAAACTATAGCAACCTTCCAAAAATATCCACTCTCCCCTGAGAGTAAACTGAAGCATGAATAGCGAGGCTTGACTCTAACGGAATGGAAACTAACAGTTCTAGGATTCCTAATTCCATCATCACTTACTGCAGAACATTCAGAGAACTGTTTTAGACATTGTGAGTCTGAAATGGAAGTTGTTCACTTCACTGTATGCCTGGTTGGTCAAATCCACTGAGATTAAATGAATGAGGAAGCTTTTTTTTTTTTCCCCCCCTGGTTGCTTCATGATTAAGATGACTGTTTTGTCTATTATGACTTAGAATGAATTCAACTAGATGTGTTGAGCACCTACTATGTGCACAGCTGAAATAGACACTTTTATTCTTTAACTTATGATTTAGGGGTAGATGAATTACCAACACATTATAGAAAACCCAGCAATGTGATTATGGGTTACAGTGGTGGGAAGATCAGAGGAGACTCTAACAGGTCTTTTGGGAGACATGGATTTTGAAAATTTGGAATGGTAACAGGAGTGGATGGGAGACACTATAAATGTAAATGTGTGAGGAAAGGCACAGAGGAGAGAATGAGAATGAACGTGGTGTGAAGCAGTGAGGGGCTCTTCTTGCTTGTACAGAGAATCAGTGCAAAAAAAGATATAATAAGGTCAGTCTAGTTATGGAGAAGCCCTCAAAACAGACCACATAATATGAATTTTATACTTTTGGCAATCAAGTACCAAAAATGATTATAAAGTAGGAGAAAATACTTTACTGGACAAAAAGCATTTTGAATGTATAACAAACAATAATGGTCTGTAGATTTATTACAATTACATTAAAATATCCCAGCAAGTTCTTTGGTGGAGATTGATAAGATAATTCTAAAACATATTGCAAATGTACTAAAAAACATATATTGAAAATGGAAAGAGTCAAGAATAGCCAAGACAACCTTGAAGAAGATGAATAAAATTGAAGGATATGTATCCTTTCAGAGAGTGAGACTTATAAAGCTATAGCAATTATGAGACTGTGGTATTGGCACAGACACCAAATGGGTCAATGGTACAGAATGGGAAGCCAGAAGCACCGTCCCACCTACACGGACACTTGGCTTATGTCAAAAACTGTACTGCACAACAGTGAATGAAAAATCATCTTTTCACTAAATAATACAGGGTCAATAAGAAGAAAAAAAAAAAGAATTCTGACCCCTACTTACACCGGACGCGGTAATTAAGTTTAGGTGGATTGTAGATCTAAATGTGAAGATTAAAAAAAAAAAATGTTTTGAAACAGTGCTTCTCAAAGTATCTGTAGTGTATAACCTTTTTTTTTAATTTTTAAATTTCTAACTCAACATTTTAGTAAAATAAAATAAAATACTGGTTGGATATCGTGTCAACGTCAAGTTGCTATAAAATTTCTTAATGTTTACTTGCAATATCTTTCTCTTGTCATGAACTAGAGACAAACCAGTTCATGACGCCATTGAATGGACCGCACTTTGAATAGCATTCTTCTAGAAGGTAACATGTGAGAATATATTCATGACATTACGGTAGGCAAAGATCTCTTAAATAGGACAGCAAAGGCCCTAACTTTTCCAATGAAGCAAAATACTGATATATTAGACTACAATAAAATGAAGAGCTTCTGTTTATCAAAAGACATCATTAAGGAAGCTTTTACCCGTTAAGGGACAGACACGTCACAAAATGGGAACAGATATTTGCAATACACAGAACTAAACGAAACACAGGCACTCCTATCCTGAATATATACACAACTCCATGCATCAATAAGAAAAGGAAAGACTCCAATAGAAAATGGGCTAAAGATTTTTAGCAGGCGGTCACAAAAGACGATCTCCAGGTGGCCAAAAAGCATAGGGAAAAGTGCTCGGTCTAATTAACCATCAGGGAAATGCAAATTAAAGCTGCAATGAGATACCACTATGAACCCACTAGAAAGGCTTAAATGGACAAGACCCACAAACCAGGTGACAGTGGAATACAATGCAGCGATAAAAAGGGTCAGCTCTTTTTACATGCAACAGTCACAGTCTTGGAGGGAGTGAAAGAAGCCAGACACAGAACAGTACATCAGGAATGATTCCATTTCTGTAGAGCTCAAAAACAGGCAGCAGTGACCTATGACATTTGCAAGCCAGCACCATGGTGATCTCTGGAAAGGAAGGGATGCGGTCCAGGGGGCTTGTGGAGTCCTGGGAATGTTCTGTTTCTCGATCTGGGTGCCAGCAGCCACAGGTATGTGCGGTTTGTGAAAATTCATAGAACTGTACACTTAGAGTCTGCACTTTTCTAGATGTATATAATAATTTCAATATAATAGTTTACTTAAACAGCAGTTGGACAGGATGACAACTGATATTAGGGAAAGAAGAGGGTTTTTGTTGCTTTGTTTTTTATATCTATTGAGAGCCCACTCTGAGGAGGCACTGGGCTTACAGCGAAGTCTACAGTCCTATGGGATAGGTGGGAATTATGCAAGTAGGGGTATATTGGAAACTGTGAAATATTGGCAACTATAAAAGCAATGATTCTTTACTTGGAGTCATGATTGCCCCTCCTGTAGGGGTAGGGCCTGTTTTTCTAACATGTCATTCAAATCCCAAAAAAGATTTTCTCCTGTCAAGATTCCAGCTAAAGAGCAAATCATAAAATACAAAAAAATGAGAAATACCAACAGTGTATAATTGTGATAGCTGTTAAGCAGGAAATAGGGTGCTGTTAAAAGAGAACAATAGAGATTTTTTTTTAGAGTCAGTGGTCAGGAAAGGCCTCTCTGAAGATGTGACAATTAACCTAAGGCTCCAAGGATGAAGAGGACCATCTCACAGAGAGGAAGAAGAGCATTCCAGAGCTTGAGGGAACACCATGTGCAAAGGCCCTGAGGCAGAAAGTGCTGAGGGTCCTGGAGTAACTGAAGAAGGCTGGAATGTAGTAAGCCAGAAGGTAGTGTGGTACAAGCGGCAGGCGGGGGTGAGACCGCATGAGTACAGTAAGGAGTTTGGATTTTGTTTTACAGGCAAGAAGCCACTAAGTATTTTAAAGCAGGGGAGTGAGAGGATCTGATTTACCTTTTTAAACGGTCACTCTAATTACTCTGTGAAGAGGGGTTTGGAGAGACAAGAGTGTAAACTGGTACTCCACCCAGTAGACCATGAGAGCAATTCAGATAAGGAGTTGGCGTGACTTAGGTGGGAGCAGAGGAGACATAGAAGATATGTTTTGGAGGTGAAAGCAGTTGGATTTGATGCTGGATATGGTGACAGAAGGTGTGAATGACTCCTAGGTCTCAAGCGCAAGCAATGAGAAGGGTGTTACCTTTTACTGAGACGGGGACAACACAGGAAGAAGCGGGCTTTTACATGATAAGTTGGAGACACCCATGAAATATGTAAGTTGAACATACAAGCCTGAAACTTAGGACAGATATCTGGGTTAGAGATATACCTTTGTAAGTGTCAGGGAGGCAGAAATTTTCCTCTACTCTTCTAGGTTCTTCTGGCTGGTCTAAGAATTCAATTGACATGAGACAGATTAACCAGAGAAAATCAAAAAAAATTTAATAACATGTATACGTGGGAGAGACCCAGGAAAACTGAATAACTTGCCAAAATGTTTGAAACTCTCGCCTTAAATACTATCTTCAGCTAAAGACAAAGGAGGATGTTTGGGGTAGTGGTTTGAGACTTAAAAGAGGAGGAAGGCAACTCACATAAAGATGGAAAAGCAAATGTTTGGTAAACAAATATTAATTGGGCCATTCAGAGACAGTGGGACACAGAGTGTACTCTGATCTCTTAAGAGTTTCCCTCACCACACCCAGCCCTATTCTTTGCAGATATCTCAATGATAGCTCTATTCCTGTAATAGGTCCCCTTTCTAGATTCTTTAGGTAGTTAGAGGGAAGGTCAGAGTTTTTTCCTGATTCTTTTGGACCTTGATTGTTTTCAGCTCAAAATAATCTGCATGCCAGAGACATTTTGGGGTGGGAAGTTTTATTCTCCTACTAAGTGTTCCACATTAGGAAGGGTTTAAAGCCTTGGCAATGGACATCGCCTGGGAGAGCTTGTGAAGAGAGAAAAGGGGCCTGGAAATTAGCCCTGAGACACTTCAGATTTTAGAGTTGGGGAGAGGAGAGAAATCAGGAGAGGGTAACAGCATAGAAACAGGTGACAAATTTTTCCTGTCTTGTATAATGTGAGTTTGTGATTAAAACGCAGTGCCGTTTCAGACTTAGGGAAGTTTAGAGTGGGAAGAATCGTGTTGAGGAAGAAAGTGATGAATTTTATTTTCAACATAGAATTGTAGACTCAAACATAATTGAGCATACCCCCGTCGGATTACAGATGTGCCCGTTGAAAACCAGAAAGATTAATTAACTAGTTCAAATTCATTTAAGTTACCAATACAAATGGTCTTAAAATCAGAAATTTCCTGACATTCAGTCTGGTACCGTCATTTAGAAACTTAGGTCAGTAGGTCCCCCGTTTGTTGGTTAAACGACTTCCAAGTGAAGCGTCTTCACTAATATCAAACCACATGGGACTCAGCTGGTGCCACGATTCCTCGGTGCAAAAAAATACATACACGAGTATGATTCCACAGTCTTCCCCACAGGCACTGATGGATGAGATTCTCACGCTTCAAGAGGAGATCAGTGAGCTGCAGTCAGCCCTCGCGGAGGAGCTGGTGTCTGACTCCCCGGAGTCCGACCCTGCGGAGCAGCTGCCCTTGCAGTCCACGCTCACTGTCTTAGCAGAGCGAATGTCCACCATCAAGATGAAGGCATCAGGGAAACGACAGCTTTTGGAGGTAACAAGCCACTCTGAAGGTGCCCCTCAGGTCCAGATTAACTCTTAGGGTTGTGTTGACAAGTATGTTGGGCTACGTACGTGATCGACATGTTTATTGTTTCCCGCTCAGAAGAAGCTGGTATTGTGTGTCCAAGATGTCCTCGTGAATAGAGCCCTGAGTCAGTGTGGAGCCATGAATGTGTCTTTTCACCCCTTTCTGAGTCATTTCAAGCATGCAAAACTGTGACTGTGGAAAGCTGATACTTGGTAGACATGAGTCTTGTGAGGAATAATTAAAGAAGGTTTGCATAGTAGTTTGCTATGTTTAAAGAAGAGCATTTTTATGAATAGTATTACCAGTACTGTGAAGAATAAATCCTTAGTCAGTGTTAGCCAATTCAAGCACGTTAATTCATGAAAATATTCTTGCAGTTCTGGTTCTCATGTTACTTAACTTTAATATTATTTAATAGAGAGAGAAATTTTAGTCACGGTAGCAGATGTGTTAAAAATAAGTTATTTTCCTTTTTTGTTGTTGTTTTTCTCTTATCATTCCTGGCCCTAAACGTATACGATGTTCATATTGTTGATCCTATAATTTAAAGTGTCTGTGTCCTTGTATCTCTAGGGTCTAGCAGCTTCTCTGGCAAATAATCATTTATTATATACACTTATTTTATTTAGCTGCTGATTATACCATAATTCAATTAACCGTACCCCTATTGTTGGGTATGTAGACTGTTTCTAGTTTTACCTGTTATAAAATTAGTCAGACTAGGTATTCATATATTTTCTGGTTTTGGAGAAATTTTAAATCAACGTGTCTGCTCTATTTAATCTCTCTTTTAAACGATTTAATAAAAATTTTAATTAAAAACATAATAGATTATTAATAAAATAATTTTTAAAGTAAAGTACTTAGAGTATCTTAAGGATTAACTTCTTAATTCATTAATACTGTCACTCTATGAAACCCTCGTGGAATTCTGAAATAAAGTGATTGGCCTGGATTTTTTAAAAAATATGAATTATTTGCCATCATTAAAACATCCTCAGAGATCTAACCAAAATTTTTGAATTTTTGCCTTTGCTCAAGAAACTAATAACACTGGACCACCCTTTCCTGTAGGGGATCAGTTGCCTGAAACTACATGGTGCTGCCCTTTTAGGTGGACCAGATATGTTCTTCAGTTTTCCATAGACCCCACTACTTCCTACAGTTTCCCGGACACTGAAGCCAAGTTACCTACTGTCTTATGCCATTGGTTTGTTCTAATCCTTGACCAGTTTCTATCATTCATATCATCTGCCTTGTCCTGTAGATGTATTATTTAAGAACGTTTAACTCTAGGCACATGTTAGAATCATTGTAGGAGTTTTTAGGGACTTCCCTGGTGGCGCAGCAGTTAAGAATCCACCTGCCAATGCAGGGGACACGGGTTCGATCCCTTGTCCAGGAAGATCCCACGTGCCGCAGAGCAACTAAGCCTGTGCGCCACAACTACTGAGCCTGAGCTCTAGAGCCCGTGAGCCACAACTACTGAGCCCACGTGCCACAACTACTGAAGCCCGCGTGCCTAGAGCCCGTGCTCCACAACAAAGAGGAGCCACCGCAATGAGAAGCCCGCGCACCACAACGAAGAGTAGCCCCCGCTCGCGGCAACTAGAGAAAGCCCGCGCGCAACAACATGGACCCAGTGCAGCCAAAAATATAAATTAATTAATTAATTATTTAAAAAAAAGAGTAATTGTAGGAGTTTTTATAAAATACTAATCTTGAGGCTCACCTCCCCAAATTCTCATTTACTAGTCTGTGATGTGGCCTAAACATGGGTTTTTTGGTTTTTTTTTTAAAGTTTCACAGGTGATTCTGATGTGCACTCAGGCCTGAGAACCATTGCTCTACTGTGTTGAATCCTAGTGATTTTACCTTAGAGTGATTTAGGTTCCATTCTGCTTAATTCATTAGGAGAAGTTAAATGATCAGCTGGAGGAACAGAGACAGGAACAGGCCTTGCAGAGGTATCGCTGTGAAGCCGATGAGCTGGACCATTGGCTCTTGAGCACTAAGGCCACTCTGGACATTGCACTGGGGTCACCCAAGGAGCCCATGGACATGGAGGCCCAGCTGGTGGACTGCCAGGTACAAAAATGTTCTTGAAGGAATATGCCAACATCACAAGGCACATTTTTTAACTACAGAAAACATAATGGTAACAAAACTTGGTATGGTTGTATGATTTTTCACAACCCATATACTTTATATACTTAGAGAGTAGAAAAACAATACCTTATAAAAGCTTAAATGAAATCCAGGCTTGGACTTAGTCTTTTGAAAAATTTTACCAAGAGTATCTACTCTTTAGAACATTTTCAGCTTCCTGAAGGACCATTCTTAAAGACTATAGATGCCAAAACACTTATGGTATCTATTTTGGTGGCTAATAAGGAATATAAGCACCCAACGAGAAGAATTAGTATCAGTGAATCGGACTGTGGATAAACACAACAGGAGATGTCTGTAGGTGGCCTGTTGCAGTTTTGGTTCTAATTCAGAAATATTATGTGGAAAACTTGGCAAAATTGTTAGTTATAGGCAGACAGATTGAACATGGGAAGGTTGTCTTCTGGAGGAGAGAATTTCCTTCCTCGATGTGAGGTCTCTAGAAATTAAGGTAAGGGGTAATGGCATCAAGGTTTTTACTGTAAGATTATTTTCTTGCCTCTTTATTATGGAAACTTCCAAGCACACGTATAAGCATAGAGAATAGATGATAAACTCCCATGTACCAATCATAGAATTTCAAAGATTATCAGCATAGTAAACTTTACACATGGGTGAAGTATGTTTTAAAAGTGCTTTCATTTAACTAACTAGCAAGTCTCTAGAAAACCTGGCCTAATCTACAAGGTTAAATATCCATATGCACAACTTCATATTTCTCCCATTCGGAATCGGAGGAAATATGCACAAGCCATTAATTATGAATGCCACTTCTTTTCTTAATACTTTGTATGTCATTCTGGTCATCCCTTTTATGATTTGAGATTTTTTTTGTCATATTAATTATTATAATTTGGATTTTTAAATTCTTTGGACAAATTCTTATTTATGTGTATTCGAAGCATGTCTGCCTTGATGGTGGAGAGTAGAGAGCCATGTGCAAGTGTTTTCTATTCTTTCTATCATTTTTTTCTGAAGTTCCTTTTCTGAAGAGACATGTATTTTTAGCGTTCCCTTCTAGCACTCGAAATTACCCATGCACTAGCATTTCAAAATTATGTTTCGTCATTACTCCCATCTCTCCCTTTTGGATGTCTCTATTTTTATAGTTATGCATAAAGTCCATGGTTGAGATAATATATTTCAGGACTTTTGCAAAGTATTGAAATGGTATTTTTTAAAACTCGAAGCATGTGGAATCACACAGGTACACAACAGTTCCTCAGTCAATTCATTCAAGCCTTTAAGCCAGTTGTATAATTATAAGTGTGGCTATCACATGGAATTAGGGCCCCATTATGACTTTTGGGGCCCTAGGTACTTTGCTTCCATGGGCCTCTTCCTCTATAAAAATACTAAAAATTATATTTGATTTTACAATTGCTTTGGTACAGAGACTAATATAACCTGGGGTGGTATCATTATATATTAATTGTTATTATCTTCATTTTTTTCTTCTGATTTTAAAAGAACCTAAAATTAAGACATTTTCTGGTGTCCCCAGAAGTGTTATGGGCTCTCAGCACTGTGTCAGCTGTGCCTAATGGAAAAGACAGTCCTACACAGAATGATATTAGCTCCACAAAAGTAATCCTCAGGAAATCATCCTTTAAGCCCCACTTCATGAAATATTTCACTTTCCCACTTAGTTCTAGGTTTTAGGATCATACTTTTAGTCCTAGAAGTTGATGGTAGTAATTCTGATTTTGTACAGGGAAATAAAATATCTTTTCTTATTAATGTATAATTGAGTATAAATTAGAAAGTGCATTTCAAAGAGTTCAGAGTTAAGGAATATAAAAACAGAACAGTTTTTGTAGAAAATAATATGGTTATTTGTTTTGCTTGATTTTTTTTAGTTGTTTTTCTTTTTTGGTTTTTGTTTTAAATAGTACTTTGGAAGAGGGGAGACTATTTTCGCTTCTTTTCTGGATTTAGCCTCCATTTTAGAAGAAAACCTTGCAGCACTAGAGAGTTGCCACAGAAAGTGAAACTAAAATTCTTAGGAAAACTTTCAGAAATGTGAGGTTAAAAATACGTTATATAAAAGACAAAAATAATAAAAATCAAGTAAAAAAAGCATCAATCTGGGAAAAAAGTCAACCCAAAGAAAAACGTTTTGAAAGAGAGAGTCCTCTTTAAATTGACACAAAAAGGGCTCATCATGTGGTGTCTTTACTATTATTAGCCACAAGCATAACAGTCTAACACTAAAATAGTAAAATAATCATAATAATGGGATAACACTAAGGAATGGTCTTTTCTACTTATCTGTTGGCTATATAAAATGTGCTTTCCATATGTTTTTCATTATATAATATCTAATCTTAAATCAGAGAAAAATTAGGAAGCTCAAAGAAGTTTTAAAATCTACGTACCACTCTTGAAGGTTGTAAGAAAACTAGGTAAAAACAAACAAACCTGGAGGCATGATCTTTTGGTGAAAGACTAGTAAAGTGTTGGGTTTTGCTGTGAGACCCGGTCTTTGCAGAGACTGGCAGGGTTTGTGAATTTCAGCCTTATTTCTGTTGTTCCAGAACATGCTGGTGGAAATAGAACAGAAGGTGGTGGCCTTATCGGAGCTCTCAGTCCACAATGAAAACCTGCTGCTGGAGGGCAAGGCTCACACAAAGGAAGAGGCGGAGCAGCTGTCGGTGAAGCTGAGGACCCTCAAGGGGAGCCTCCTGGAGCTGCAGAGAGCGCTGCACGACAAGCAGCTCCACATCCAGGTGAGGCTGCAGCCGTGGACGCTGCATCTCTGCACGTGGCTGGTCTGGCCTCTGAGTACGGGACACATAAAGGGGACGGCTGGGGAATGATACGTACTTATGTACATACCTGCTTTGCACAGTCTGGCATAGGTTTTCAAATAGGTTTTGTAAGAAATATTTGAATGCAGACACCTGAAAATTGCAGCATAGGAAAAGAAAAGAAAATGAAAATAATTACCAAAATCTATCAAGTACATCATTTTAAAAAATATTTAAACATAGGTCATGGATTAAGATATCCTATGACACCCTTATATTTCTCCCTTATTTCTCCTATATTCTACTTTTCAGATAGACTCTTTTATTTAGCACCCACAACTTCAGACTTGTCATATATTACAGGTGAATTGAACCTTTTTACTATCGTGTAATGACCTTAACGTTCCCTAATAGTGATTTTTGTTTTAGACGACTAGAGCTATTTTTGGGTAATATGTGCCTCGCATGTCTTTTAATTTTCCTTTGATTTCACCCTTTCTGGGTCCTTATATTTTAGATTTGTTTCTTATAAAGAACACTTAGCTATATTTTGTTGGTTTTAAACATATGTAGTCAGAAAACCTCTGACTTTTGAAGGGCAGGTTTAGTCCATTTAAATTTATTGTGATTATTGATATGTTTGAACTTTTATTCTTATTTTTTGTTTTCCGTTTTTGTCCTGTTCTTTCTATTCTTCTTTCTCCTTTTCAACCTTTGCTTATAAGTGGTTGAATGCTTTTCTTTGTTTTTTTCCTCTACTTTTTAATCATGCATACCTAATAAATTCTAAGTTAATATCTTAATCTGCTTCCAGATCAATACAAGAAACTTAGAACACATTCACTCAGATTTCTTCCCATGCACCTTGTATACTATTATTGTCTAATATTTTGATTTTGTTCTTTTTTAATCTATACAAATTAGAATTATTATTATTATTATCTTACACAAAAATTAAGCAACTGTGCGGGAATTCTCTGGTGGTCCAGTAGTTAGGACTCCGTGCTTTCACTGCTGAGTGCCTGGGTTCAATCCCTGGTCAGGAAACTAAGATCCCGTGAGCCGTGCAGTGCGGCCAAAATAAAAAAAAACAAAAACTAAGCAAAAGTTTATTGAGAAACTACTATGTGCCAGCCACTATTCTATGTGATAGAGTGAAAGAGCATGGGCAACATCTATCTGTATCTGTATATCTATATATTCCATCTTCAAGGGATTATGTTTGGGAGAGACAGATAGTAATATAAAATTAAGGTACATTATTATATGCTAAGTTAGAAGATGATAAGAACTATAGGTGAAATACCCATAAGGCAGGTAGATAAAGGCAAGGCTGGGCGGATTTGCAGTTTTAAACAGGGTGGCCAAGGAAGCCTTCCAATAATAATGGAATAACACTAAGGAATGGTCTTTGGTTACGTTACGTCTGAAGGAGTGAG
Source organism: Balaenoptera musculus (assembly GCF_009873245.2). Lineage (NCBI taxonomy): Eukaryota > Metazoa > Chordata > Mammalia > Artiodactyla > Balaenopteridae > Balaenoptera > Balaenoptera musculus. Next base: position 14,488,086 of record NC_045796.1, read on the forward strand.
CCATGTGGACATGGGAGGATAGAGTTCCAGGCTCGGGGAAGCAAGGGCAAAGGCTCCCAGGTGGGCTCCTACCTGCTCTGTTCAATATGCCCAACGGCTGGAGTGGAGTGAGCAAGACGAGAGAGGTCAGACAGGTAACAGGGGCCCAGGGTGCAAAGGACCTTGTAGGCATCATATGAGCTTTGGCTTTTTATGCTGGGGGAATTGAGAAGCCATTGGAGTGTCGGGGGACAAAGGAGTGACAAGATCAAATTATAACTGCTGTAGGGGACCAGGGTGGAAGCTGAGAGACCAGTTAGGAGGTTAGAAGTGATGAGGACTTATTAGATTGTGGATAACTCTGAGGAAGAGAACTGGGGGAAGGAGGGCTAGTTGGGTCAATGGTTTCATTAGGGACAGGTTAGGTTTGAGATGCGTCCTCAACGTTAAGCAGTGGTTGGAATTCAAGAGACAGACCTAGACCGAATCAGCGGCCTCTAGATGGTCCTCAAAGGCTTGAGACTCCATGAGTTCACCAAGGGTGTGAGGAGAGATAAAGAGCACCAAGTGCTGGGATGCTCCAGTGTGAAAAGTTTGGAAAATGTGGAGGAGCCCAAAAAGGAAACAGCAGTGAGGTGGGAAGAAAACTGAGATTTGGGTTCCTGGGAGACACTTGAGGGTAAGTGAGTTAAAATGAGGACTGAGAACTGACCACTGGATTTAGCAACGTGCAGGTCTTCTGTGACCCAACCACAGCTTTTTCAGTGAAATAGTGGAGGCAAAAAACCCTCTGAAATGAAAGTGAGAATGGAGAAGGGAGTTGGAGAGGAAGCGTGCAGGAAACTCAGGAGTTTCACTATAAAGAGGAACAGAGGAATGGAATAAACTATAAGAAGTAAGTTAGGAAAAATTTGTTCCATTTTAAGATCAAAGAATAATGACATGTTTACAGGGAGATGGAAACAACTCAGTAGAGGGAAAATTGATAAAAAAAGAAGTGAGATTGCCACAACAGTCTTCTTGTTAGAAGGGAGAAGATGGGATCAAAGGGGAGGGAGTGGTCTTGGAACCAGTATCAGGAGGGAGGGAAACATCTGTATTTGAGTACAGATGCTAGCAGGGGATATGGCACAAATATTGTAGTGGGAGCTTAATGAACATTCACTGCGATTGCTTCTGCTTTCTCAGTGTAATAAATTTTTTTGGACTAAACTACGTATTTTCAGTTCTTTGCTAATCACATGATTATATGATCTGGAACATCAAGCCTAGTCAACAGAAAACTATTAGAAGCAATGGAAGAATTTAGTAAGGAGACTGGCTTATTAAAAAGATGAAATAGAGAATCCATAACTTTCCTGTATAAATAAAAAGTTAGTGAAATAATATACAATAATTTTCCATCTATAACATGAACAAAATGTAAAGTATTTGAAATCTCAACATTTTAAAACCCGAGTGATACCAAAAAAAACTGAAAAAATAGAGAGAAACTTTATTTTTAGATAGGACTACAGTATCTTAAAGATGTCAAATTTTCCTCTACTAAAACATAAATTTAAGTTATTCACAACTAAAATACTAACTGTATATTTTTGAAATGTGACAAAATGATACCAGGTTTACCTGGAATAAAATAAACCTGAAAAAAACTGTAAAATTCTGACAGTAAAGAGTTATGAGGGGTTAATTATTCTTATATATTAAAATACAATATTACAATAATTAGTACTGGCACAATAAATGGATGAACAAAAAATTAGAATAAATATTCCCAAAAGAGATCCCAGTATACAAGGGCATTAGATAAATGTTTAAGGTGGCATTTCAAGTCACTGTTTAAAATATGATTCACTGTGTAAATAATAAAAAAGTAATAGGGGACTTCCCTGGTGGCGCAGTGTTTAAGAAACCAACTGCCAATGCAGGGAACACGGGTTCAAGCCCTGGCCTGGGAAGATCCCACATGCCGCAGAGCAATTAAGCCCGTGCACCGCAACTAATGAAGCCCGTGCGCCTAGAGCCCGTGCTGCGCAACAAGAGAAGCCACTGCAATGAGAAGCCCGCACACCGCAACGAAGAGTAGCCCCCGCTCGCCACAACTAGAGAAAACCCGCGTGCAGCAACAAAGACCCAACGCAGCCAAAAATAGATAAATAAATAAATAAAATTAAAATGAATAAATAAATAAAGTAATAGGCAAACCACTTGAAATATGATAAACTAGATTCCCTATCCCATTCTTTACAGAAAAAAGTGCATCACAGGTGGATCAAATATTTAATGTAAAAACTAAATCTAAAGCATTCTGGATGTATGGGTATTTAAAAAAAAAAAATCTTAGGATGGGAAGGACCTTTGCCAGTATGCCCAAAACACAGAATTTTAGTTTCTTTAAAATTACTACATAGAAATGAGAAAGTTCTGTATGACCAAGAAAATATTAACCAAATTAAATGACATGGACAAATATGGAAGAAACTATGCAATTCACATGACCAGGAATTAATTCCCTTAATTTCCAGAAATCTTATTGTAAATCAATAAAAAAATAAGATAAGGTCACCTAATAGAAATATAGACAAAAAATACGAAGAGGTGATTCAAAAGAAAAGAAATACAAATGGCCAATGAACATATGAAAAAATATTTGAACTCACTATTAGATAAATAAATGCCAATAAAGACAAAATGCAACTTTTCACGTTAAATTCACATACTTTAAAATGCACATGCAATCTGACTTTATGAATTAAAGCAAAAAGTAAAATGTTAAAAGTATTAAAGTTGAACAAAACTAGAAGGATTTTCTAACTGGGAGAGTATACCACAGTTCACTTAGTTTTATAAAAGATATTGTCAATCTAACGCGTAATGCTTTTTTATTCCCCCTCATTTTTCCCCCATTGTTGGTGTGTGAATGAACTTTAAGAAACCAAAACAAAGGGAAAGACTTCAAGGTTTCATCTCTGGGATAGTTATCATTTATCAGTCTCCAGTTGTGCCCTATGCCTAGAGGCATAGGAGGTAGGAAGGGAAGGGCCAGCCTAATACACAGGCACATCTAGAGGTTAAAGAGGGGAAGGGGTGCTGGCATAGTTGCAAGGCCTCAGGGCCTGGGAAGGGAATATAAATGAGTGAAGCTGACCCAGTCAGGACCTAGGCAAGCTGGTCGCCTGTCAAAGAACCAGTTGTGACTCAGCTCCAGAATTTACAGGAAGCATTGCTAGATCTTCCAGAGAAAGCATATTTATATCTAAAATTTTCCAATTTTAAAACATTGACATTTTATTCTAAAATTTTAAAATAATTTGTGTGCCAAACGAAGCATATCCAGAAGCCAGGCTTGGTTCTCGAGCTGTCACTTTGGAACTGCTGCTCTGAAGTCTCCCCAGCCTGGCGCCACCAGTTACTGAGTAGGTGACTCTGGGGCAAGATTCTTGAACTTCCCAAAATTTGTCTCACTGATGTTTTCTGATCTGTAAAATAGGGATCATAGGAGTGTTTAACTTTTTTTAAAAAATGCTGAGGATTTTCATGCAAGTAGCACTTAACAGGAAGTGCTCCAGTCTCAGTATAATAATAACAGCAACTGTTTGCAGACCACATTCTTTGGGAGGAAAAACTCCTGACATGCTCCAAGGCCTGGTCTGAGACTGGTAGGGCTGGTGCCCACACCCAGCAGATCCTGCCCGCACATGGCCGCAGGGATTCTTCACATTGACTAAAGTTCTGACTGCCCGCAAGTGTAAGCTTTCCTGGGGATACTGCTGTGTGAAGTGTAAATACAGAAAAATGTGGCAGTGTTTGCACTGAAATTGGTCGTTTGTTTTAAAGTATCTATAAATACCATCATCTTTTCGTCTTATGAGTTCCCAGGATATAAAATATTGATTTTCTAAATACAATCAGAGCTGTTGAGGAGATTATTTTTCCAACTGCAGGTATAAAAAGAGTCCTGTTTACATTATTATTGCCGGGAAAAGGATTATTTACCCGCGTGTAAAGAATTCAGAGTTGATCTAAAATTAACTAACGTTAACTGGGGGAAAAAAAAACTTCCATTGAATGTGGACGTCAGTGAAGTTGGGTTTGCATAATTCAGGAGAGCTGGAATACCTTCAAAAATCATGTGTGACCATAAGCACATAATTCCTCAGTGCTAATTATCTGTAAAATGGTCATATGTCTTATGGCCATTCTTTTTAACTAATTGGACTTCTAGGCATATCAGTGAATAATCCATTTAGTTCTCCCCACCCCACCCCAAAATAGTTTCCTTCTCTATATGATACAGGCATATAATAACATCTCTTAAGTTACATGATGTCTTTCTTTGTAATAAGTTTAAATCATTTTTCACACATTATCATCTAAGGAACAGAGTTCACCCTATATAAATAATGAAATGCTTTATAAACAAGTGCTTTATTTAATGTTTAGCATTCTCCAATCCTCGATAATGTTCCAAGGAATGTTCCTGGCAAAAATGGTTACTCTTCTAGTATTTCCAAAATAAACAGCTCACATAGCCCCACCCAGGCGGGACCCCTCTGGGTGCCCCCTGGGTGGGGCTATGTAATCCACCTTATTTCCTATTCCCTAGATAGGTCAGAAAACTGTTATCAGACCTCAGATACTGTAATTACCATTGTTTTATTCCTTCTGTCAATGCCTTCGTATCCCAAGGGGAAAGGAAAAGAAATTTGAACGGATTCTTAATCATTTTTTGCTTCCTGTGGTCCAAGACTGATGTTTCAAAATGATGAAATCAGCCAGAGAAAAATTGGCTAACTGAAAAACCAAACCTGACCACAGAGAAAATGCATACTAGGCATCTGTTTTTGATGCTGCATAATTTCCTTTTTTCTAAAGCTGTGGATTCAATTAATCAAATATGAGTCCCCTTCTTAGATTTTGTCTTAGAATCTGAGATGTGTCTGTGCATGTAAAAGTGGTTAAGTTGTCCTTAAGACCTAAGATTTCAATTGTTATTTTTCCAAGTACAATTGGCATTTTCCCCAGTGTGAGGAATTTGAAATCAGAGCTCTCAGTCAGACTATAGTTACCTGCAGAGAAGGGTGAGCTGGTGCCCTGAGGAGTTTCCATGGGAGTCTTCAGGCTGGGCTCTGAAAACAAACCTTTACTGAAGGGCAAAGCAGAGAGGAAGTGGCTGGAGCCCACAAAAGAGAGTTAACAGGTCAGGGCCATGGCCACTGTTTTGTCACTGGGGCTTTGACTAGGGACGGCTTTCAACCTGTTACACTGACTTCTTTGGGGTCATTCTCTACAGGTCCGTTTTGACCTGCTGTTTCCTCCTTGCCTGGAAAAGCCAGGATCTCTCAGAGCTTATTCTGGGTAGATGGAGCGTTCTCAGATCGGGGAGACTGCTTTATGCAGAAATGTGTGGCCTTCAGTCCTGGAGGAATGCCGGACCACCCCAAACCTCCCACTTTCAGGAAAATCACTGCTTCTCTGGAAGAGGCATTCCTGGGAGGGTGGGGAACATACTGACCTGGGTGTCACTAGTCACCTGAAGGTCCTGCGAAATGCAAATAACATGTTTTAGGCCAGTGGCACGCCAGTTGTTCTACCTAAACCTCATTCTTTTACTGGGGAGCTGGATCATCTTAAAGGAAAGCAAGTACCTGTGAGCTAAGGTGGCTCAGAATCTGGAAAGGATGAAATATAAATAGTACCTATAGGTTTCACTGTTTCCTTCACTGCACTTCAAGCACGGATACCGCTGTTGCCAAGTTCACGATCTGGAACATTTTACAGTTTAATTATGAGATTCTATTGAGTAAGACAGAGGGGAAACAGCCGCCATCTATTTCTCTGTAAGAGTTAGTGTACAATTCTGAAAATAAGAGGAAGAGAAGGGTCTTTGTGGGCAGTCAGGCGGGCTGAGCTGGCGTGGCTGGACCCCATTCCGTGGTCAGATTCGGCAGAGAAGAGCCAAAGGCCGGGACAGCAGCAGCTCGGCAGGATGACTCTTCCGTGCAAGCAGCCTAAAGAATGTTCCCTTTCTCTGCGCCTGCCCCGGCCCCTCCCCTTGCTCCAGCCATGCTTGCCCTGTCTCTGCTCTTTCCGAGATGCTAAGTTTCTTTCCCCTACAGCCTTTGCTCCAGCGGTTCCCTAGGCCTGGAGGCCCCTCCCCTAATCTTTGCCAGCACTCCACACACGTTGTCAGCTCTGAAGACGCCTTCCTGCCCAGCCTAAGAAACCCTTCCCCTTCACTTTCCATCCCATTATCTAGTTTCACATTCTTTGTAGCTCTTATCACCATCCCAGTTTATCTTGTTTGTTTATTGTCTGTCTCCCCAGCAGGGCCCTTGTCTGGCTTCTGAGCTGAATACCACCCAATGCCCAAAACAGTGCCTGACACACAGTGGGTGCTGATATGTATTTAGTAAATGAGTCATACCGAAATGGTGTAATTTATCCTTTGACATATAAATATATGGGAGTAGAAAGGCACTCATTCAGAACTAGTTCCATTCTGATACACCGTATTTTAGGGCCTGTTAAATTCCGTCAGGATAGTCTAGCAGGAAGAATAAACTCCTGCCCGGGTAATAAGTAATTACGTTGGCTTTCTCCTTTAGCCATACTTTGTCAAAGCCAGAGTGGCAACAGATGGCAGTGGAGTCTAGTCCTGGTGGTGACAGTAAAGGAAATAAGATCTAGAGTTATATTCTCATGGAAAAAATTCCAGAATAATATGTGGTGACCACATCAGTCAGCTAAAAATCCTAGCCTCTAAAGGACAGTTTTTCCCCCTCAAGTATTTTTGAGTATAATCATCTATTTATTGTTCTCCCTCCTGCAAATGCCATAAATTCGGTGGGTTTTGTGTTACCTTTTTTTTTAATGTGGTCTCATGTCCAAATGGAGCCACTTTGGTACCATTATTCAGACCACACTAAAAAGGAGCCGTCACCCTGTTTTGGTTAAGGTCTTCCAGTGGGTGGTATGACTCTTGATTTCTGCCTCGTTTAAAGCAGGGGACAGCCCAGGAGAAGGAGGAGAGCGATGCTGACCTGGCTGCCACTCAGAGCCCCGGCGTTCAGGAATGGCTGGCTCAAGCTCGGACCGCGTGGACCCAACAGCGACAGAGCAGCCTCCAGCAACAAAAAGTAACGCACTTCCTGACCTTCTCGCCTGCAGATAGACCAAACAGACACGTTGGGAGAAATGTTTTAGAAGGACAAGTTCCTTCTGTACTAAAGATAGAATGCCCCTTTATCTTCTCTTTGGACAGAAGCAGGACCTGGCTGTTTCCTTTCCATGTACTTACTTGTGACCACTGGAATGATTGGTCATTTTAAAGTCAGTTCTCTAAGAAAAGCTTGTGCTTAGTTTTAAAACAGTGTTACTCAGTTATAATCTGCCCTCTATTTCTAGTCTTGCCTCTATTATAAATAATGAAAACCTCAGAAAGGCCTCTGAGAATTGGTAAATGTCTGAGTTACATGTTTTTAAAAGAAATGAAATTTGCTTTCAGCTCTCAAGTAGATACCATCACAAAATAGGATTGCAGATTACTGCCAGGTGAAACAAATGAGCTTTGAGAAGGATTGCTCATTGATATCTTAACTTTATGGATAGGGCATATTAAAATATTTTATCAAACAGTAGAGACATTTATTATAAATAATGAAAAAGTAAAACTGAGTCCATTGATGATCCAATTTATCAAGTGAGTGGGAAATTGAAGAGAGCTGTTGCTCTCAAGGATCTCTTTCAGTTAGAACAAGGCAGTATCAATTTTTGAAAAGTGAAAGTGCATTTTGTACCACTTGAGGGCACCATTGCCCAGCAAAATTTTCTTTTCTCATTGATTTTTTTTTTTTTTCAAGATTATTCAGAGATTATCTTTTATCAAAGCCAAAGAAAGCTACAGAAGACTTGGAGACATGTCTGAACAGTTACCTAAACCACACCTTTTATGTAATGTGCAAACTTAAAAACTTACTACCAAAGTTCTCTGAGAATTTTCTAGACATAGAGCTGTGATTGTAGACAATAATCGTAAAGTAACAAAGATGTTTTTATTTGTCCTTTTCCTTGAGCAGGAGTTGGAACAGGAATTAGCAGAGCAGAAGAGCCTCCTCCAGTCAGTAGCCAGTCTTGGAGAGGAAATTCTAACCCAACACTCAGCTGCAGAGACCTCTGGTGGTGTTGGGTAGGTTTCTTTCATTCTTTTTTTTTTTAATTCACTAGTTTGTTTTATTTTTTTAGATTCCATGTTTAAGTGATATCATACAGTATTTGTCTTTCTCTGTCTGACTTATTTCACTAAGCATAATACCCTCCAAGTCTATCCATGTTGTTGCAAGTGGAAAATTTTTCATTCTTTTTTATGGCTGAGTAATATTCCATTGTATATATGTACCACATCTTCTTTATCCATTCATCTGTTGATGGACACTTAGGTTGCTTCCATATCTTGGCTACTGTGAATAATGCTGCCATGAACATTGGGGTGCATGTATCTTTTCAAATTAGAGTTTTTATTTTCTTCAAATATATACCCAGGAGTGGAATTGCTGGATCTTATGGCAGTTTTATTTTTAGTTTTTTGAGGAACCTCCATACTGTTTTCCACAGTGACTGCACCAATTTACATTCCCACCAACAGTGTACAACAGTTCCCTTTTCTTCACATCTTTGCCAACATTTGTTATTTGTGGTCTTTTTGATGATAGCCATTCTGACAGGTGTGAGGTGATACCTAATTGTGGTTTTGATTTACATTTCTCTGATGACAGCTTACCATTCTCTTCTTGTCACTGTTTTCCTGACATTTGAAGAAATGTAAACATCTCACTCAAAATTTTATTTTGAACATCTGCAAAAATTTAATCATTTTGTTTTCACTTTATGATGTTAAATTTACTTGCATTTTGAACATTTCGTTGTGTAGCATGAGTATAGCTAGTAATTATAATGGCTAACTTGCTTGCCCTCTTTCCACTACGCTTAGCATTTCTGTCTATAGAAGATGCTAAGTTCATTTTTAAAATCAAATAAGAAATGCATTATAAAATTAGATTCATGATGTTTCTGACTGAATAATTATATCTAACTGCAAAACATTTTCCCTACCAGAGCTAATCTTCCCCTAATATCATTCTGAAAAATAAATGTACGTGCCTTCTAAGTATCTTGAGTTTTCTTGATGATCTGTTTCTACAGTTTCTGTATATAAAGTCATTGAGCTTTGAGTCCTGGTTTGGAGTAGAGACTGAAAGTCTTTTACACAGGAAAGTAAAGTGTTGAAGAAAAATTAAGGAAAGTGGAGAATTTTCAGGTTGAAGATTCTGGTTTAAAAAGTAGGAAGGAAAATAAACTGAAGAAGAGTGGAAGTGTCCCTGTATTTTGAGGCAGGTCTGGGTTTTATTCCCGTTCTGTATTTGTCACCATGGAAAAGTAACTCAACTCTGAGACCTTGTTTGCTTATCAATAGAATTAGAATAATAATTGACTACCATCATCACAGAAGGGCTGTGCTGTGAACATTGTGGATGTCAACTGAAAGGATATATAGGAGAAGTATCTTTAAAATCTAAAACGTTAGAAAAAAAAAAGTTTCAGCGAAACCTCTGTGTTCATGCAATGCTAACAGTTGAAATTCAGCAGCATCCTTTGACAACCATCATGTGTCAAAGAGCTTTAACTCCATGGCCTCCAATGTTTTCATTTCTGAACGTTTGTTTGGAGGAAATACATGGTATAAAGATGACTTTTGATATTATTTATAATACCAAATAATTAAAAAGACAGAAATGCCCATTAATAAAAAAAAAAAAAAAAGGCCTAAGAAAAATTTTATACCTATATAATCTTAACAAAAAACTATGTAACAATATCAGAAAATGTATATGTGGTCCTAAGTAAAAAATGTGATATAAAATTGAATGTATAGTATATGTATGAGTAAGAACCAGAGTAGATGTGGATGATCAAAAGTAACTTTGGCAAGGGTAGATTTGGAGATTTTTCTTTTCCTTTTTTCTTTTTTTTAAGTTTATTCAGTTTGACATAAAGTTGCTGACGTATAACATGCGTGTTGACTATATATGTATATACATATAAGAAACAGGAAGATATTCAAGGAAAGAAAAACAAAACAAAAAGCAGTAAAAATATTGATACAACTAATAAATATCAATTTAAAAGAATAGGAATGAATACTATTATAACATCTACGGTCAGGAATTCCATTAAAATAACCCTAATACTGTACAAATTGTGTTAAAATATAATGGGGTTTTAAAAGTCCCTGTTGTCCTCAGGCTTAAAAGTGCTGATAAGGCCATAAACATGTGTCTGTATAAATCTAAAACGAGGAACGCTATTTCGACTCTGAGTAGAGACTTGCCTTCACTTTGCATTTTCTTTTCTTTTTCCAGTTCTTCTAAGATGTTTATTCATCCCTCATAGTTTTCTGAATATTTTTGCCAAACTCTGTTTTTACCAAGAACCCATCCACACATTGCCTCCTCATCGTATGTAGAGTCACGAAAAGCAGCCGTAGGAATATTCTGCAACTTTCTTGCCATGATTTTCTTTTCTTTCCTTGGCCTTTAGCTTTGGAAAGGAGCCAAATGAAAGACAAACAGCTATAAATTCCTCGTTCAAATATAAAAATATTTTAAAGAGAAATTTGCAGTGCAGTACTGGCTTTCTGTAGAACATTTACTCCAAATACTTATAAATTCTTTAATTTTTGTACAAAATCTTTAGAAAAATCTCCTTTAAATCTAGTTGATGACAGAGCAGCCATGCCTTTCAAGCCTTTAGGTAAATATACCAAGCAAACAAACAGCCATAAATTAAACAATATCCAGAAGTCAAAAGAAAAATATATGTATATATCTTTAAAAGAACAGAAGAACATTGCTAGGGAAAAACTTTATATATTTAGCCTTCAACATATTAGCTGATTTTCTAAGACTATCAAGTGTGAATTGGTTTATGTCAGAAAATCCCTGTGGGATGGGCATGGTTTGCTTCATGGCCACAAATTTCATAAATAAAGAATAAGTACTATGTGGCGTACGGGAGAATTGATGGAGGAGTCCTTCCAAGATCACTAAGGAAACTCAACTGGAAATTAATTGATATAAATATCAAAGGAAAAGAAGAATATTTTCTATGGGAAACGAAAGGCTGTGTTCTTATTTAAGACTAATTTGCTGGTGGCATTATATATGTGTCAATGCTTAAACATAAGAATACATAGATATTAAATATCCCCGGGAGGTTTTTTTTTTTTCCTTTTTTGGCCACACAGCTTGCGGGATCTTAGTTCCCTGACCAGGGATTGCACCCAAGCCCTTTGCACTGAAAGCGGAGTCCTAACCACTGGACCGCCAGGGAATTCCCAAATATCCCCAGGTTTTATACTAAATTGTTATGCAAACATAAATGAATTAAAAGTGATGCACTGCAGTCCACCACCCCAAAAAACAGCACAATAAAGAACTTTAATTTCAGAAGAATTTTAAAACTTGTTTTTTATTTAAAATGCTTTTTAAAAAGCAGAAAAATCCTTAGGGAATTCCTTGGCAGTCCAGTGGTTAGGACTCTGCACTCTCACTGCCGAGGGCCCAGGTTTGATCCCTGGTCAGGGAACTAAGATCCCACAAGCCGTGGGATGAGGCCAAAGGGAAAAAAAAAAAAAGGCAGAAAAATCCAGAGACTAATATAACAAACAAAATTAGAGGTATCAATTTTATTTTGATATTTTTTCACTCAGCATTACTTTTTTAGATCAATCCACGTTGATACATATAGATCTAGTTTTTTCGTTTTAACTGCTTAACAGTATTTTAACTTGTAACAATAACAACTTACCCATTTTCTTATTGATGGGCCTTTATATTGTTGCCATTTTTTTTGGTTTTTTGCTATTACTAGCATTGTTGAACTTAACCTCTTACATGTCTTTAAGTGTGCAGGTGAGAAAGATTCTCTTATATCCTAGAAGTAGAAGTCCTGCATCATAGCCTTATAGATAATTTTTTAAGGTTTACTTCAACAGACCTACCTAAAGAAACTATATTGTATTCAATACTCATTCTGAAAAGAATTGGCTTTGGGGTAGTATATAGTATTATTCTGCCAATGAACTGGTTATTTTTTTTTCTTCACTTGAGCAAAAGTTTCCATCAAAGTAATAGTAATGGCTATCTAGTACGGTTTTCGGCTGACATGGTTCTAGTTAGGACTTCAAAACCCCTGACAAACTAGGACCTATTGGAACTTGGGTCCCCCAGATTCTTATCATTGCCGTTACCATTATCATTAGGCCCCATTGATTGAGTGGCTGTTTTTTACCAGATAGGGTCATAGGCATTATGCATATCTTCTCTAAATTTAATTCTCATACTTCTGCAAGATAGGTACTATCTTCGTTTTAAAGATGAGAAGGTTGGACTTCCCTGGCGATCCAATGGTTAAGACTCTACGCTTCTAATGCAGGGGGGCGGGGGTTCGATCCCTGGTCGGTGAACTAAGATCCCACATGCCGCACGGCACAGCCAAAAGGATAAAAAATTTAAAAAATAAAGATGAGGAAATTGAGGCTCTGAGAAGTGAAGTGACTACCTCAAAGTCACAAATCTAACGTGCTGGAACAGGGAGCCCAGATCTGTCTCACCCGCAGAGCCATAGTCTCAGATGCTACCTTATGCCTCTCTTTAAGGATGACCCTTCCACATTCTGTACTCCTATTCCCTGTCCTGAAACCTGTCCTGTGGTATTTTCCTTGGACTCAGGGTGAAAACTCTCAGTAGACTAGGCAGCATTTTTAGGGCTTTTGAATTAGTTTGTGGGCTATTTGTCAAAGGATACAAGTCTTTCTTTTTTTTTTTTTAATTTTTTTTTTTTATTATTTTTGGCCGTGTTGGGTCTTCGTTTCTGTGTGAGGCTTTCTCCAGTTGCGGCGAGCGGGGGCCACTCTTCATCGCGGTGCACGGGCCTCTCACTATCGCGGCCTCTCTTGTTGCGGAGCAGAGGCTCCAGACGCTCAGGCTCAGTAGTTGTGGCTCACGGGCCCAGTTGCTCCGCGGCACGTGGGATCTTCCCAGACCAGGGCTCGAACCCGTGTCCCCTGCATTGGCAGGCGGATTCTCAACCACTGCGCCACCAGGGAAGCCCAGGATACAAGTCTTATCGTCTACTTTCTGGTTCTAAAAGTTACAATTATTTTTATCTTTAATGCTGAGCTATTTTCAGTGTATTTTTTTAATTATTGTGCTCATGGTTCAATTATATGAGTAAGAATATACTCGCTTTACTCTTAGTCTCAAGTTTTCTATTTTAATTTATAAAGTATAAGCTAATGACTGAAATAATCTGGTTCCAATTTTAGAAGCCAGATCTAGTACACATAATAAATGACCTAGAACTTATTGCCTTTTTACACACATTGTAAACTTAGATTATTTATTCTTCTAATAGCGAAAAACCTGATGTGTTATCCCAGGAGTTGGGGATGGAAAGGGAGAAGTCACCTGCTGAAGACCAGATGAGAATGAAATGGGAAAACCTCCATCAAGAATTTAGTACCAAGCAGAAACTGCTTCAGAATGTTCTGCAACAGGAGCAAGAGCAAGTGGTATCGAACATTTTGCTTTTACACATTAACTAATATAAAAGATGTACAGCTTATGCTATGGGAATGAATATAACCGTGCAACAACCTGTATTTCATTATCAATTCCAAAATAAGACATAAAACAAATTACTCATCCTACGCTCTTCTTAACAAGCCTGTTTCACATATCCCTTTGTAATTATATATTTATATGTGGAAATTTAGTTGACTTCTAGATACTGTTTTCCTCAGAGAAGATTAATATCTGATGACTCATTAGCGTGAACCATTAAATTTCAAATGGGCCCCCCCATTTTTCCCACAACTTTGAAAATTAAGGATGCAAATTAAGGATATACACATCCAGGCCAAAAAAAAAAGCTACAAATTTGTCAGTAAGTTATCAAGTTATCTTATTTTCTATTGCTACTTCCAGTATTTAATCGTTTCAGAAGATCTTACTGGGAAACACACTGGGACCTCAGTGGGGCTAAAGGGAGGGGAATTCAGGGGTCAGTTATGGTGGTCACTGGCCCATCTGCACGCTGGTTCCCAAGATGGGTGGGTACTTGTGATGTTGGACTTGGTTCCAACAAGCAAGCCAAATCCAGTGGAATTAAATAGAGCAACCGAAGGTTCCAGATAGATGATAGCTATGCGTTCACCCTAAGCAGAAGCCTGAGAACAGCAAAGAGTCCGAGGGATTCACCCCTTAAGAGCTAGTCAGGGAATCCTGTGATGCTCAGCACGGCTGTGGTCCAGCAGGATGCTGGAGACGGAAGCCCAGCCCGGCCCTGGGTCAGCCCTGGTCTGGCCGTCCCACCCCGGTGGTATCATCAGAGCAAGTTCTAAGACCTTCACTGTGGATCTGGGGAAGCTGCTGTTTTCACTGCTCTGCTCCGGACCAGCTTAGGAGCTGGGAGAGGCTGACCCCAGAAGAGAAAGGGTATCGATAATTACAGAGCATCTGAGGAGGGAAAGGCAGGAGCTGAGAAAGCGGGCACTGTAGGGCAGGTACACCTTGCCAGGATCACCTGAAAGGGGGATGTCTAAAGGTCATAGCCTGTCCCCCATCTGCTGAGAGCCGTGCGTAAGTCGTACAGAGCCATTCGTCTCTGTCTCCTTTTACAGCATCTTGTGGCATTCACACTTTCTCGCTCCCTGGCCAGGGCCTTCTTTGCCACTGTCCACAGGAACATCACCAGCTCTGGCCCTGGAGAATAGAAAGCCCTCCCTTTCCAGAGGCGGTTGTCTCAAAATCATACTCCACCCTGGCACACAGGGCCCTTATACCTTTTGCATGGACCTCCTACCTGTGTTTGAATGAACCCTTCTTCACACCCCTGATCAAACATTCCTCAGACTCGTAACTTGAGTTCTTGATTTCTGATGTAGATCTCCTGGACTTCCGAACAGCACCATCCATGTTATAGGATTTCCCTTTGTCTATAAGGGGTATTTACAGTCCTAAATGGTGGACCGCAGCCTTTTCTGAGTATCCTAAGTCAGATAAACCTGGGATATTTCTAGTCGCGCCCCACGCTTACTTACTGTTCTTCATTCGTGAAACGCCCGACCCCTCATTCTGCCTCTTGTCCTTTCCGCCTGAACACTTGCATGAGTCACCCATCCAGCATCGCTGACCTGGACGTCTCCTCCATATCCGCTCTCATCTCGGAGAGCTGCCCTGTCAGCACTTTCTTCTCTTTGGTGTGGAGGGGTGAGAGGAAAGTACAGGAAGAAGTAGTCTGGCTATGAGTTTCCAAAAAGAAAGGGAATGATCTATTAGGACCATATTTTGTGTTCTAGGTGTTCACATAACAATGCTGTGGTGAGGTTGACATTATCTCCCTTCGTAGATCAGTCAGCTAAGGCTTGGAGAGATTAGATAATTTCTCAGGGTCTTGTGACTAAGAAGAGGCAGAACTGAGATGGGGATGCAGGTTTGTTTAACTCCAAAGTCCCTCCTTTTTCATGTTACCTTACTGACAGTTTTGTACCCTGGATGATATACTTAACTAATCTCAAGTGTAAAAACAGGCACTTTTTTTTTTTTTTTTTGCCTCAAGTTCATTAGGTCAAAAGGCATCAGTCTTTCAGAGCAATGTTTCTTTGTTCACTTCCACTGTATTTAGCATCTCTGTGCAGAACACCTGGCCTCAGGATGAGATATGGCTCCTGCTCCTCGGAACCTGTAACCCAACTCAGGAAATACTTTAGACATTTCTGAAAAATTAAGCAGCTGGGGAGGCTCCATTAGCAGGAATTAAAAAGGAAACGAAAGTAAAAAAAAAAAAGTGGAAAGTGGCTAGAAGAGGTGTGGAATTTAAGGCAGTGGATTATAAAGAGATGCTGGGTGGTGAGCAGTGCAACCACAGTGGGGAATGAGCCTGGCATTTTTAGAGGATAATGAGTTAATCAGCCTGAAAAGTAAGGGGAACATGAGGTATTCTAAACAATTACAGGACACTGAGTGAGATCAGAAACATCATTAAAACGTTTGAGTGCTATGCCATATCATAGCCCTTACTGGGGAGACGTTGTGTTTGCCTAAAAGAGTTTAGGGGGGAAGTAAAGGAATCACGAAAGCCAAGGGATCAGTCTAGTTCTGGTATTTCGGCTGAATTATTTCATCATGGGTTGTGCTAAAACCAAGATTAAGTTGAGAGGAAGGCTATGATAAGAATTCAGGCATGTTTTTTCCACTATTTTCTTTTCTCTCTTTCTTTTTTTCTTGGTCCATCAGGGAAACGTTGCCATTGCTGAATCTGGTCATCATGTTTATTGGACATGGTGTGTTGTAAGGTTGTTTTTCTCCAGCAGAGGTTTCCATAAACACAGTTTTTCCAGCATCTGTTTCAGTGTTCATTTCTAAATGAGAACACCTGGATAGAGTACATCTGGTCCTAAATAAACTCTCCTGTCTGCCTGCAGCTTTACAGCAGGCCAAATCGGCTCCTGTCTGGCATGCCACTGTACAAAGGGGACGGACAGGCCCAGGATAAATCCGCAGTGACGTCTTTGCTGGATGGATTGAACCAGGCCTTGGAGGAGGTTTCAGCCCAGGTAGGGTGGTGCGCTTGGTCTGCTTGTGGATCTGGGATCCCAGCGGGTTGCTCCACCCCTGGGCGTGAGCTGTTGAGACCCAGCGCTAGTGATTAGCCCGGAAAGGCAGAGCCACTGGACCCCAGCATCTCATCCTGGTATTTTTCTTTGATTCCTCAAAACACTGTAATTAATCCTTTGTTCCTTCCTTTTTTTCTCAGGGTGGAGGGACAAAGAGGCAGAACACTGACTTGGAGCAGAAGTTATACGATGGGGTCTCGGCTACCTCTACTTGGCTGGATGATGTGGAGGAACGTTTATATGCTGCCACAGCACTTTTACCAGCAGAGGCGGAAACTTGCCTCTTTAACCAAGAGGTAGGTTTGGCAGCCCATGTCTGTGAGGGTATGACATTACACGGCACTTGAAATGCTGACATTGGATAATGAATGTTATGTATAAAGAAGGTCAAGCATAAAACTGTTCTAATAAGGGACAAATGAGGTGTATTTCCAAGCAGCATAATGCAGAAAAGAATTGCCTAAATATAAAAAGCTGTCAAAGGTATTTATGTTTTGTATTTTTATTCTTTGTCTTGTGTATGTAGGAGGTGGAAAAAACTGAGAACTCTGTAGGAACCCTGTTGTATATTGCAAGCTTCCACATATGAAACACAGACTAAAAATAATAATTATGAATTTCTAAATGGCACTTTAGAAAGCTCATCTTTTCACCAAATATTATATATTAGTATTAGCAAATGATGTAAAGTTTCTGAGGAAAATAACAGTAACTTGCCTAATATTTATAGAAGTGTAAGAAATGATCCAACTTGCCTTAGATGTAATTATCACTGAGCAGCATGAGAGATATAGTGGACTTCCTATGAGGAAATGACTCGATTTGTATATGAATTCATGGATCTAAACATTGAAATGCACTTTCTTATCAACCCCAGACTCTTGCCAAAGATATTAAGGAAATGTCTGAAGAAATGGATAAGAACAAGAACTTGTTTTCCCAAGCCTTTCCAGAGAATGGTGATAACCGAGATGTTATTGAAGACACTTTGGGTTGTCTTTTGGGCAGGTTATCTTTGCTAGACTCAGTAGTAAATCAACGATGTCATCAGATGAAGGAAAGACTTCAGCAAATACTAAATTTCCAGGTAAGACATTATCGAGATGTTTCACCATCTTCCTGCTACCTTCAACAATAAACAGGATCTTATTGAGGTATGATATAGACCTACCTTTTTTTTCAAAGGTACGAAGAGCAAGAACATTACAGAAAAACAAGGGGGTTGAACTCAAGGAATAGAAAACAAAGTTTTATGCGCCTAGAAGTGGAAGGTTGAGAAAATCAGCCAACCAAACTTAGGGCTGAATAGAACTTTAAATTCAACCAGTGAAGCTCATATATATGGCATATTGTAATGATAATTTCCAGTTGATAAAACTGGAGTTTAAAACATTAGACCAAAGAAACATGCAAGAAGTAATAAAAAGCTTCCTTTGGGAATACTTACATTCTAATTGAATTTTATTTGTAGCAAACACAGAAGATTTATAAAACAGATTCATGTAATACATGTAATTAGGGCCAAGGGGTTGATGTAAAATTTTGATTTCCAAAAAAATACTGTAAAGTGTCAAATAAACGTACCACTAGCCAGGAAATGTGGAATTTTCTAGATATTCGTCTAGAGGGACAGATTATCATTGCCTTCCAGTAGTTTACATTCTTAAAACTATAAACTAAAATTATCACAAACATTTGTGTATCATTTCTCTATTCACAAGAAATCTTCACATGTATTATTGACATAATAATAATATTATGATTTTATCACCTACTGCTGTATAACCTTAGCTGCTTCTCTGACCTAAGTATCCTCAACTATTAAATCATGCCCACAGTAACTACCTTTTAGGGCTTTGTGAGGATAAAATGAGTTAAAATGTTTAAAATACTTTAAACAGTGTCTGAAACATAGTAAGCACTCAGCAAGTTTTGTTACTGTTGCTGCAGTTAATAGTAGTATTTATAATAATAGATATAGAATCTAAAACCAATGGAAAAGTTAAATTATTTCTCCAAGTTTATTTAACCATCGAGAACTAGAGCCAGGATTTGACTCAAAGAATGTTTGTATATTTTATATTGTTAGGATGATGGCGAGGGAGTTGGAGAAAAGTAGACCTAGTCAAGATATATTTGGAAGGCAGAATCAATAGGGGAGCATCTGTTTGGATCTGGGCAACAAGAGAAAGGGGCACTGCTGAGGAACTCCAGGGACTCTGACGTGAGCATCTGGGGGGCATTGGCTGACAGAAAAGACAGATGGGAGCAGTGCCATGGACCAAGGGGCAAGACTGGGTCGCTAGCAGTATCACTGGCTAGGCAAGGATATCGGGTAGAATTAAAATACTCTGGTGAATAGTCACAAGTCTGTGGCTTAGAAGAATGACCTGCATTGGATATTTGCATTTGTATCTGTTGTGCTGTGTAGTACACAGAGAGGAAAGAGCATTTCCCTTTCAGTTAGAAAACCTGGGGTTGATTATTTGGGTATTTTGTCTTGAATGCAAGATCTGATTGCATGTACATCTGTACATACTATGTCTAAAATCAGCTAAACTGTTGTGCAACTTATGGAAACTTGTTTCATTACTCTAAAATTCCTCTTGCATAAAATAACACACTGAGTTTTAATAGCATTCTAGTCAATTGGCCATGAATTGAGGTGGATTAAAAGTGCAAATGGGTGTATCACTAGGAGGCATGTTTCCCTTTTTCAAATTGCGTTCTCTATGCTAGTGTCTTTGGTACTTTTAAATTGTTATTGGTAATCATAGCCAGTCAGAGTAAAAACTGAACTAAACATGAATACTCTGGAACTTATTTTGGGTAGAGGATCAAGAGAAGAACAAGTAATCTTGAAATTCTCTTTCAATCATGTTCTCTATTTTTCTTCTGCCAACAAGTTTCTACTTGTTGGTGGCCAACTCACAAACAAAAACTGACATTTCAAAATGTCTGTGCTCCAATTTAATTGAGAGAAGGAGTTCCGATGTTAATATAATTAAAAGTCAAGTCACAAACCATTTTATTTTACTTTGCACTGAGCGCCTGGTATACTATCAGTGCTCAGTGCTTATTGGAATGGTAGCCTTCATTTTCCAGTTAACTTTTGAGTATTAACTTTTGCCAGACGCTAACGTTATCCTATACCCAACAGACAATCTGGAAAATGGGTAGATGTTATGTAGAAGTATGTTATCTACATGGAATCACAAGTTAATTATCACCTATTCTGTATTTTTAAAACTTTTATTCATAGACTTAAACCCAAATAAATTTCCTAGACATTTTTATAGTTGAATATTTTAAGTTATTTAAAAAGTAAAAAATGAAAGAATTTCTTATTGAATGAGCAAGGCAACACAAATGATTTTAGAACTTGAAACTTCCTGTTTCTCAAACAGCTAGAAGCCCACCTCTTTATGCCCTACAAGTAATTCCAGTAACTGTAAGAAAAAAGTTGTGATGTCTGTTATGTGAGTAGTATGTAGATACCTTAAATACCCTGCTGTATCACAAGTGTGGTATTAAGAAATGGTTAAAGCCTTTGGATTTTCATTCTTAAGAAAATATCAACATCCATATGGTTATAAGCACCTCTTAAAGTCTTTTATTTAGTAATTTTTAAATCAGTCATATTCTCTGCTTTACTTTCTCCTTGGCTAGTCTCTTCTAGTAATTAGTGCAGCTTCTAGAAATGTGAACTCTGGTCTCTATTACCTGGAGTAGAATATGATTAATATAGAAAATGTGCTATTAAAAATGTAAAGATGATATACAGGAAATACATACACCCTCTTCATTTCTAACCCATGTTATTTATACTTATCTACTCATTTAGATTAACGGAACTAATGTTTTTCTAAATACATGTGGGTAATAAGGACTTTATTTCTTTTGAATCTGTTCAAATGAATGGGAACATCTTTTCTTATGCATATAAACAGATAAATGTATCATGGTTCTAATGGCCCACGTGGCCTTACCCTGAACACAGCTGAATGACACAAGCATTATCATAACTCATAAGCAGAACCCTTGTTTCTGGCATCGTTTTTCCAGTGCTGTTCTTATCATTTCTCATTTAGTCTGCAACTAGGCTTGCAGATTGGTTTGGGTTTTGGTTAGTGATAGTTATTGCCTCTTAGGAGCGTATGCTTTTCTCTAAATCTCATGTTCAGTTCTATTTCTTCTTTTCTTTTTAAACTGCATAATTCACCTACTATTTTGCTTTAGCCTTGTATTTTGTGTTATAATGCTGCCATATATCCTTAAAGACTTTTTTTCTTCTTCGGTGTGATTATCCTTCTACTCATGAGACAGTCAGAGTTTTTGCATCTTGGTACCATACACACATGCGATCAGCTCCCGCTGAAGAGAACGTGATAAGTCAGTCTTCAGCCTATGATGAGCAACCAGCCCATCGTAGAAGTTTCTAACTAATAAGAAATAGAGCTTACCTGTTGATATTTCAGGAGAAAAATTAAAAATGTTATACTTCAAGTTTTGTTCCAGTTCATTATTCCTTTTAGAATTGAGTATCAAAATTCTGATAGTTATCTCCTTTCTGTACAAAGTTAACTCAATATAAGTATATTTGGACATTTATATGAGTAATGTTTATGAATAGGCTGAGCTAAGATCTTTTTGTGTTGTCTTTTCATATGTCTTTGGTCATTGTGAATAATGCTTATCTTCTAAACTTCTGGATGGCTTTTTATAAGCTTGTGCAAATTCTTTGAAAATAGGAGAAAGAAGGAAGTGAGGGAGAGAGGGAAGGAGAGGAGAGAGGAAAAAAAGGATCATAATTACTCTTAAGAATAATATTTTTCCCCCAAACACAACAACACCTGCAGGTTGTTTTACTAGCTAGAAGTCCTTAGTGTAATATTTCTGCTGCAATGTTTAAATGTGCTCATTTATTACAGAAATAACAAGAACATTCGGGTGACCAATATTGCTTTTTATCTGTGTACTTCGTCTCCATCTGTGTTGTGTTGGAAATGCTTTGTATAACAAATTCTAGCACTTGTGTAAATTTTTTAGCACTTGTATAAATTGTTACCAGTTCCTTTTACTTTCCCATAAGATAATATTGTTTCTTCTGGAAACAATTAAATTCCTACCCCTGTATATTATTTCTAAGAATGTGTGTTATATTTACAACCATTTTGAATTTCCTGTTACACATGTTAAGCTTTCCTGTTGTTTCCCTCCTTAGAATGATCTGAAGGTGCTGTTTACATCCCTGGCTGACCACAAATACATCATTCTGCAGAAACTGGCAAATGTGTTTGAACAGCCTGTGGCAGAGCAAATAGAGGTATTTACAGCTGCCTTTTTCCATAAGAGCAAGTGCAATGAGTAGAACTGATTTACTATGAAATTCCAAATATTCTATGGAATATTATTGGCTACTGTAGCATTTTTGTTTGTCATCTATTTTGTTTTTAAGTACCAGGTTTACATCAGATTACATTGACTCTGTCACTTACTTCTGTGTGTAACCAGGAAATGTGAGAGAGGAAAAGGTGTTAGTGACAGATGCTGACCTGAAGGTGTTTGCCACCTAACAATGAGATTAGACATGAACCTCAATGACACTGGACAGGGAGTCAGACCGTCCTGGTAGCATTACACATGAAGCACTATGGACGTTTAGAAGATGGGAGATTACCTTCAGCAGCGGTAGGATTAGGGAAAAATTTTGTAAAGAGAAATTCGAACTGGACTTAGAAGTTTGGACACAAAGAGACTGGGAAGAAAGGTATTCTAGTAAAGAGGACAGCAAGAACAAAGGCATAAATGTTAGACCATTCAGGGCACTTTGGGAGAAAAGCAAGTAATCCTGTTTGGCTGAACTTAACAATGAGCAAAGGTGATTGAGGGGAAGTAGGGTTCAAAGAGAAAATTTGAAGCAACTTATAGAGCCTATTCAATGTCAGAGAATTTGGACTTTGTTCTACAAACGAGTGGTCAACTTTATTGCTTGCGCACTTCATTGGTTAAAACAATAAGCACACACCACAAATATATGTGTATTTACTTATTTATAAATTATAAGTAGGTACTGTGTTATAAAGCATACACACAAATGAAAATTAAAAATGCATGTGGTTGTATATAAAGGAAAGACATAGTGTTTCATTCTCATCGATCATCTTATACACTTTTGGGTACTTATACTCACCTTGGAGACCACTGGCAGTGGAAAGTCACTAGGGATGTTTGAGGGTGAGGATAAGTGTCAGTGCCAGCTCCTGCATCTGCTGCTTGACATGACAGCTCACAGGGTCAGGAAGCAGGGTATCCATCCTGAGGCTTCACATAACTGCACTGAGGAGAAGGAATGAGAATTCAAACTATCGTACTGGCAGTGGAAACAGGGAGGAGGGAGGAAATGGGAAGGATGTTACACACAACATCCCATTTCATAAACTAAGTAATTATGGAAATGTGTGCTTTAATAGAATTGCATACCCTAATTTCAGTAGACCTCTAATGGTTCTATGGGTAGGCCATAGGGAATCACCTGAAATAGAAACCACCTCAAAGACTTCTCTATAGAAGGAGATATCTAGATCTCTCTCCCTCTCTGACCATCCGAAACAGTTTGCAAATTTATATGTGAATATGTATCTTTCTGGACCCTAATTTCATCTGTTTTTTAACAGAGATCCCTCATTTTTCCCAAATTGAAAATCATTCTTCCGTGTCATAGCTTCTACTTGAAAGGACCCTTTTTTATTTTTATTTTTTATTTTTGTTTTATAATGTACCCAATCCCAAACAGAATTTGAGCAGCCATAAGAGTGCTTTGCCTTGAATTTCTAATGTGAAATTTAGGATATGTATGATCACAAGTAACACTTTTACTGACTATTGACCAATATAACCAATGTAAATTCCAGAGATAAAAATAAATTACTCATTATTTCGTTGAATAAATGGAAAGCAACTAAAAAAGTGCTAATTCCATCCCTACCCTCCTTGGGTTAAAGAGGTAACAGTAGCAGAAGCATGGGGATATATTCATCTTTTGAGTCATGTCATTCTGACCTAGAACAGACCTGTTGCCCCACAAGCCTGTTGCACAGCTGTCTTCTTCAATCTCCCTTTACTACCATTCTGAGAATTTCCTTCACTTCTCCCTTCTGCTGGGTCTTCTGTTTCCTGAGTTTCAAGTCTTTCTCTGTATTGCTTCCTTGTTTTCTTAGTGCACATCCTTACTAAGAAAGGATGCATGCTAGATATATTTTTCAATATTTTGCATGTCTGAAAATGTTCTAGTCATATGCTCAGATACTACTCATACTGATAGCTTGGCTCTTTATAGAATTCTTGGTCAGTTCTTTATAGAGTTTTGAGGCTTTTCCTCCATTGTTTTCTAGCTTCCAGTGTTGGCTTGAGGAATTGAAAATTGTCCTAATTCCCAAAGGTCTCAGTGTTCTGAAATTTCACAGTGACATGCCTTGGGGATAGTCTGTTTCATCCACTGGGCTGGGAGCTCAATGGGCTCTTTTGATCTGGCAGCTCTCATCTTCCTATTCTGGAACATTTTCTAAGAGTTATTTAAATATTTTTCATCCCTCTATTTTATCTGTCTCCCTTTCTGAAACTCCTTTTAGGCAGATGTTGGATGTTCTGGTCCAGTCCTCTAACTTTCTTATCAAGGGACATTTCTCTCTTTGTCTTTTTGCTCTGCTTTCTGGAGACTTCCTCAGTTTCAACTCTAAACTTTTCTATTGACTCCTACATTTCTGCTCTCATGCATTTAATCTTCTCAGAGCTCTTTTTGGTTCTGCAAATGATCCATTTTTTGGTAGTATCCTGTTCTTTTTTAAATAGATGCATTGCCTTTTATAATCTCTCTGGTATATTAGTGATTTTGGGGTTGAAAGGATTTTGGGGGGACTTTGGGGGAGTTTTTTATTTGTTGGTTTTTCCTGTATAATCTATTTCCCTCCAGGTTGCTTTTAATTTGTTTGCTTATTTTGGTTTCTATCTTTCATGTTAGAGGCTTTTCTCAGATATATGGAAATGCTTTGTTGTCTATTCACATTTAGGATGAGAGACTGAATGGGAACTTCATGAATGGATGGGGCTTGACAATTTTGAGATTTATTGAAGGATGATCTGTGTGGGCTATTGGAGAATCCTTGTGTCAAATTTTTTAGGTCTTTTCTTTTGGTCTTTTCATATTCTCCCGCCCACCCCCTTCTGTCTGGAGAGTAGAAACAAGGCTTCAGCACTCTAGGAGACGTAGGGGCTCCACATTCAGCATTCAGTGGGTGTTGTCACTTTATCCCCTTGTTTTCAGTCAAGGACTCAAGCCCACAACTGTGCCTGGTGCCCCTCAGTCCAGAGACATCCGTTTTACCTTCTCCAGAAAATGAACTATCAGTCTTTCACCAAGGAAGGGAAGAGCCAGTGTGGAATGAGGAAGGGGATCTGGGAATCGAGGTGCTCTTTAAGCAGCTTTCCACCAACCCTCCTTATTTAGCACCCGCCCCATGTTGCCCAGGGTTCCAGAGACTCCTGTTGCTTTAATTTGGTGATAAAGAAACCCTGCTAGCTTAGGATTCAGCTTTCTCAGATTTCCTAAGTCAATTCCCATGTATCCTTCTGATTTTCAGCTTGCAAAATTTTGTTGTTATTACCCTCTTTCCTGTTTCCTTGCCCTTGTAGATTTATGAAGGAAAAACACACCAGAAAACAAGCAAACAAAATATTGGCAGTGGTTGTAGTGGGGACTCAGGAAAGAGAAAATAAGACACGTGTGTTTCATCTGCCATTTGGAGTCCATGTTCTTTTCATCCTTCAAGGGCAGCTGAGGTTGCTTTTCTTCCAAAAGCCTTCCTCGACTGCTCCAGGATTCACTGGTGTCTCCCTGCTCCAAAGTCCTCTAACAGGGATGAGCTGCAGCAAGCTTAGTACATAACCGCATTCAACCTTGTTTCCTTTTCTTCTGTTTACTCAGGCTTCCTAAGCAGACTGGAAGCTCCCTGAAGGCCAGGTTGATGTCTTGTCCTGCTTCTGTAGACCTCACCCTGGGAAGACAAGGCTCAGCGCTAGCTGTCACTTTCATACTTGATTGCTTGCCCTCCCATTTCACAACGGAGTAAGCTCTCCCTGACCATGCTGTAACATAGTTTCCTCTTTCCTCACTGCATCTCTCGTCAAAGATGCTCAAAACTGCATTTCAGAAAACCAGAACACGATCCCCTAGAACATCTTAGGCGAATACCTTTTTCTAAAGACGTCCTAAAATCATGCTTCTTTTTCAGGGTGCTATTCACCGTTTCCCTTATTTGTTCAAGGAAGCCATTGTTCTCCCAACCCTCCATGCTAAGCCCTTCCAACCTCCTTACCTTTAAAATATCTGATCTGTAGCATAATAAAGGGCCTTCTTCACTTTTCTGTTTAATAGAGGACCATCATTTTTATGTTGCATGGAAAATGTTTTAGGTGGAGAAGAGAGGAACAAATAAGGAGACACGATAATCATACTTTGCATGGCAAATTGTTTACGGGAGTTTTAATAAAATGTCATAAATCTTATACAGGCAATACAGCAAGCTGAAGATGGGCTAAAGGAATTGGATGCGGGAATCACTGAGTTGAAAAGGCGTGGTGATAAGCTGCAGGTTGAGCAGCCTTGGGTGCAAGAACTCTCCAAACTCCAGGTACAGTTTTCTACCAGTGGCATTCAGCTTCAATGGTACATCCTAACTGGAAGTCAAGAAAAAATTATTTTCTCAATTTTTTCAGGCTTTCTCTATAAAATTCATGTCATTTAGGCCCAATTTTTCTTCCAAGTAACTCTTAGAACATTTTCTGAAACTTTTATCATATTTAGTACAATAAAATAATTCGACATATTTTGAGATTTACTGCAGGGCAGTCTGTGTGCATTTGTTGGAGGACCCTTGTGTCAAATTTTTTAACTCTTTTCTTGTATTTTCTTGTATTCTCATGCTTCGAAGATTTTTTTGACATTATTTTTATTCCAATGGCTAAGCATTATAGCATAGTTTAGTTGTGGCATATTATTTTCTACTGTAGAAAATGTAATAACTGGCAATCCTACCTAGAAAAGTTAAAAAAAGGCTATCTACCCTGTATTGTACTACACCCAAAAACATTTTAAGGAAAAAATACTTAAGCTAATACTTTTAGAAAGTGTATTTTCTCAAGTTCAAAATTATAGTTTATATTTCATACATGTTTGAGTGGAAAAGAGACATTGTTTCAATTCCAGAACAACAACAAAAAATTAAAGGTGGCTGAAATCCAAACAGACTTCCTGGCATCTTTCAGGCATAGAGAATTAACACTTTGGATTAGTGTTTTTCTAAATCTGGCACTTAGGCAAGAATCTGATCTCAGGTTGGTAGGAAGATACTGGGATAGTAAACCAGCAAAGTGTAGCATCTGAAAGGCAACACAGTTAAGTTGTATTAAGAAAAACTATGCGCGTGTGTCAGGTTTTCTCTGCACACACGCCTTATTACAGAACCATTGAAGGATTAATAGTATGAGTCCAATACAGGGTCACAAGTTCTTACTTTTGAGAAAATAAAATACCTCTTATTTTAAAAAGAACATTTTTATTTCAACTATCTCATTCCATTATCTAACATTTCATCATGTGATGAGCCCATGGCCCCGACTCTGTCCTTTTTAGACAGTTTTCCGACGTACTTAAATGTCAGGTGTAAGAGTCAAGCGTCATAGCTGTAAATAGGCATTAAAGTTGAACTTTTCCAGATTGAGGCATTTTGGCCTGCTAAACCTTAATATGATACATTAATCAGGTCCATATGGCTCAAATAAATTTTGTATTTGGTGTATCATCGTCCGCTAAAATGTCTTTCCAGCTTAAATAGTTATTTATTTACCCCACCACATTTGGCAAAAACATTGCCTTTTTAAGTTTTAAAGTCTTTCTGCTCACATTAAACTCCTCTGTTTCTGTAGCTCTTTATTTAAGGAATAGTCCCAAATCTGATTATTACTTAGCAGAACAAATGTTGAAGATGCTCTCTTCAGTTACTCTAAAATTAGAAAATTTGAGAGCATGACAAAAATTTAAACTACATTTCCTACGACATTTCCTTCAGCCACAAGAACAATTTGTCAGCATTTTAACCCCACGGAAGCTATTGACATCCTGTGAGCACAGGTGTTAAACGTACCTCATGAAGTGGTAGGTTTGAATTGAGCGTGAGTATCTGTCTGTTTCTTAGGACATGTACGATGAGCTGATGATGGCCATTGGCTCCCGGCGGGGCAGTCTGAACCAGAATCTTGCACTCAAGAGTCAGTACGAAAGGGCCCTGCAAGATCTGGCTGACCTGCTGGAGACCGGACGCGAAAAGATGGCAGGAGACCAGAAAATTATCGTGTCTTCCAAAGAAGAAATCCAACAACTACTTGACAAACATAAGGTAAAAAACAAAAAACAGAGAGAAAGAAAATGTAGTTTTGGAAGCACATTCTCACTCATTGACATGTATTTAGTAAAACCTAACATTATCAATCATTTATGAGTTTCCACTCATATAAATTGCTCTTTAAAATGGTCAACAAATGTATATTCAAGCCCACTGGCACTCAATAGCACAGAAAAATGAGAGAGTATATATTCCTATAATTTTGGAAGTTAACAAAGAATACCAGCCATACCAGTACTTTTAATGATCAATATCAGCCAGGCTTTCTCCTTCGTAGACTGCAGTGGACAGGAAACCCAGGGGCTCTCTTCAAAGGAGCCCAGCTTCGTTCTTAACTCTGCCCTTTTCCTTTGCATCCCTCATGCCCATGTGTTCATCTGGTCCTAGGTGTTCTCTCTGCTTTCCCTTGTCCTGGCCGAGAACTCCCCACTCTGCTCTGGGAATGCAGAGCTGCCCACTCAGCTCTGGATGGGCTTTATGTCTGTCACATGCATCACTTGGCTCTTCTGGTCCTTAAGTACATGCTCCTCTGGTTACCGTGGGCCTCAGGAGTTTCCTCCTGGGGACGGCAAGTGCTTTTGCTATATAACCAAACTTGGGAGGCCTGAGAGTGTTCCATCAGTGTGTACCGTAACCAAGTTCAGGTTACACACTGCTCCTTTGTGAAGGAATGCCTGTTTAATGCACAGACACACACACAGATTGCATTATTAGTAATATTACAAAAATAACAGTTTTGCCAGTTCAGAGACTCAAGCTCCCAGATAGTGGAAATTTCTTATGAGGAAACTTTAAAAATTCCCTAAGATTACAGATGATTAACATTCTACCATTACATAGCTCTTTGGTGGCTTATAAAGGTAGATTTGGGGGGGTGGTGCTTGGAGAATTGTACTTGTTGCTATTTTTCCCAGAGGTTCTTGTCCAAAACTTTGTGATTTATTAAAGCCTTATCATTTGGCTTTGAAAACATTGCTTTAAAGTTCACAGCTGGTTTTTCTCAAATCTTTGACCATAGCAATAAAATATCATCCTGAGTTATTCCAGAGGGGAAACTGGGATCAATGAGTATAAATAACAGAGAAATAAAGCTCAATAGATGAAGAACTCTAAAAGGAGTAGGCTGCCATTGAACAGACCCCCTCCTGGCCATGAGAAGTCCATCCAAGGCTGTCAGGGGGAGACGGGGTTGTAATAGGAATATCAGCTTTCTGTGAATGTTGGGCTAAATGACTTCCAAGTTCTCTTCCAGCTTTAAGATTCTATGATATAATAATTGTTAGTTAAAAATAATGGTTCTAGCTCCTCCTGACCAGACCATTTTCTGAGGGAGAGCTCTGTGTGACCTTGGGCATGTTGCATTAGACTGAGTAGCGCAGAGTCTGTAAAATGGGAAATAAAGCTACCTATCTTATGGGGTTGTTATGGGGGTTCAATGAGTTAGTTGCTGAAGTGTTTATAGGGCACCTGGCATGTAGTACACACTCAGTGTTAGCTGATGTAACGATTCCTGGTCCTTTAGTTTCATCCGTGGTGCTGGGAACAGGAAATGGGATAACCTCCCCATCTTCTGGGGATTTTTATGTATAGAAAGTAATATTTTAAAACACATTTGTAGGGTTGTGCAAGGCCTGCAGTTCTGCTGTGTGTAGGTATGTTACGAGGGAAATTTAAAAATATTAATGCCAATTGGTGTGTGTCCAGCTGTGCTTGGCCATGAGCATTAAGTACAAAAGAGTAGAGCTCAAGCCCAGCCCTGGAGGAAGAAAAATTATGAATGTGTCAAGTGAGGACATTGCAGGAAGTAGAGTGCAGGCAGAGGCTGAAGATGGGGAGCGGGCGCTCATGTGTCCCAGGGACAAAGGAGGCCAGTATCTGTGGTGGAGGAAGCAGGTGTCCACCCAGATGGTACCTGGATGAGGAGTGGAGAGGGCGGACGAGTGTTTCAGCAGCTGTTCGCTTCTGAAGGGCTCTGTTTTGGGGACAGAGTATCTGCAGCACAGCACAGTGTAGGTGCTTTGAGTCGGGGGGGGGGGGGCCAGGAGAGGCCAGTTAGGAGGCTGGACCCCCATCCCAACCCCCCCCCGACCCCCGTCTCTGCAGGAAGCGGTGAGTGCCTGGGTAAGTGGAGGCCAGCAGGGAAGGACCAGTATCACCCATATATTAGCCAAGTTCCATCAGCTTCCAGGTTTGAAGCAATTTTTATTGTAAGGTAGTAAATGAATGAGTTGCTGACCTCTTTCTATCTGAAAAATTGCAGGAATACTTTCAGGGCCTGGAATCTCATATGATCTTGACTGAAACACTCTTCAGGAAGGTTATTAGCTTTGCGGTCCTATGGGAAACTCAGTTCCACACAGACCTGATGGCGCAGGCTTCGGCTGTGCTCAAGGGGGCTCACAAGAGGGGTGTGGAGTTGGAGTACATTCTCGAGGTGAGCCCCTGGTGCTGCCCTTCCCCTACAGCACACCCCCTACTGCACAGTAGACCCTTCAGGCAAGACATCTTCGTTCCTGCGATTTGCCTCCTCTGACCTCGGCGGTGTCTCAGACTCAGCATCGTGTGTCGCCTGTGCCCCTGGTGTTCCCTATCCACATTTAGGTAAAGGCTGTGCCTTACCGTGAGTTCAGCTAGATGAATACCAGTTTCAGACTGGGCATGACGATATTTGGGGTCTCGATAGTCAGACTGAAAAACTGCTGACTTTTGCTATACATGATTGAAAAAGACTTCACATGATTAAAAAAAGATTTTCCGATTTTAAATAGAATAAAAATCATAATTTTCTTTTAGTTTTTTTGGCCGCGCTGTGCAGCTTGTGGGATCTTAGTTCCCCGACCAGGGATTGAACCCGTGCCCCCTTCAGTGGAAACACAGAGTCCTAACCACTGGTCTGCCAGGGAATTCCCTAAAAATTATAATTTTAGAATAAGTGATTTGGGATTTCTCCTTAGTAGAATGTCTATACTATATATTCATATTTCTTAAACGTCTGTGTGGGGTTTTTTAATTTACAAATGTAATGTATTTAGTTCACTTACTTTGGAAAGTAAACACACCCATCCCTTTCACTTAAGTCATTCGTTCATCATCACTGCGGTAAAGGATGAAACTGTGAATATCAGCTGCCTGCTGTGTTCCAGATGTGCTGCATACGTTATTCTATTTAATCCTCACAATGGACAAGATATTATTATCCCCATTTTTTTTAATGTTGAAAATGAGGGAGGTCAGAGAAACGTAGTAACTTGCCCCGTCATACAGCTAGTTAGCTGCAGAAGTGAAAGCCCGTTCACAGTGCTTTTCAAGGTCACCATCTGATGACTTGCTTCAAAGCTATCTTTCGCTTCCCAAAGCAAACCCCCAATGCAGGCATCTCCGACTTGTCTTTAAAGAGACTGTCAGGTGCATATTTGCACACAAATAGGACTACTCTTCCTTAATGAGGATATTTAGCTCACAGACTGATGCTGTGTTTCTAGACATGGTCCCATCTGGATGAGGACCACCGGGAGCTTAGCAGGCAGCTGGAGGTGGTGGAGACCAGCATCCCGAGTGTGGGTTTGGTGGAGGAGAGCGAAGACAGGCTTATCGACCGGATAACACTCTACCAGGTCAGCGTCTAAATGACAACTTGGTGTAAAAAGTTGCCACATTTCCTTTGGAAGCTTTCCCATGGTTTTAACAGGATCTAAACAAACTTGCAATCAAATATTTTATCAAGTACTTTTACTTTACGTGTTTGTTTCGAAATAGAACATACAAAGGTCCTTTGTTTTTTTTTTTAATGAAAGCCGCTTTTGAAAATTTAGCCTCCATCAAGCGTTTTCCGCTTGTTATGCTGAAGTCACACTATCCTGAAAGAATTAGTTTGTTGTTTTTTAATAGAGCACTGAAAAACCTTTTTTTTTCTTATTTTTGAAAGAGAGCTCTTTTTGAAAACTTAGCCTCCACCAAGCATTATTTTGTACTTTGGGTTGGTGTCACACTATTCTTGAAATAATTATACTTCAACGGTTTTAAGTGCACCTAAAGTTATATACTTAGATACAGATGAAGCGTCTCAAAGCTTCTAATGAAACTTGGGTGCAAATAGTTGAAATTTGACTAAAAGGTAATGGTAACATTATGGAGAACTTACAATCTTTAGGGGAGAAATATTGCATTATCTCACCTTTTTGACCCAGTATTTTCAATCATTTTAGCATTTGAAATCCAGCCTTAATGAATACCAGCCCAAATTATATCAGGTACTAGATGATGGGAAACGACTTCTGATATCTGTTAGCTGCTCAGATCTAGAAAGCCAGCTAAATCAACTTGGAGAACACTGGTTAAATGACACCAACAAAGTGTCTAAGGAACTTCACAGATTGGAAACAATATTGAAACACTGGACCAGGTAATACAGTGACTCTTTCGCAAATTTTTAAATTAGTGCTGCAGAGTATTTATAAGGTTATTGGGTGCCTGAGTTGACGAAGATGTGGTCCCTCTAGGAACTTATCACAGAGTTTGGAAAATAAAGGCAAGCACAAAGCTTCCAGTTGGATTCTTGTATAATTGTATAAACATGTACTTAAAAATGTGGCGGGGAGGCAGGAATTATGCAATACCTCTTACCTTTGAGCTGTTGTCTCCCCTGCCTACTGACAGTCAAGTGGTCAAGTAAATCTTAGAAGGAGAGAAAGAAGAGAAAGTTTGTTTTGAGAAGGTAAAGTTTTTCTTGAGAGCAATGAGAGGTATTCAAGAGAGGTGGGGGGTTGATTTTATGTAGTGAAATCCTTATTTTTATGCCACCTTTATTTCTAAGAACTTTGAATAACAATCATGTAATATTTTCTTTTTAAAAAAATTTATTATTTTTTTTAATTTTGTTTATTTTTGGCTGCATTGGGTCTTCGTTGCTGTGTGGGGGTTTCTCTAATTGTGGTGAACGGGGGCTACTCTTCATTGCGGTGTGCAGGCTTCTCACTGCGGTGGCTTCCCTTGTTGCAGAACATGGGC
The DNA here is from genome assembly GCF_009873245.2 of Balaenoptera musculus. Lineage (NCBI taxonomy): Eukaryota > Metazoa > Chordata > Mammalia > Artiodactyla > Balaenopteridae > Balaenoptera > Balaenoptera musculus. Next base: position 14,521,266 of record NC_045796.1, read on the forward strand.
TCTAGGGCACGTGGGCTTCAGTAATTGTGGCACGTGGGCTCAGTAGTTGTGGCTCGCGGGCTCTACAGCGCAGGCTCAGTAGTTGTGGCACACAGGCTTAGTTGCTCCGTGGCATGTGGGATCTTCCCGGACTAGGGCTCAAACCCGTGTCGCCTGCATTGACAAGCAGATTCTTAACCACTGTGCCACCTGGGAAGCCCAATCATAAAATATTTTCTAAATAGCCTCAATGTGAAGGAGTAGGAGAAAGATATTTTTATTTGCAGCTTAGAGATGGGAAAGCTGAAACTCAGAGAGACTGACTTGCTTAAGGTATGAATATTAAGAGAAGGGAATTTGAGAGTGTCAACCCAGGGCATTATTCTCCCAAATCTGTTGTGTCTCCTTTTAAAATTAGCATTGGTGACTAACACGGGTTAGCACAAAGTCGGAATTGGATGTTTACTTAATAGGCGTATTACTGTCCTTACAGATATCAAAGTGAATCTGCAGATCTCATCCACTGGTTACAGTCTGCAAAAGACAGGCTAGAATTTTGGACTCAACAATCTGTGACAGTTCCTCAAGAACTGGAAATGGTCCGTGATCATCTGAACGCTTTTCTGGTGAGCTCAAGAATCTAAAGCATTTGATTCAGTTTTACTGTTTTCAGACCTGACTTACAGGTGAAAAGGACATCAGTTGTCAATGGATGTACTTAGTAAATCAAGCTATAGAGAATTTATCAATGTTCACTCTGTGTGTTGAATAATTATGCAAAATGGTAGGGTTCAACATTGCCTCTTTAAAGTAGTGTTTAAGTAACGTTGGCTTTCATTTGGGGCAAGGGTGCGTTGCTTTTGTTTTCCTCCAGAGTGTTTAATATCACCACTCCCCTTCAAGATGTAAAGAAAACTTGTTTATGTAATAAATTAGTCTCTTTCCTTAAATGAAGGGTCTGGCTACTTAATCCTGATTTGAGCCTTGCTGCTTCTTTTAGGAGTTTTCCAAAGAGGTGGATGCAAAATCTACCTTGAAATCGTCTGTTCTGAGCACTGGAAATCAGCTTCTTAGACTAAAGAAAGTGGACACAGCTGCCCTGCGTTCTGAGCTATCACACATTGATGGCCAGTGGACTGACCTGCTGACAAATATTCCAACCGTACAGGAAAAGCTCCACCAGGTACAGAAATAATCATCGGTTTAATTGGTCATAATTGGTGTAAGCAGTATTAGATGGAAAAGTACATGGATCTGCTTTTGCTCACAAATTTAAATCAACTTTGTCTTGGACATCTCGTCTTTTATGGCTTCCATTGTATTGCATATTAACACTATTATATATAAAATAGATAACTAATAAGGACCTACTGTATAGCACAGGAAACTGTACTCAGTACTCTGTAATGACCTATATGGGAAAAGAGTCTAAAAAAGAGTGGATATATGGATATGTATAACTGAGTCACTTTGCTGTTCAACAGAAAGTAACACAACATTGTAAATCAACTATACTCCCATTAAGAAAAAAAAAAATAGTGAACGGTTCTACAAATGCCCTATCTATAAATTCCCTGTCTTCCAAGGGCTTCTTTATCGTGTGTGTGTGTGTGTTTTAGAATCCTTGTCTGTCCATGTTTAAATTCTTTGTTTTCTCATAAATAAAATATGGGTAACTATACCTGTCTCATAAAGTGAGTAGTTATGAAGATTTAATAATAATAATATATGTAAAAGACCTATAACCTTACCTACAATAGAGCTGACATTCAACAAGTGAAGAGAACTAGGGGAAGAGAAGTAAGTAGCTCTCTTATCTGGAAATTATGCTTCTCTCCCCTGAAACTCCCAGATATTTTATCTTTATCTCTCTTTGGCATTCATCACTGTGTACAAGGTGTAAAGATGTGTTTCATATAAATGTCTTATCCCTTCTAATCAGCAGCTGTACACTTCTAGAGGGCAGGAAACATCTCACATTAACTTGTATATCTTTCTGCCCACATAGAAGTCCATAAATATTTTAAATGATTGCTTTTGTTCCTCTCAGTCATTACAAGCATTTGCATAAATGTATGATATGTTAAGGAAGATTCAGGATTCTAAGTATGTTTTAGTGAAAGACTGAGGAAATTGGCTATGCTCTTTGGAATAAATATGAGAGCGCCAAAAATCTAGAAAATGATAGTTTGTAGTGTGGTGGTAACATTCCTGTGTCATAATACACAGAGATTTTACAAGATAATTAATAAAATACATCTGTTGAATGTTTTGTAGTTACGTTTTTTTATACTCATAAAACTAGCTATAAAATAAGAATAATATTTTCTTCCTGCTGGTGTTTTGATTAATTAGGTAGTGTTTATGCAATGTTTATAGTATTCGATGTCAAGTGAACATAAGAGGACTATTATTGTTCAATGTTTGCCTGATGTTTAATTTCAAGCTTCTAACAAGGTTAATATCCAAAAATGTCATTAAGAAGTGTTATCTCTGTTGGTACTTTAGTAGGAATTAATAGAGTTTTAGGTTAACAGAAATCGAGTTTGAATTTTAACACTTGCGACTTCTTCTGTCTCTGACATGGGCAGCTCCAAATGGATAAGCTGCCTTCTCGCCATGCCATTTCTGAAGTCATGGCTTGGATTTCTCTCATGGAAAATGTTATTCAAATGGATGAAGAAAGTATTAAAAACTCCATCGGTTACAAGGCAATTCATGAATACCTTCAGAAATATAAGGTAATTAAACATTTTTGTTTGTTTGTTTTTAGCTTTGCATATTTTAGGACTGTTTTATTTGAAGAAACTCAAAAACTCAAGTTATGGAAATCAGGTCTGAAAGTATATGTTTCATATATAGTGACCAGGTAGGTCTACTATAGTAAGAAAACTGCTTCCCTAGTTATACGCATAGGAAAGTTGTCCAGTATTAGGAATAATTTTGAATAAGATTTTGTGTCATTTTAAGAAATCATAAAAATAAATACTATAATTTGTAAATATTTTATAGTGAGATTACACAATTTGTCCAATTCTACTTTCCTACCTAAAAAAGATTTATATTCAATATATCTATAAATTCAAATCTTTACAAACTCAAATTCAATATATTTATACATTCAAAATGTATAAATTCAATTTATATTCAGTATATTCATATATTATATATATTCAACTTCTGAAGATAATGGGTTATATTAATACGTACCGATTGTGCCGTTTGGACTAAGTCACACAAGTGATAATATTAATCTTAAGGTTACTTAAGGCTTTCCAACTCCTGGTAAAATATAAGACATGTATACATATAAGGTTGTTTTCTTATTTTCGCCTTTCCCTTTTTAGGGTTTTAAGATCGACATTAACTGTAAACAGCTGACGGTCGATTTTGTGAACCAGTCTGTGCTACAAATCAGCAGTCAGGACGTGGAAAGTAAACGCAGCGATAAGACTGATTTTGCTGAGCAACTTGGAGCAATGAATAAAAGCTGGCAAATCCTGCAGGGTGTAGTCACTGAGAAGGTGAGCCAAGTGTTCTCTGCTGTCCGTGTTTCATGAAAACGCCAAGAACGGGTACACTCTGTAAAGAAAACTCATTCCACGAATAGTACGGCTACACTGGGCACACAAGTGCTTCTGAAGAGACTGGCCCCTGAAGGTTCTAACAGCTCTTCAGCCCTGTTCATTATTCTGTCTATGTACCCACTGCTCTTTGAATATTTCATATTGTTTTAGTTTATTAAAGATGCCTCTTAATGTCTTTTTCCTTTGCCTCAAGTTGACTTAAGTTCTTTACTTGTTTACCAATAATGGTCATTGATTTATACTTTTTAACATTCATTTTTAATCATATATACAATGGACTGTCTTTTAAGAATTCTTAATCTGGAGGAAATAGTGACCTGCCAGTAATTTGATTCTAAAATAAAATTGCAAATTTCATTTCATTATGTTTGTTCAGATTCAGCTGTTGGAAGGCTTACTGGAATCTTGGTCAGAATATGAAAATAACGTACAATGTCTGAAAACTTGGTTTGAAACCCAGGAAAACAGACTAAAGCAACAACAGCGAACTGGAGATCAGGCTTCAGTTCAGAACGCGCTGAAAGACTGTCAGGTAACTTGTCCAGGTGGCTGACAGGCGCGGCTACACAATTTCATTGCGCACACCAAAGAAATTTGCGGGTCCTGAGAATTGAGGATTCAGTATGGAAAAATGCTGCATTTGTTAACAAATTTCTCTGATTATGTGATTTATAGAGTTTTTCTAACTATTAGGTTTTTTTCACCTGTTTTTATAAATTTGAATTTATGAGTTTTCAAACACACTTGTAAGTAGAGAATCCTTCTCTACTGATCATCAGATTTAATAATTATCAAGATTTTGAAATACTTGCCTGCATTATTTCTTTTCTTTGTAAAGATTTTACAGTGAATCCCAGGCATCATGTCATTTTTTTTTTTTTATTGGCTGTAAATGCATGAGTTTATTTCTGGAAGCTCAGTTCCATTCCATTGATCTATATGTCTATTATTATGCTATACCATACTGTGTTTGTTGTTGTTGTTGTTGTTTTTAAACAGATCTTTACTGGAGTATAATTGCTTCACGGTACTGTGTTAGTGTCTGTTGTACAACAAAGTGAATCAGCCATATGCATATATATGTCCCCATGTCCCCTTCCTCTTCAGCCTCCCTCCCACCCTCCCTATCCCACCCCTCTAGGTGGACACAAAGCACCGAGCTGATCTCCCTGTGCTATGCTGCTGCTTCCCACTAGCTAACTATTTTACATTCGGTTGTGTATATATGTTGATGCTACTCTCACTTCGCCCCAGCTTCCCCCTCCCACCCCGTGTCCTCAAGTCCATTCTCTATGTCTCCCTCTTTATTCCTGCCCTGCAACTAGGTTCATCAGTACCATTTTTTTTTTTTTTAGATTCCATATATATGCGTTAGCATATGGTATTTGTTTTTCTCTCTCTGACTCACTTCTAGGTCCATCCACCTCACTACAAATAACTCAACTTATGGCTGAGTAATATTCCATTGTATATATGTGCCACATCTTCTTTATCCATTCATCTGTTGATGGACATTTAGGTTGGTTCCATGTCTTGGCTATTGTCAATAGTGCTGCAATGAACATTGCAGTACACGACTCTTTTTGAATTATGGTTTTCTCAGGGTATATGCCCAGTAGTGGGATTGCTGCATCACATGGTAGTCCTATTTTTAGTTTTTTAAGGAAACTCCGTACTGTTTTCCATAGCAGTGTTTTTTAAGGAAACTCCGTACTGTTTTCCATAGCGGTTGTATCAATTTACATTCCCACCAACAGTGCAGGAGGTTTCCCTTTCCACCACACCCTTTCCAGCATTTACTGTTTCTAGATTATTTGATAATGGCCATTCTGACTGGTGTGAGGTGATACCTCATTGTAATTTTGATTTGCATTTCTCTAATAATTAGTGATGTTGAGCATATTCTCATGTGCCTCTTGGCCATCTGTATGTCTTCTTTGGGGAAATGTCTATTTAGGTCTTCTGCCCATTTTTTAACTGGATTTTTTTTTGATATGATAGCTCCATGAGCTATTTGTGTATTTTGGAGATTAATCCTTTGTCTGTTGTTTCATTTGCAAATATTTTCTCCCATTCTGAGGGTTGTCTTTTTGTCTTGTTTTTGGTTTCCTTTGCTGTGCAAAAGCTTCTAAGTTTAATTATGTCCCATTTGTTTATTTTTGTTTTTATTTCCATTACTCTAGGAGGTGGGTCAAAAAAGATCTTGCTGTGGTTTATGTCAAAGAGTGTTTTTCCTATGTTTTCCTCTAAGAGTTTTATAGCATCTGGCCTTACATTTAAGTCTTTAATCATTTTGGAGTTTATTTTTGTGTGTGGTGTTAGGTAGTGTCCTATTTTCATTCTTTTACATGTAGCTGTCCAGTTTTCCCAGAACCACTTATTGAAGAGGCTATCTTTTCTCCATTGTATGTTCTTGCCTCCTTTGTCATAAATTAGGTGCCCATATGTGCATGGGTTTATCTCTGGGCATTCTATCCTGCACCATTGATCTATATTTCTGTTTTTGTGCCAGTACCATACTGTCTTGATTACTGTAGCTTTGTGGTATAGTTTGAAGTCGGGGAGCCTGATTCCTCCAACTCTGTTTTTCTTTCTCAAGATTGCTTTGGCTATTTGGGGTCTTTTGTGTTTCCATACGAGTTGTAAAATTTTTTGCTCTAATTCTGTGAAGAATGCCATTGGTAGTTTGATAGGGATTGCACTGAATCTGTAGATTGCTTTGGGTAGTATAGTCATTTTCACAATATTGATTCTTCCAATTGAAGAACATGGTATATTTCTCCATCTGTTTATGTCATCTCTGATTTCTTTCATTAGTGTTTTATAGTTTTCTGAGTACAAGTCTTTTGCCTCCTTAGGCAGGTTTATTCCTAGTTGTTTTATTCTTTTTGTTGCAATAGTAAATGAGAGTGTTTCCTTAATTTCTCTTTCTGATTTTTCGTTGTTGGTGTATAGGAGTGCCAGAGATTTCTGTGCATTAATTTTGTATCCTGCAACCTTACCAAATTCATTGATTAGTTCTAGTAGTTTTCTGGTGGCATCTTTACGATTTTCTATGTATAGTATCATGTCATCTGCAAACAGTGACAGTTTTACTTCTTTTTTTTGCAATTTGTATTCCATTTATTTCTTTTTCTTCTCTGATTGCCATGGCTAGGACTTCCAAAACTATGTTGAATAAGAGTGGTGAGAGTGGGCATCCTTGTCTTGTTTCTGATCTTAGTGGAAATGCTTTTAGTTTTCACCATTGAGAATGATGCTTGCTGTGGGTTTGTCATATATGACCTTTATTATGTTGAGGTAGGTTCCCTCTATGCCCATTTTCTGGAGAGTTTTTATCAAAAATGGGTATTGAATTTTGTCAAACACTTTTTCTGCATCTATTGAGATGATCATATGGTTTTTATTACTTAATTTGTTAATGTGGTGTATCACATTGATTGATTTGCATATACTGAAGAATCCTTAAATCCCTGGGGTAAATCCCACTTGATCATGGTGTATGATCCTTTTTTTTTTTTTTTTTTTTAGCTACTTTATTTATTTATTTATTTATTTTTGGCTGTGTTGGGTCTTCGGTTCGTGCGAGGGCTTTCTCCAGTTGCGGCAAGCGGGGGCCACTCTTCATCGCGGTGCGGGGACCGCTCTTCATCGCGGTGCGCGGGCCTTTCACTATCGCGGCCCCTCCCGTTGCGGGGCACAGGCTCCAGACGCGCAGGCTCAGTAGTTGTGGCTCACGGGCCCAGCCACTCCGTGGCATGTGGGATCTTCCCAGACCAGGGCTCGAACCCATGTCCCCTGCATTAGCAGGCAGATTCTCAACCACTGCGCCACCAGGGAAGCCCCGGTGTATGATCCTTTTAATGTGCTGTTGGATTCTGTTTGCTAGTATTTTGTTCAGGATTTTTGCATCTATGTTCATCAGTGATATTGGTCTATAATTTTCTTTTTTTGTGATATATTTTTCTGGTTTTGGTATCAGGGTAATGGTGGCCTCGTAGAATGAATTTGGGAGGGTTTCTCCCTTTGCAATTTTTTGGAAGAGTTTGAAAAGGATCGGTGTTAGCTCTTCTCTGAATGTTTGATAGAATTTGCCTGTGAAGCCATCTGGTCCTGGACTTTTGTTTGTTGGAAGATTTTTAATTGTGCTTTCAATTTCATTGCTTGTGATAGGTCTGTTTATATTTTCTAATTCTTCCTTGTTCAGTCTTGGAAAATTGTACCTTTCCAAGAATTTGTCCATTTCTTTGTGGTTGTGCATTTTATTGGCATATAGTTGTTTGTAGTAGTCTCTTATAATCCTTTGTATTTCTGCAGTGTCGGTTGTGATTTCTCCTTTTTCATTTCTAATTTTATTGATTTTCATCCTCTCCCTTTTTTTCTTGATGAGTCTGGCTAAGGGTTTATCAATTTTGTTTATCTTCTCAAAGAACCAGCTTTTAGTTTTATTGATCTTTGCTACTGTTTTCTTCATTTATTTCTGCTCTGATCTTTATGATTTCTTTCCTTCTCTTGACTTTGAATTTTCTTTGTTCTTCTTTCTCTAGTTGTTTTAAATGTAGGGTTAGATTGTTTATTTGAGATTTTTCTTGTTTCTTGAGGTGAGATTGAATTGCTATAAACTTCCCTCTTAGAACTGCTTTTCTGCGTCCTATAGGTTTTGGGTCATCATGTTTTCACTGTCATTTGTTTCTAGGTATTTTTTGATTTCCTCTTGATTTCTTCAGTGATATTTTGGTTATTTAATAGCATACTGTTTAGACTCCATGTATTTGTGTTTTTTACAGTTTTTTCCGGTAATTGATTTCCAGTCTTATAGCATTGTGGTCAGAAAAGATGCTTGATACAATTTCAATTTTCTTAAATTTTCCGAGGCTTGATTTGTGACCCAAGATGTGATCTGTCCTGGAGAATGTTCCGTGTGCACTTGAGAAGAAAGTGTATTCTGCCACTTTTGGGTGGATTGTTCTATAAATATCAATTAAATCTATCTGGTCTATTGTGTCATTTGAGCTTGTGTTTCCTTATTTATTTTCTGTTTGGATGATCTGTCCATTGGTGTAAGTGGGGTGTTAAAGTCCCCTACTATTATTGTGTTACTGTCGATTTCTCCTTTCATGGTTGTTAGCATTTGCCTTATGTATTGAGGTGCTCCTATGTTGGGTGCACAAACATTTATAATTGTTATATCTTCTTGGATTGATTCTTTGATCATTATGTAGTGTCCCTCCTTATCTCTTGTAACAGTCTTTATTTTAAAGTCTAGTTTATCTGATATGAGTATTGCTACTCCGGCTTTCTTTTCATTTCCATTTGCATGGAATATCTTTATTCCATCCTTTCACTTTCGGTCTGTATGTGTCCCTAGGTCTGAAGTGGGTATCTTGTAGACAGCATATATATGGGTCTTGTTTTTGTACCCTTTCAGGTCTTGTTTTTATGTCTTTTAGTTGGGGCATTTAATCCATTTACGTTCAAGGTTATTATTGATATGTATGTTCCTATTACCATTTTCTTAATTGTTTTGGGGTTTTTTGTGTGTGTCTTTTTCTTCTCTTGTGTTTCCCACCTAGAGAAGTTTCTTTAGCATTCGTTGTAAAGCTGGTTTGGTGGTGCTGAATTCTCTTAGCTTTTGCTTGTCTGAAAAGCTTTTGATTTCTCCATTGAATCTGAATGAAATCCTTGCTGGGTAGAGTAATCTTGGTTGTAGATTTTTCTCTTTCATCACTTCATGTATTCTGCCACTCCCTTCTGGCCTGCAGAGTTTTTGCTGAAAAATCAGCTGATAACCTTATGAGGATTCCTTTGCATGTTATTTTTTTGTTTTTTCCCTTGCTGCTTTTAATATTTTTTCTTTGAATTTAATTTTTGTTAGTTTGATTAATATGTGTCTTGGTGTGTTTTTCCTAGGGTTTATCCTGTATGGGACTCTCTGTGCTTCCTGGACTTGGGTGACTATTTCCTTTCCCATGTTACAGAAGTTTTTGACTATAATCTCTTCAAATATTTTCTCAGACCCTTTTCTCTTCTTCTTCTGGGACCCCTATAATGCGAATGTTGGTGCATTTAGTGTTGTCCCAGAGGGTCTCTGAGATTGTCTTCAATTCTTTTCATTCTTTTTTCTCTATTCTGCTCCTCAGCAGTTATTTCCACCATTTTGTCTTCCAGCTCACTTATTTGTTCTTCTGCCTCAGTTATTGTGTTATTGATTTCTTCTAGTGTATTTTTCATTTCAGTTATTGGGTTGTTCATCTCTATTTGTTTGTTCTTTAGTTCTTCTAGATATTTGTTAAGCATTTATTTTCTCAAGTGTGTGCCTCCATTCTATTTCTGAGATCCTGGATCATCTTTACTATCATTACTCTGAATTCTTTTTCAGGTAGATTACCTATTTCCTCTTCATTTATTTGGTCTTCATTTATTTATAGGTTTTTACCTTGCTCCTTCATCTGTGACATATCTTTTTGCTGTCTCATTTTTTAATTTTTTTTATGAGTGGGATTGTGTTCCTGTCTTAGTGGTTGTTCGCCCTGAGCCTTCCAACACTGGAGTTTGTAGGCTGTTGGGCAGAGCAGGGTTTTGGTGCTGAGATGAGGACCTCCATGAGACCTCACTCCAATGAATATTCCCTGGAGTCTGAGGTTCTCTGTTAGTCCAGTGGTTCGGACTCAGAGCTCTCACCGCAGGAGCTTCGCCGAGCTGCTGGCTCATGAACCAAGATCCCCCAATCTGCATGGCGTGGCCAAAAAAAAAAAAAAAAGAAGAAAAGAAAGTAAAAAAAGTGGGGGGGAAGGCCTTGGCTGTGGAGGGTGGGGCTTAAACAAGGGCAAGGTTTGGGTGGTGGGTGGGGCCAATGCTCAGGACCCACAGGGCTGGAAAAGGCCCTGGGTGCTGTAGGGGGTGGGGCTTAGGTTCAAGGAACAGAAGGGGCCCAGGCGTGCCCCCCACCTCTGGTCTCAGAGGGTAGGAGGACCTCACCTGGGAGCTCAGTGGGGCTCCCGGGCCCGAGTGGGCAGGGCAAATGCCCTCCACTCCTCTCCTGCTCCTCCTGGAGGGCCCCTCCCACCTGACTCTCCTGTTCTCCCCTCAGCCTCCTTCCTGTGCCCCAAGGCCAATGTGGCCAGGGAGAGGAGGGGGCCCTGTAGGGCTGGGGACCAGCCTGGGAGCTCAGCAGGCTCCCCAGGCCCGAGTGGGCGGGGCAAATGCCCCCCGCTCCTCTCCTGCTCCTCCCGGATGGCTCCTCCCACCTGCCTCTCCTTATCTCCCCGGCCTCAGGGGCGCCGATCCTGTCTGGCCTCCACTTCTCCTCCCCCCTCAGTCCCCCACGTCCTACCAGTTCACTTGGGGGTTCCTCCCGTGTCCTTGGGCGTCAGGGTCCCCCACCAGCGGCCGGCAGGCATCCTAATTATGGGGAGGTGCTAACTCGGCATCTTCCCACACTGCCATCTTGACTCCGCCTCCCCAGACATCGTGTCGTTTTATTCCTGTGTGCTGCAGTATGCCTCTCTAAAAGAAATGGACCTTTTTCTTATATAACCATAATATCATTATCACCACAAAAAAATTCACAGTAACCCCTGAATATTATTTAATGCCCAACTCATAACACTATTTCCTCAATTGTCTTTAAAATATCTTTTTTTTCAGTTAATTTATTTAAACAAAGATGTCACAGTGTCCACATCCTCCATTTCTTCTTAGATCTTTTAAGTCTCTTTAAGTTTTTTTTTGACACTATTAACTTGTTGCAAAAACCGTGGACTGGACTCAGGTTCAGGATTAGCCTGTGTAGTTCCTTGAGATGCTCTCCTCTCCCCTGTATTTCCTATAAATGGAAGTCAGCACTAGAGGCTTGATTGGATTCTGGTTCTACTCCAATGAGCCAGTGTTTCCCAGGGAACAGTGTTACCTCCTACTGTGTCCCATTGGGAAGACCGAGCAACACCTGCTTGTTCTCCTGTTGGTGATAAGGATCTTGGTGCATGTGGAGTGGGCAGACTCTAAATGTTTTCCAGTGACTTAGGACCACTTAATATTTCCTCAGGGATTCTTGTTTATACAAAAGAAATGTAAGCTATTGCAGCAAATGCTGTAATTTTTTTTTAATAATTCAATAATTTGTATGTGTTACAGATTAGCTGTGATAGTTCTCTGTAGTATTTCCTAAGGACAATTGAAGGTTAAACTGTGAAGCAATTCTACAGAAACGCTTATTTCCCCAAATTTTGTTTTTATATTTCAGCTTTCAAAAAGAAAGGCCTTTGGTAATGATCTTCCTTCCAACCAGCAGTTTTTCTTTGGGGGCATATGTAAAGAGATGTATATTTAAGCTCTTAGTCAAAACTTTTTGGTTCAGAAAAGGAAGAGCACATGCCCTTATGCTGGGCTGACAAGCTCATGGATTGCAATTTCGAGGGTGCATGAAAATGGTAAAGAAAACTATCATACAGGGAACTACCTTGAAATTAAAAAAAAAAACAAAAAACCTTCACATCAGAAGATTGGTATGTAAAAGATGGAAGACCAGAAACATGCATCAGCTAGTCTTACTGCCTTTCCAATTTTCCAGGAGCCAGTAGGGTTTCAAGTAGTAGGCTATCAATTCTAAAATGTACAAGTAAGCCAGAATTTCAAAATTTTACTTCAGAGGATGACTTCCTAAGTTAAAATGTTTTCATTAAAATTAAAACATAATTTCAGCATTAACATTAGCAAGATTAGTGCTTCCTTGTTACACTGTTATAATAATAAACTTGACTATTAAAAGACTGAAATATAGGTTAATTTAACTTTTCTTTTCCTTTATTTTTCTTCTGCCTTCTCTCCTTTTATTTTTCTCTTTCTTACTATTTTTTCTTCTCTTTAATGTATACTTTTTTCTGCCATTTTCCATTTTCTTTTTATGTACATGTTCTTCTATTGAACACAGAGAGAGAGATTGCTAGCTGGAAAATGTAGCAGAAACTTGACCAAGTTTCACTCCTTTTCAGACCCAGATTTTTAACCTCCCAGAGGGTCACACCAGGCAGTGTCAGGAGGAAAAGCTTCAAGTATGGTTGAAAGAACTTAACTCCAATGCCAATTTGTGATTTCAAATGAAAAGTCATTTTTTTTGAAACAAAGAACAGAATGAAAGTAGACCACATAGTTATTTTGGGGCATCACATATAAATCACAGTAGCCTAACGGGCAGGTTCCATTTGGCAGTACCACAAACCTTGATAAAAATTTATTGTCATTTTTGAGAAATAGTTCTTCTGGACCAGAGTGTAGAATTCAAGCCAGCATACTTACATTGGTGACTGGATTCAAGCTTTATTTTGTTTAAAAGATCTTGGATATTTTTCCACTCTTTCAGAAGTGATTTATGAATTTGAACCAACATAGAAACTGATATTTATGAATTAACCCAAGTTAAGAATGATTTATTATAGCAAAAAGATGTTAGGTTTGGCTTTTCCCTTCATTGATCAGAAACAGAATCATCTTTTAATTATTTTTGGAGTGAAAGGAAAACACCTTTGTTTTGCACAAAATATATATTTCATTCCTGTTTCCCTCCTGAGTTTTGCTTTTCTGCCAACATAAATGCGCAGGACACTTTTGAGATGTGTTTCTGAGCAATGGGTCATTCATTTAATATTGCTCACTTAAAAAGTTAACATCTATGGATAAATGAGAATAAATTCAATTCCAGTGGTTGAATTTTAGGATCCTATTAAAGACAATGTTGGAAGGATTATTTATGGTTATGTAATCTTTTAGAGAAGCAGAGAGAAAAATCCTTAAATAGTAAAGTTCATTATGTTTTCTTTACTGTATAAAGGGCCTGTAGCACTGGTAATCACTATATTTATTCTCAGGTTAATTATCAAAGCTATCAAAATATTGACAAAATTATAAAATGAAAATGAAAGAACAGTTATTCAAAACAATGATCTCTTTAGGCTACTAATTACATGAACTTCTAATTAATACATCAAGACAAAAATAGCTTCATAATAGTTAAGGAGAGAAAAATAAATAAATTTTCAGTGAAGCAGGGCAGATTACCAAATGGCTGAATAAAATGAACTCTTACATTTGCCTAGTTTTTAACAGCTTGAAAGGGCTCTCATAGATTTATTTATCTAATGTTATCCCTTTGAGATAAGCAAATGTATTATTATTCCTATTTTATACATAAGGTAGGGAGTGATTAAAAGATTGGATCACACGAAGCAAAAATTAAAAGAGGCACATTTGTAACTAAAACAGCAGAGACCAGGACTTCTCACTAGTATCCTACCCATAGCACTACCCAAGCCCAGGGGAGTTATCCATATGTGGGTCATGACAGGGGGCTGGAAATCTTTTTCACAGAACTGAGACATTATCCAAACTCAACATATTCTGCAATTTTCTTCACTCTAACCTCCAAGGCCTACAATCTGCATATCTAGTTCTGGGGGTGTACTTCTGAATATGAGCATGTAACCAGGATCAATATACGGCTTCTCACATCACCCCGACATGGATTTACCTCTTCTCCACAATTCCCACCTGCCTCCAGCACTGTGCTGGGAGTCAGTGGACTCAGAAGTCTTGGATTCTAATTCTACTTCTGGCCCTTTTGTGACTGGAGACAGGTTGCATGACATAATCTCCCACTGTTCATCCATAAAATGTTGATAGCAGTCTCAGCCTGGCTCACTGAGCTTTCCAAAGTTTCAAATGGCTTTAAAATAGAAGTGAGGATTATGGTTAAGTATGATCTCCAGATCATTGCCTCATTTTCTTTTTTGAACATTTCATCCTGACCATCATAAATGCAAATTCTAAAGAAAATGAGGATTCAATTCATGAAAAAGAACTTGTACAACTTTTCATACTCACTTAGAATCAGAGTATTTTAGGGAGAAAGGCAGGTTAATAGAGATTCTGATTTTTCATCTGAAGAAACTGAGACCCTGTGGAAGTTTCTCACTTGCGCAAAGTGGCACAGCTTGATAGTCACAGAAATGTAACTAAATCTCAGATACTGGGGTCCAGAATACCATTCTATTGCATTTCATCCCATGAGCTAGGACTATGTACTTTTCCAACAGCAAGATAAATGAATGTAAGAATATAAATCATGTTACCATTTCCAACATATATTTCTTTCCTTGTAGCTTCTTGAAAAAAATTATCTAGTGCCATTTAAATTTTGTGTGGTTTTTTTGTTATGCTAATTTCTCATGGAATGAAAAGAGAATTTTAAAAATTTAAATGTAAGAAGAAGTATCACTCTGGAGACCCTCTCCTGAGAATGATAAGCTTTTCAGATTAATAAAAGATTTTTCGGCTGTGAGACTATAATGGCTCAATTTCAGTGTACCCCAGAGTTCCATAATAGAATAATGTAAAATGACTGTTTCTTCATCTTTCAGGATCTGGAAGATTTGATTAAAGCAAAAGAAAAAGAGGTAGAGAAAATTGAGCAGAATGGACTTGCTTTGATTCAGAACAAGAAAGAAGAAGTCTCTGGCATTGTCACGAGCACGCTTCAGGATCTCAACCACACCTGGGCAAATTTAGACCACATGGTAACGTTTCTTGTGGAAAGCTGCCTCCAAGACCGTGCTTGCCATCTCATGTCCAAATGTGACATGGGTTTTGGCTTTCCTAATATAAATAAGTAAATAATCACAGAATCTACACAGCATCCATTGGTAGTGTTAAGTCCACTTTATTAACTTTCTTTTAAAGAGCCTAGCTTCGGATGTTTCCTATAATTAACATTACTATGAACATGACTTTCTTAATAATCTTATCCATTCCCATGTCCATAGATACCATCTAGGCACAGATGGTTCTCAGATGTATATCCTCAGACTGGATTTCTCGCCTAAACTATAGACAGAGACAGACACAGAGGGAAGTCCTCTGTAGACATCTCCGCTTGCATGACCATTAGACATCTCAAACTTCCTGCCCAAACCAACTCCCATTCTTCCCCCACAAACCTATACTTCCTGCCACCTCAGTTCTTGACAACTCTACCCGTCCAGTTGCATGGGCTGAAACCTATGGAGTCATTCTTCACTCTTCTCTTTCCCTGAGACCCACATCGAGTCCATCAACAATCTTGTCAGCCCTATTTTCAGGATAGATCTAGAATCCAGCCTCTGCCCTCCATCTGTGCAACTAGCACCTAGGTCTAAATCACCGTCACTGCTTGCTTTGATTATTTTAATGGCCTCCTAAATAGTCTCCGTGCCTCCTGAGAAGTCCTGTTAAAGTGGAAGTCAGGTCACACCAGTCCTCTGCTCGCAACCCCGCAGTATCTCCCTGTCTCATTCAGAATGAGGCCAAAGCCATGCGGCTCCTGCTGCCAGCCTACAGGTTCCTCGTGCTTCTGGTCTCCCCTAGTCTGGAACCCAATGGTGTGGCCCACACTCGGGGACTTTGTACTGGCTCTTCTCTCTGCCCGGAGCACCCCCTCCCTAATATCCGCATGGTCACTCCTTCTCCTCCAAGTCCTTGTTTGAATTCGCCATCTCAGGGAGGGCTTTCCTGACCACCTTGTTTTAAGTGACAGCCTTCGCATCCTCCCCTTACATTCCCTGACTCTCTTCTCTGCTTTGCTTTTATCTGTACTATTTATCAACTTCTAACATATGAGACAGTCTACTCGTTTATTTAAATTCTCTCACTAAAATGTAAGCTCTGTGAAGACGTTTGACATTACGTGCTGAATAGAGGGTTGAATCCCCCAGTAAGAAGAATACATGTAACAACAACTCCTGCTCTGCACACACCTGTGCCAGTGGCTCCTGCCCGCACTTTCCACAGGTGAGGGCTGAGACACCAACAGGTTAAGGGACAGGGACCAAGGGTGTACAGCAAACCGCTTCTCACAGGCCATGCGATGGTCTCCGAGGGCAGCTTTCTAATTACCTTATCTTTAACCCGATTTTCAATCTAGTTCATTTTATGTTATGCACTTTTATAAATCATCACAATTCTTTGGAAACAATTTACCATCTAAATAAATTGAGTGGTTCTTTCACAGAAACATCTTCTCATGAAAAACAAACAAAAATAATACAAGGAAGAAATAGACGATTTAGAAATTCTTGATCTCTTGGCTTTACGTTCATGTTTGTTCCTGACTTTCCTAGGACAGGCCCTGGCACCTGTCTGTACATGGGAGTGTTGCCTCGTTTCTGCGGCAGCATTTTCTTAGGCCTTTGGCCCATGTGATAGTAGCTCGATTGGTTTCAACATTTTTGGTTATGCTAAGAAAAAGAGCAGAGAATTCAGTTGCAAATTAATTTATATGATCTCTTTCCTTAATCATGGCCATACTTACTCCATATTGAAAAGATTAGGAGTGAAATCCAGGAAGTCCAAAGCAGGTATATTTCTAAATGATACAGATCAAACTAAAACCTTTTCTGTTGCAGATAAGTACAGGAAAGAATGTTCTTGGATGTTTTGTCTTAAGATATTCATTTGAGTATGTGTGTGTGTGTGTGTGAGAGAGAGAGAGAGCGCGAGAGAGAGAGCTTTTACATTCCTGGGGTAGATCGATAGGTAGATAGATAGATAAATAGATAGGTAAGTAGATGGACAGATGATAGATAGGTTTCATTTCTTGGGACCAGTATGCCTAGATTTACATCTAGATCTTTCACACTCTAACAGTATGATCTCAGGTGATTTTTGTAACCTCTTTGTCCCTCAGTTTCCTTAATATAAGGTGAGCATAATGATTCCATCTACCTCATAAGGTTGTAATGAGGATAAAGTGGGTTAATGCATTTAAAACACTCATTTAATATGTTTCCTAAACTGTGGTATTAAATATACTGACCTTTTATCACTTTTATATTATAATACATATAAATAATATATACTATAGGTAAAGGTTATATATATAACCTTTTTAAGCATTTTAATTTAGACTGCGTGATCAAAAGTATGAAAGGCTTAAATTTCAACATTGCTACATTTTACTTTTCAAATCTTTTTTTAAAATTTGAGTTTATTTATAATGCCTGAAATCCCAATGAAGTTCTTAAATGTTCATATTTTTCCCATCAATGCAATATATATTTATATATTTTATCACTTAAAATATTATGCAATTATAAGAAGCCTCTGTCTCTTTCAAAAGGTTGGGCAATTAAAGATCCTGCTGAAGTCTGTGCTGGACCAGTGGAGCTGCCACAAAGTGGCCTTTGATGAGATAAACAGTTACCTCATGGAGGCCAGATACTCTCTCTCCCGATTCCGTCTGCTGACCGGCTCTTTAGAAGCTGTGCAAGTTCAGGTAGACAGTCTTCAGGTAAGGGATGAATTGAACCCATCCTTAACATCCTTTTTAATTTGAGAAAAATTTTTTAAAAATGAGCAAATGCGAACATCATCCTGTAATAATTGGTGTATATTGTTTACATTTAATTATTTTAAAAATATTTAAAATTAATTTTACCTGCTTTCTTTGTTACATAACCAAACCTGCCTGTAGATACCAAATTCTGGAATAACTGGTATATAACTAAATGATTTTTTTAATTATATAAATATCCCCATGAATGTATTTTATAAAATGATTTTATACCCAAATCAATCTCCTGGATCCATTATTGCTGCCTTTTATGTCTTCCCTTTTTCTTTTTTTATCCTGCTTTTTTAAACACATTCTACAGGATTAAAAAGAAAGCAAAAAGAAAAATAGCAAAAGTCATACAATTTTAAACCATTAAGTTGTTTTCTTTGCGTTCAGCAGAATGTCAATGGTGTGTACACGTAATCCTCCTTTTCTAGCACTTACTGCTTGGTTTCCTGGGTGTCCATCATCACTGTATTCATCCAGGAGGGCATTGCTGCTGTTTGACTTAAACGGCACACTGTCCTCTCTTAGGTCACTGCTCTCAATCAGCTACTGCCCTCACTCACCTGCACACCTGGGCGCTGGGTGCTCTCACCTGCCATTGCCCTTTCTCCCTGGCTAAATAACACAGCCTGTGGGATGGGCAAGTCAGACCCTAAGGGATGGGATGACAGCCTCGCATGTACCCTCCTTACATCGGTCCATGTCCCTGGCTTGGCAACCAAAGTTTATATGTTGCTGACATGATATGCAGACTTTCTGAAGGGAATGCCCTTTTTTTGGGTGAGGCAGGAGGGAGGAAGGATAAAATGAGTATATACAGTTTCCTTCTTTTGTGCGTGCGCGTGTGTGTGTCTGCACCGCACGGCATGTGGGATCTTAGTTCCCCACCAGGGATCGAACCTGTGCGCCCTCCATTGGAAGTGCGGAGTCTTAACCACTGGGCCACCAGGGAAGTCAAAGTACATACAAAGTATGTACTTCGTAAACTTGTACATACAAAGTACAAGGTTAAATTTCTTTAAACCTTAAAATAGTTGTTGCAGATACTAAGAATCATTAAAACTTATTTTGAGAATAGTAAGTTTAAAAAGACATTTTATAACTTTGAGGAGGTTAGAAGTACTTCTTAATTGAGCTTACTCTGTGTTTCACATCTTCTGTCTTAAGATATGAAAGGATTCAGGGTCTATTCCTTATGTATTTTGATTTGATGGCAACCATATTATCAGTGTTGAGTAGGACTGGATTTTTGCAGCCTGCTTCACCTATGGAGTTTTACTAAGAACTGAGTCTGTCACTTCAGCAACATTTCCAGGGAAATATCTTTCTTCACTGGTTCTTGGTAGATGACTCCACCAAGCCTATATAGCCTGCCTAATAAATATTCTTTGCAAGGAAGAACATCAGAGATAGAACTTAGAGCTGGTACTCAGAAAAGCTATGACTTCTTAAAGTCTCACTATCAGGAATTTCTGGTAGAGCAACTTTGGGTAAGTAATAAAGTAGAGATCTGGGCTTTGACCTTGAGCAGTAGAGAGAACCACAGTACGATGTATTGCACACCCAGCAGTCCCACACCTTCCTCCTCGATGGTGGACGGGGCTCCCCCTGTGAGCTTTCCCAGCAGAGTTCCAGCTCCCACTCCAAGAAGTCTCAATTGTTAAGAACCCTCCTCACACCCATAAGAGCAAACTCATAAAAAATAAAAAATGGTTATCTAAAGAAAGCTCATAAAGCATTGGGGCAAAGTCACGGTTTTTGTATTTGTATGTTCATATTTATGAAAACAGCTATAAATTACTCTTAAACTTGATCATTAGAAGTTTTAGATCCTGTTATGTCATCTGTGGCACTTTTCCTTTGGGCAGAATCTTCAAGATGATCTAGAAAAACAGGAAAAGAGCTTACAGAAATTTGGCTCTGTCACCAACCAACTGTTAAAAGAGAGTCACCCGCCTGTGACAGAAACTCTTACCAATATGCTAAAAGAAGTCAATATGAGGTATGGAACATGCCAGTTTTACACTGTTGTTCATTATTCATATCACGATCTTATTATAACTAACAATACAATTAAAACACTGGCATTTTGAATTTCAGCTTTATAGGTTCTATTCTATGAACGTTTTAATTTTCACCAAATGAACTTAAGGATAAGTAAATGTAGTGAAGATATTTAGAAAGGAATTAGAACTGCGGTATACCCCAAGATTGACCTCATTTCTACTACCTACCCTTGAAATATGAGAGTGAAATGTTACTTTTTATTACGTTCAATAGAAATGAGACATCTGCATTATTTCCATATTCACATGAACCAGGATCATGAAAAATAAAATAGTAAATAACCACATTTGGTGAGAGGTGGGAATCAGCCCATGAGTGTTGGCTATCATTTCCAGATGGAATCACTTGCTGGAAGAGATCGCAGAGCAGCTGCACGCCAGCAAGGCCCTACTTCAGCTTTGGCAGAGATACAAAGACTACTCCAAACAGTGTGCTGCTACAGTTCAACAGCAGGAGGGTCGAACCAATGAGCTCTTGAAGGCAGCCACTGACAAGGACATCGCGGACGACGAAGTTGCCACATGGATTCAAGATTGCAACGTATGTTCAAGAACTATCACATGTTACCAACTTGCCACGCTTAGACTTCTCAAGTTTAGCAGGGCTGGTGCTGCTGTGTTTAAGCTTTTGTTATGTCTCTATGTGAGACAACTATCCAAAAGTAATTGTTTTGAGTATCAGAGAGCCTGCTAGGTTTTCAGAACACAGTTGCACATGTAACAGATTTAAGAGATCCCCTCCCGTTGTTTTATCTTTAAAGAGTTGTTTTCCCATTTTTCCTAATGAAATACAGTCCATGTGAAAGACTCAGGCTATCTGTTTTTACAGAGATGGTCAATATAAGAAATGACCATATGAAGAGTAATGTTACATCTTTTAAAAATCCACTGTTCCAAGGTATTGTCCAGTGAGGTCCATTATCTCTTATGTAAGCATCAACATAATAATTTCTTCTGAGAACTTAATGGTAGGAAGAGGTCTTTCTTTCCTGATTTATGGGTATACTTCTTTTTAATAGCTTTTTAATATTTCTCTTTTTCAGTGCAGCTGCCAATAACCTACTTAAGGTTTTCAGGAACAATTCTTCTCTCGTTTCACCTATCACATGCCTCTTACTATTTATCCTTATTTGTCTCTATTTTAATGAATTTATGTCAAAGACCTTCTTATAAACTTTCCCAAATCAGTTATTAGAATTAGGCAAGTTATAAAAAGCACATAAATAAAAGTTTAACCCATTCTAAGACCTTCACATGAAAAATGAATAATCACTTTAAAGCTAAAGTTTAAGATTTACGGTAAACTCTGTGCTTTTTTTTGCTCTTTCCACATAGTTTATCTTTATAAAATTTGTCATTTTCAATTTTCAGTCCTCCTTCGTTGAGATATGCCTGTTCTAGAGTCTAGTGCTCGAGATGATTGCTGTGAATTTTCTGATCTCTCTGTCACGGTTAAAGTTGCCCTTTGTTTTTCCGCTTCTCACTGTAGCCCCTGCACGGGTGTAGCAGGCTCTGCTCTCTCTGTATCTGGTGGGGCACCAGCAACAGGTGGAAGAATCAGTCAGTTGTCATCCCTTAGAGGCAGATGGAAACCAGAACCAGGGAGTTTCCACCAGCTTATTAATTTGGAGCATATAAAAGGGTCCCACAAAAAATGGAGGCAAGAGATAATCACAGAAAAGAACGGAGATCGAGTCTCCTCTTCCTCCTGCTCCCCAGAGCCATAGCTAGGCTTCTGCACCCACCAGGAGGGGAGGGTGTGCTGTAACCACTAAAATGGGACCACACGTATAGCTCCTCT
Organism: Balaenoptera musculus; assembly: GCF_009873245.2. Lineage (NCBI taxonomy): Eukaryota > Metazoa > Chordata > Mammalia > Artiodactyla > Balaenopteridae > Balaenoptera > Balaenoptera musculus. Next base: position 14,543,064 of record NC_045796.1, read on the forward strand.
CTCGTGTGTATAATATGAAGTCAAAAAAGGTAAAATGTAGCCCTGGGTTTTCAATTTGATACCAATTACATGAAGAGGCAGGAAAAAACTGCCAAGATGTTTTCAGTTATTGGCTCTACTTGTAGATAACGTTTTTTCTTGTTTATATAAGTTTTTCTGCATTTCCCCGATGTCCTACAATGAACCTATGTAGCTTTTATAATCAGAATAGTACATTTTTGAAATGTTAATACACATACATGTTTTTAAAAATGGAATTCAATTCTTGATTTTTTTTCCTGCAGGTGAAGGTTATTTAGTGTAATAATTTGACAAATAAGAATTGAGTGTTTCTAATTGTTTATACTAAGGAGTACACTTAACATGTGGTTTCATGATGGGCATGCTTTCATCTTCTGTAGGACCTCCTCAGAGGACTGGGGACAGTTAAGGATTCCCTTTTCGTTCTCCGTGAGCTGGGAGAGCAACTCAAGCAACAAGTAGATGCTTCGGCAGCATCAGCCATTCAGTCCGATCAACTCTGTTTGAGTCAACACTTATGTGCCCTAGAACAGGCTCTTCGCAAACAGCAGACTATGTTACAGGTACAGAGCTCACATTCAGCAGGTGTTATAAACTGGGCATTCTATAAAACCTGGGCATAAACACAGGAAAAGGAAAATTTTTTGTCATCGAGACAATGCCTCCTTCAAGACCAGAAAGTTAAAAAATAAACAAACTTGGAAGTTCCAGTGGGGTCAAGGGAACATGGGAGTCTTGCACTTTTCTCTACAATGTACTTTTGCCCCCAAATCGGTGCTTCCTTCCATATGTTCAATTAATAGACATTAATATGTTCAATTAATAGACATTAAGTGGCTTTAATGTTAACAGTCATGTTTACCTGACAAGTTTTTGCAAGAATCAGAATATATTTCTGTTTGATAATGTATGTAAAAAATAACTTTAATTGGTTAATTAATGGTACGTAGAAGTAATTCTAAGTGTTAAGCAAACTATATAAATAAAAAGAAGAAAATTTAAATTATTGTAGCCTTGTCTTTTTAGGAATGGCATCTTGAGAATGGCAATTTGGCAGGAGAATATGAAAAATAATTTTAATATCCACTTGCCCTTTCACTAGATTTCTAAATACCAATTTTCTTTTGTGAAAAAAAGGCTGGAGTTCTTGACTATGAAACCTTTACCAAGAGTTTAGAAGCTTTGGAAGCCTGGATAGTAGAAGCTGAAGAAATACTACAAGGGCAGGACCCTAGCCACTCGTCTGACCTCTCGACCATCCAGGAAAGGATGGAGGAACTTAAGGTAAGTGTGTTCAAATCCTCGTCCCAGATCTTCTATCTTCAAAATCCTAAAGAAAACTCAAAACTCCTGACATAAGCCTACTTTTTGTTCCCAAGGAAACTCTTGCCAGCTCTGCTTTCCTGTTCTCTTGAGAGGAGTGTTGGCAGTGAGCTCAAGCTGATCTCGTGGTCCGTGCTGGGAGACCCCCAGGAGCAGTGCTAGGATTCCACCTCACTCCTCCTCCTCCTAGCTCTGGTCCCTCCCCGCGCCCAATCCATCACCTCCTTTGTAGCTCCTGAACCTCCCATCTCCATCACTACCATCATCCACTCCTACTTTAAGCTGTCCGATCTTGCTCAGGGGCCAAGGCCACAGCCTCAGCCTCTGTGGACCTCCTTGCAGCGACCTCTCTCCCTCCAACCTATAGCTGCCAGCATGATCTTTTGCTTTTAAAAGGTTTTACTTAATTATGAACGACTTTACAGTAAATAAAATAGTACAATAGACATGCACATTTTATTACTGTTATTCCTCTGCTTAAAACCCTCCATGGCTTCCCGCTGCTCTCAGGCTAAAGATCTGTGTGAAGTATCAAGACCAGCAATACCCGGCTTCCACCTCCCTAAGGGTCTCGCCTTCACCACCGTCTGTCTCCTTCTCCAGGCACTTGGGAGCTGCAGTGCTTCCCAGCGTCTGTGTGTAAGATGCCCATCCCCTGTTTTCTGGAATCAGTTCCTTGTCCCCAAAAGGCATCAACTCCTGGCCATTTTATTCAGTGTCACTCTCAGAAAGGCTCCCCTTCTGTCCATGGTCAGGCCCCCCCAGCGACACAGTTTCATAGCCCACTGTTATTTTTCTTCAGACTTTCATCATACCGTCCAAGGATGTTCACGTGCTAGGTGGCTGCTGTTCTCTCTGCTACTGGAATGGTGTCTCACTCTTCCTGAGCACCACGAGAAGGACCGTGGCACGTCAGTTTTGTTCACTGCTGATGTCTCCCCGTGGAAATTCTGCCATCTAATAGTTTGCTTTTGGCTTCGACAGTTGGCAAGATTTATTCTCTCTTCAGGGTTATGAGCCTTTTGCAGAGCACGCAGAGTGGACACACACACAGCCAAAGGTGTCCTGACCTTTTCTCCTGCCTGTAGCCGATTTCCTAGATGGAGTTACGAATGCCCACAGGAAAACCAGGGCAGGCAGCTTTGTCCTGTGTGTGAAGGGAGGAAAGCGATCTGAAAGCATAGACTGCTTTCTCAGTTGAGTCTCACCAACTTTGGGATTGGGGTCAAGGACCTAAAACTGAAGCTCTTAAGATAATGGGTGGTGATTTTGGAGCTCAGGTGGGATTGTGTTCCATCCAAGGAGAACCCAACAAGTCGTGTTTACCTGGCTCTACCACTTACTAGCTGGGTGGCCTTGAGCAATTTACTTAGTGTCTGTTCCTCTAATTCCTCATTGTAAATTGGGAACAGTAGTGGTTCTTACCTTATGGGATTGTTTTGAGGATAAAATGAGTTATTACCTGTAAAGCTCTTATAACAATGCTTGGTTCATATGTGCTCAATAAATGTTAGTTAGCTATTACTATTCTAACTAATATTATTATTAAATAATAAAGGAGCAGATTAACATGGATAATGAAATATAAAGGGAAAGAAACAAGTCCTTTCAGTCATCAGCACAATTTTCATCCTTTATCAGTTCAAGCAAGAATTACTTACGAGTAAATAAATCAAGTAAATAATACATGTAAACTGTTAAATGTTCAATAAGGGATGGTGAGTAGCTATAGCAACAACAGCAGCAGCAGTGGAAGCTGATGAGGAGATGCAGCTTTGCTTTCTTTGCAGCACTGGAGATTGCGAGGAGGTGGCCTAGAAATGCAGAGGAAACCAAAGACCAGCTTCTTCCTGAAATCAGAAGTTCGCTGTGCACTTTTGAAAGAGCTCTGCCTTTTCTGACCGTGGTGCTAAATCTAGTTTTGCATCTTGCTTTCAGGGACAGATGCTAAAATTCAGCAGCATGGTCCCAGACTTAGACCGGCTAAATGAGCTTGGATACAGGTTACCCCTAAATGATAAAGAAATCAAAAGAATGCAGAATCTGAACCGGCACTGGTCTCTGATCTCCTCCCAGACTACAGAAAGATTCAGGTAGAGTAACCCAGAGATGTTTTGACTACTCTGAAATATCAGTAGCAATAAGTTCACGATTTGTGTATATTTATAAATTCTAGGTCTTTCCAATGTTATTCACACAATTTGAACTAAAAGTGAGAAACTCAAAATGTGAAGTGATTTCCCATGTTTAATGTACTGAATATTGTTTTAATCAAAAAATAAAACTTTTATATAAGAATATATTAAAGAGATATAATTTTGTCATTTAAATTTCTTTTCTTCAATTTTCTTTTTATTTTTCACAAAATTTTACTACCTAACATGAAAGCTTTGTGGAGGTCAAATTAGAATTGGAACAGAGAATATTTAATCTCGTTTTATATGCTGACGGTATAAGAAAAAAGCGACAGCACCACCATTATTCATTTTCCTTCTTCTGTCAGTAAGTTACAGTCATTTTTGCTACAACATCAAACTTTCTTGGAAAAATGTGAAACATGGATGGAATTCCTAGTTCAAACGGAACAGAAGTTAGCAGTGGAGATTTCAGGCAATTATCAGCATCTTTTGGAGCAGCAGAGAGCACATGAGGTAAGTTATGCCAGTACATTTTTGGGTGATAAAATTGTTTTAGGCCTTTGGAAGATGCTACAAAATGCCATGTGGAAGAATGAAAGTCCTATACTGTGTGCTGAATCTGCTCAAATGCACGCGATGTTCTTGCCTTCTTTCTTAAGCTTGAAGTTTCGCTATCTTAATCACAAAAATGCAGTCCAGTCTTTATTCCATAGCTGGTTATAAGCATGGGGCAGGCTTCAATACCCTGCAAGGTATGGTGCCAGAATTGTGGTAAGATAATTTCCCAGTTGAATTACAGACTACACTAATATTGCCAAGGCTAGTTGCTTAGGAGATTATGCTTTGATTAAAAGCCTTTGATAAATAAAAATTGTGAGTTCTTTAAAAAACATATACATATTTTATACTAGGAAATCAAACTACCAAATATCTCCAGGTGTGCCTCTTGATCAAATTGCATTATAATCATTTCTCAAGAAACATCGAGAAAGAATTAGATACAAAAAGCAAATTAATCAATTTGCAATTAGTCTCTATTTTGCTATTTACTGGTGTAACTAAGTTGCTCCCGTGTTTATGAAATATACACAAATGGAGAGATAGGATGCAGCTAAAGCAGAGAAAAGCTTAATGCTGGACTTTAAAGAGAATGAAATTAATTTTAAGGCATTTTGCTTAAATTTTTAAAAATAGGGAATTTAAATATGTGTAAGGGATTTTTAAGTCCAGTTTTATAGAGTTGACCAACAATGAAGTAATATACAATGAATCAAAACTAAAATGAGATAGTACTTCCTGCGCACTAGGATGGCTACAATGAAAAAGAAAACAAGTGTTGATGAGGGAATAGAGAAATTGGAATCCTCATGCATTGCTGGTGGGAATGTAAAATGGTGAAGCTACTTTGGAAGACAATTTGGCAGTTCCTTAAAGTGTTAAACATAGAATTACCATGTGACCCAGTAGTTCCACTCCTAGGTATACACCCAAGAGAAAGGAAAATATATGTCCATACGAAAGCTTGTACCAGAATTTTGTTCATTGCAGCATTATTCATAATAGCCCAAAAGTGGAGGTGACCCAGACATCCACTAACTGATGATGAATACAATAAAATGTGGTATATCCACTTAGTGGAATACTATCCAGCAATAAAAAGGAACACACTACTCATACCTACTGCAGCATGGATCAACCTTGAAAACATTATGCTAAGAGGAAAGAAGCCAGTCACAAAAGACAGTAAATTACCTGATCCCATTTATATGAAACATCCAGAGTAGGCAAATCCATAGAGACAGAAAATAGATCAGTGGCTACCTAAGGCTGGGGGGATTGAAAGGAGATGGGGAGTGATTGCTAATGAGTGTGGAGCTTTTTGGGAGAGTTATGACAATAGTCTAAAATTGATTGTGGTGATGGTTGTATAACTCTGGACATATAATAAAAATCATTAAATTGTAAATAGGTGAATTGTATGATATAGAATTCTATCTCAATAAAGCTGTTTAAAAAACAGTGAAAATCTGAAAGACTTTCTCTTGAGCTTTTTTAGTAGGGAAACAATTTTATTAACTGAGTTATATTGAAAAACAGTGAGTTTATAAAAACGGTGGATTTTTTTCCATTCTTCAACTTTCTAAAAGGTCTTAAGCGATTCTCTGTCTGAAAATGGACCATATTCTGCATATAAAAAAAAACCAGAATACAAATTATGTGTTAACTAACTTTATTAGGTGATTTTGAAAGGAAGAAGGGAAACATAATTCTACTTTTAGTCACTTAGTTTTAGTAAACGAAAACTAAACTGTATCTTTAAGTTTATCTTAATTGATGGTTTAAAAATATTCTTACATTGCAGGTTTTCATACACAACCTGATTCGGCTGGAAATATTTTTCATAGTCTCACTTGAACCAGAATTTTTGGAAAGTTATTGGAGAACTGGTCACTAAAATTAGGAACTCTAAATTATGTTTTTCTTTTTTAAAAATAACAGTTGTTTCAAGCAGAGATGTTCAGTCGTCAGCAGATTTTACACTCGATCATTGTTGATGGACAGCATCTTCTAGAACAAGGTCAAGTTGTTGACAGGTAGGATCTTTGATATAGTATTATGAAGAAAGGTTCCAGTAAATTAGCCATTTTCTTTCGAATGAGCAGGTTAGAGGACATAGAGCCAATCTTCCTAAGGCAATTGTACTGGAAAGGAGTCTCAGAAATTGGAGGAAAGACTTGTCTGAATCTCTGAAATGACTAAGTATTGAATCTTTTTAAAGAAGTGCTATTATATTACATGAAGGACATAGAGTAATTGGAAATCACCTAGCCAACCTTCCCTAGTCGTCTGTAGGGGACTAGAATTAATGACTGGATCAGAATGAATTGTGTCAGTGATGTATCAGTGCTTTGTCAACAGATGCTTCTGATATTCTCATATGATTACAGAAATTTTATTCCTCAGAGGAGCATAGAGATCACTAGACCATCTCTCTTGTTTACAAATGAAAACTTGAGGCCCAGAAATGTGAACTGATTTGACCGAGGTCACATAACTAAGTAGCAATAGAATCAAGCCCACCACTCGTGTACCTTGCTTTAGTCAGGACCAGCCAAGTTTCCTATACCATGGTGACATCTCCACATTTGAAAATGGTTTGCTAACTTAAGTCAGATTACACTCAACCTGAAACCCTGCTTCCTCTTTATTACTTAGCAGATTATCTCTGTATTAAAAATGCAGAGGTAAAATCTAGGTCCTCTTTAGATTTATGGCGTATGAATTGGCAATTTCGTCCTATATTTACATTTCCTAGGAACAATGTTTACTCTACCCCATTACTTTCTGTGATGATATTTGGCATACAAACCTCATTTAGTTTATCACATGTGTATGTCTTTTCCATATTTAGAACAGTAGTTGTGATTGTAATTGACTTCGTTTTTTTTTCCAAAAAAATAGAAAATAAGTCATTATTTTTATTAAGAGCTTTCTTTTTTAAAGTTTTGGAAGCAATTTCAGTTTTAAGTGGATATTTCTTTGGAAGTACATGAAAGATTTTCATGATTAAGCTTGGAACAACAAAATGTGATGCCATATTTATTCTATTCTAAGGAAGCCAAGCTTAAATGTGAGCTTTACTAAGAATTTAAGGCCTTCAAAATAAGACACATTCAAGTGCAATTAACTTATCTTTTGCTTTATCCTCCCTACTCTGTAACAATATTATAAAAGCTTGAGTCATTAAGTAAAATAAAATTTAAAATTCATGCACAAGCCAACATCTATTAAATTTTAAATGTTAGCAGGGAAAAACACCAAAGAGATGAAAATGGGAGGATGGGACCCAAGGATAATTTTGAAAGTTGCGAGTGAAAAAAATTACAGATGAGAGCCTGTTGACAAATAGGAAGGTCCTAGATTACAAATGTATTGCGTTTTAAAAGTTCATGTATACGTTTTGTTTCTGAGAGTTCAAGTTCAGCAATGAGCCCAGTGTCATGTTTTGAGTAGTTCCTCATGCTGACAGATAGCTCAGAGCAGCTTGGTTCTACAAAGTGAGGACGGAAGCTCCAAAGAGACCCTGGATGGCTAGCTGGTAGTGAAGCAATGTATAGGGTACTCTTCTCCAAGCCCTGGAGTTAGATGTTTTCAGAGATGATGGATGCTTGTAACTTTTAGGGAAGTCTCGTGAACCTAATTCATCATATTTGGTTCTACTGAAATTAGATTATAAATATCAGAATTTCCTCTCGAAACCAGAAGCACTTAATAACACATTTGGTTACAAAATCAAAGTTTATAGTGGCCCTCGATAATAAGAGGTATGAAGAATATAGGAGCCCAGGACAGTAAATCCAGCTCAGAGAGAAGCCCCCCACAGGAGGGAAGAAAAGCAACACTAGTAACATAGAGAAAGAGCAAGTAATGTTACACTTTAGTACTAAAATGTGTGAATAACACTATAATCTACAAAGAAACTCATTCTATTTGATACTGGACAAACCAGTTCTAAAGCCACAGTTGGATGTTAACAAAAACATAATAAAAAACTACCAACATTTTTAAAAGGTAGTAGACAGAGGTAGGAAGAACCAACTACAAGATCTGAGATGAGTTAGCCTGAAATTGAGAAAGCATAAATAAAATTTAATATCTCTAAGTATACGCACAACCTTTATTCAGAAAATGATGACTAGATAGTTTTCATTTTGCTAAGAACAAGTGAAGTGGGCTTGAAACGTTAGAAGGGATGATTTAGATTAGTATGTGAAATAATCCGCTAAAGATTAGGACTGTCTACTGTGAGGGAATACTGAGAGTTTATGGAGTACAGTTTTTAAAAATATTTTTACGTAACATAATTTTATTTAAGTGGTTTATGGTTCTAGCTAAAGTAACCCAGTTTTGTTCATCCAAAGTGACTTATAATTGTAGCTGAAGACAGAGGTTGTAAATAAGCTGGGCTCCTCATTTTCTGCTGTTGCATACACAGGATGCTGCCACGTGCTGCATACATTGCTACAGGCATGTTCAGGGAGCCGTTCGCATTGTAGCTGCTGCCCTACACTCTGTCCCCTCTCATGCACTCTGAGACAGGGTAAATGACAGTTGACCTTACAGATACGTCTTCCACCTGTGCTAAGACGTGAACACACCATTTGCAAACACCGATAGCTTAACTGTTATTAATTTTTAAAATTACTTTCAGTAGACCTGATAACAGATCATGGCACGATATATGAAAACCTCTGCCCTAGATCACCTCTTAGGGCTTACGGTCATCAAGTATGTATGTATCGGTTCATTATGTAACTACATCCAGGATAATGGTGGTTTTCCTTATGTAATTATTTCTTCACCAGGGATGAGTTCAACCTCAAATTGACCCTTCTCAGTAATCAGTGGCAGGGGGTGATTCGCAGGGCCCAGCAGAGGCGGGGCATCATTGACAGCCAGATCCGCCAGTGGCAGCGCTATCAGGAGATGGCAGAAAAGCTTCGTAAATGGTTGGTTGAAGTGTCCTATCTACCCGTGAGTGGTCTCGGAAGTGTCCCAATACCACTGCAGCAAGCAAGGACCCTCTTTGATGAAGTGCAGGTAAGGTGCAAAACAGGTGGTTTTTAAACCTCTTCTGCATTTCCGCTGCACACTTTACCCTGGCCTCAGTTCTTCAGAAGGATTTTAGAGTGGAATGAGAACAAGCATTGTTCTCAAATGTCAACAGAAATATATAAAATGATGGCATTACAAAGTCCATATTTAACAATGAAAGTAGGGCGAGTCCCAGCCTCTCACAAAGACTGACTCCACTTCACCTACCAAGGCCTCCCAGCAGCTCAGTGAATCCCAGCGTGGATGGAAAGGCAATGGCAAGGAAAGGAAAACTTTGCACTGATTATACATATTTTACTCATGAGCAGTTTAACTTAAGTATTCCAGAAAAGATGAAAGACTCAGTCCTGTGTGAGCTCTTTGCCATTCCCCTTACTTTCCCCACCTGGGAGTTTGGGAGTCCAGCCTCTGAGATGGAGACCTCCTCACCCTCTCATCAGTCCCTCCCAGTACACTTCATAGGCTCCTCTTGTTTTGAAGGTCACTGTTCTCTGCTTCCTTTCTCCTCCTTGCTTCTCTGGGAAACCTCATCTATACACATGGCTTCCACTACTCCCTACCAGCAGAGAAGGGTCAAGTTGGTATCTTCTGGTCACATTCACCTCCTGAGCCTCCAACTCATGTATTCAACCCCCTTTTAGCTTTATATCTATGTGTATCACAGACATAATAATACTCCATGGTTCCAATAGAGCCTGTGATCTCTGGATCAACCATTCTCCACCAGTCCATTCCATGTGCCCAAACCGAGGAAATATCACCGGCTATCTGGTCTATCAGTCAGCAACCCAGAGTCATTCTAGAGCTATACTCTTCATTTTATCTCCCTCCCCATATCTTATATCCCTCAAGTCTCCATCCCTACTGCCACTACCTTGGATTAGGTGCTCATGATTTCCTGCCTAGATAGACAATAGCTTCCTAACCTGTCTTAAAGTATCCAATGTATGGCCTTCCATTCCATTTTCTACCCGACCACTTAATACTCTTCCATGAATCTCAAGTCACTTTTACTATAAAAACCAAATTCCTGTGCAAGGTGTGGTCTGGCGTCATCTTCTACCACTCTCTTACAGGAATCCTATATTCCAGCCACTGAAAACTAAGTCCAGTGTCCTGAATTCATCATATTTATCCCATATAGCAAATTTGCCCATCCTGCTTCTCTGTGTGGAAGATGCCTTCTCCCTGACTCCTGGCTCTCATCACAGCAGACCCTTCTTAATATGGTTGTGGTCCTGTGTCTTTCAAGACTCCTGAAGGCTTCACCATTTGAAGAAGGCTCCCTGTGCCCCCAGCGTGGGTCAGATGTCCCTCTGTGCCCCTGTGCATCGGTCTCATAGAGCAGTTTTCCTATTGCATCGTGGTTGCGTTTAACTCGGGAGCAGAAACTAAGCTTTCTGTGTGGAATTCTCATCTATTTATACATTGCTTCACTCAGGCCCAAAGTACTGGGTCAGTAAAGCTTTTTGGAAAAAAGAGGGCATGTTATGTATGCAAAAATTTAGGATTATTTAAAGATACTTATAATGGGGAGATGGTAAAGAGAAGAATGAGCAAGTAAAAATCTGCGGTTTCTTTCAGTTCAAAGAAAAAGTGTTCCTGCGACAGCAAGGCAGCTACATCCTCACCGTGGAGGCGGGCAGGCAGCTCCTGCTTTGTGCCGACGGTGCGGCTGCGGCTGCCTTGCAGGCTGAGCTCGCTGACATGCAAGCGAGATGGAGCTCAGCCAGCGTGCACCTGGAGGAGCAGAAGAAAACACTGGCCTTCTTGTTGCAGGTAGGTTCGGCTCCTTCCTCCTGCAGGCCCAGTGCAGTTTAAAAAGCCCTGTATTACTCAGCCATAGAAAGAAACGAAATTGAGTTATTTGTAGTGAGGTGGATGGACCTAGAGACTGCCGTACAGAGTGAAGTAAGTCAGAAAGAGAAAAACAAAGACCGTATGCTAACACATATATCTGGAATCTAAAAAAAAGAATTGGTTCTGAAGAACCTAGGGGCAGGACAGGAATAAAGACGCGCAGACATAGAGAATGGACTTGAGGACACGGGGAGGGGGAAGGGTAAGCTGGGACAAAGTGAGAGAGTGACATGGACATATATACACTACCAAATGTAAAATAGATAGCTAGTGGGAAGCAGCCGCATAGCACAGGGAGATCAGCTCGGTGCTTTGTGACCACCTAGAGGGGTGGGATAGGGAGGGCGGGAGGGAGGGGATATGGGGATATATGTGTATGTATAGCTGATTCACTTTGTTATAAAACAGAAACTAACACACCACTGTAAAGCAGTTATACTCCAATAAAGATGTTAAAAAAGAAAAAGCCCTTTTAATAGTTGTGCTGCTTCCTCAACGTTGTTATCCTGCGAATCAAATAATGCAGATCGTTACGTCAGACCCTGCAGTATTTTGATCCCCTGTGTCCTGTTCAGGACGTTGTCCTGTCTTGCATGAACTAGAAAAGTTTCCCAATTTTCAGCAGGTGGTCTTTCAGGAAAATCCCCCAACAAAGTAGTTTTAAGTCTACTAAGACTATCCAAGCAATGAATTGTGATTCATGGCCAGTGCTAAGCCAGAAACCATGAGATGACTTTATAAATCTAGACAAGAATGCGAAGAGTAGATTCCACTCCCTAATCTAAGACTCTAAAGTGGTTTTCAAGATTGATGTCTCTTCTTTTATAGCAGGGAAAAACCTATCCAAGAAGATACTCTTGATTTGATCTTAGCTTATCCAAGCAAGTTGCTATGAGATAAAATCTCCAGGAGGTATATTAAGCCTCTAGTTGGATACAGATAGCAGGCTGATCACACAGCAAGTTTAGGGAAATGTAGGTTTAGCAGACCTCCCACAATATGCTTTTCTCCCTCACTTTCCAATTCCTTGCATAAGACACGATTAAAGCAGCAGTTGAATTAAGGCATAGACTCTAAACTCAGGTAAACCCAAGTTAAAACCATTAAGAAACCAAGTAACCTGGTTAACTCAACCTATCAAAGCCTCAGTTTCCTCATCTGTAGAGTGGGTATGACTACATCTCTTTCATAGGGCATTGTGAGGGTTTAATGAAATAATGGAAGTAAATCATGTATCAAAGTACCTGGTACATACTGAGTACTCAATAAATGATGGTAATTATTATTGTTTATATTATTATCATTTTGAAATTGAACATGACTAAATACTGAAGTTTTATATATGTTGATAATCACCAACACTTCAATAAGATTATCTATTAAATTTGGCCTGTCACTTTTTGGATCAAAGGTAATAACTAAAGCTAATGAAACACATTTTGCTTCTTTTAATGCTTAAAGTAGGCACATTCATTGGGTTTATTCTACTGAATTTTATTTAATAATATGTGGGTATATATGTATACATGTGGCTGCTTCACTTTGTTGTACGGTGGAAACTAGCACAGCATTGTAAGGCAATTATACTCCAATGAAGATGTTAAAAAAAATAAAAATAAAAATAAAATAAAATGCTGAAAAAAAATAATAATATATCACCTTCTGTGTAGGAAGCAATCAATCAAAAATGCCACCCAGCATATGTTAGAGAACCATTTTTTGCACACAGCACAATTCATCAGTAATACGACATGCCTGATTCTTTTTTCTTTTTTTGCTTTCAGGAAAGGATTAAAAACATTGTAAATCATTCTGCAGAGAACATGTTAATCATATCTTTTTCTTTATTTGTGATTGGTTTTTGGACACATTTCTAAGACTTAATAAGGCGAGATGGCTGAGTAACTACATTTGCTTTTCTTGTTAGTCTATTTGTTGGTGTGTAAAACATCCACTTTGATAGATGTTTGCAGACCATAACATTTAGCTATTTCCTTATAATTCATGTAGTAAAAAAGACTTGGTTATAGCTTCAGAATCTAAGCCATCCTTGGAAAGGGGAATCCCTATTCTCTTGTTAAAGTTTTATTTTCTTTTGGATCATACACTAGATCCTGTTTGCCTAAAAAGGAATTTATGGAGCTGAATTCTAATGTTTATACAGCCTCGTTTTACTGTATCTTTTCACCGTAGCTATAAAGCTTACATATTTTTAGCTTTTAATTAAATGCTGAGTAAATATGCCAAAAATAGTCATTATAATTCTATGCCTTGCATGTTTACCCGCTTCACTATTGCCTCTTACTTTCGTTAGGAAGAATAAAAAGCTGACCTTTTCTCTTTTAGATCAATGAACATTTCTTGCCTGCGTGTTCAGAGATTTCAGTGTGTGATGATTTCATTGAGAATGTTGTTCAGTTTAAGCAGAAAGAGGATATTCTGTCTACCCTCACTATGCTTAGCATTGATGAACTAAGAGTAGCCTGGGAACACCGAGATCTTTTACTAAAGCGGAATTGGAACAAATCTGTCCAAAATAGACATTTGGGGCTTTTGTTTTTGGGGTCTTGTTTTTGTTCTTTCTGGTGAATGGGAACAGGGAATGAGGTTATGTACTCTAGGAAGTTCCTCGAAGGAATTTTAAAGAGAAATGAGAACTTTGGACCAAACTCTCAGTTTATTTAGAAACCAAAAGACATTATGAGCAGGGAGGCACTGTAGCCAACACTTCTTAAAGAAGACAGTTGTAATAGCATCGTGCGTTGCTGTGCTGAAAATAAGGCATCGGGAGAGAAGATAGAAAGAACCTAGACAGGAAAAGACCGGTGACAAAAGATGATGAAAGGGATAATATGAAGGGAAATGCAGCAGGATTTGGCTCCAGGCTAACTACTAAAAGCAACTCAAGTTGTCTCTCTTTGGAGCTCAGTAATTTAAGTTGAGGGGAGGGTTACTAGGGAGGGGGAGGCCAGGAATGGGAGGTATTGGACAAAATGAAGGAGATTTGTTTAGTTGAATTTAACTGGCACTGAGACACCAGATGTGGGCTAATTTGTAGATAGGGATAGGGTGCTGTAAAGAATAAAGTCTCCATCATGGTTCCTCTCATTTTTTTCTTTTCTTTTTTAATTACATAAGAAATACATGTGTCTGAAAAAAATGTAGATAATAATTGAAGCATAGAGAGTAAAAAATGAAATTTCCCCTACACCACCACCCAAATCCTAGTATCTTCCCTAGAGGGAACTCTTGTTACCTTTGGTGTGTAATCTTCCAAAACACAAGCACATCATGTATGTTTTCTTTTGTCAGTACATAGGGATCTCCACATTCCACACCACCATTCTATTCTTCAGAACACTTATCAGTAGCTGGCATATAAGGTGTACACTTTAAAAATTGTGCATTATTTTTCTTCCTGTACTTTTTTTCTTTGGATAGGTTTTTTTTTATGTTTTACACATTTAGCCCTTTGTTACATATGTTTCAGTACTATCAAGAGAAAGCCAGTCAAATGCCATGCTTTTTAGAGTTATGTGTTTCTACTTCTGTAACAATTCAAATCTAAGTGGCTCATACTATTTATATATTGAATTGAATCAGAGTCAGGGTTATATTATTTTTACATTTCATGTCACTTCTCTTACCTATATGTATTTTCACCCTGAAAGAGATTTCATATCCTCTTTTCTATCCTTTTTAGTGCACTGAGATAGTGTAGACATTAGTGCCATTACGAGTGGAGTTAGGAAAGAGGCAAAGTACTGTGTTCATACTCTCACCTCTGCAGATAGATTTGGATTCAGGTACATTTTTGAGTACCCATAATATTCTGGGTGTCTTGTACTTGGTGTCTTGACATCCATTGTTTCCTTTAATCCTTTAATACAATTATAGAGAGTCTGTATCATTTCCGTTTTCATAAGCAACACGTAGTGCATTACCTGCTTGCAGTCACCCAGATAATGAGAACTGTCCAGTTTAGAACTCAGCTCTTCCCACGCTCCCCACCCCGTAGCGTAGGTGTGGGCGCTTTCACAGTATTCATCAGTGTAACTTTAATTCTTTCTCTGGGAATTGAGAAGAGAGTTTTTCTTGTTTTCCAACTTCCTGCTCCTTAAAAATCCATGAAATTTCTTTTGCTTCCCGTTATAGGACTGGGAAAAATGTGAGAACGGAATAGCTGATTCTCTGGAGAAACTACGAACCTTCAAAAAGAGGCTTTCCCAACCTCTGCCAGATCACCACGAAGAGCTCCACGCGGAGCAGATGCGTGGCAAGGTAAATCGCTGGACGGAGCTTCTAACTGTCAACTACTTGGGCTTCCAGTGTAATAACGCCTTTGAACGCATAATTCAGTCAAGCTCCTATGAATGTCTGCATGTAGGTGCAAGTTTCTGGTATTTTGCATTAGGGCAGACAACTCTGGTGAAACTTGGCTGTTGATTTATTGCAGTCGATGAAATTGTAGACTAGTTTATGGATTACCTTCAGTAAGTAAATGAAAATGTAAAACACAACATTAAAGGATATTTAAAAACTAGGTTAAGAGCAATAAAGACAATCTTTTTAAAGTGTCCACACTGGAGAGTCATTCTAGAAGAGTCTAGTTCACAGAAAGAAGAGTGAGGGTCAGCAGCCTGGAAATTCTGCAGACGATGGCCCTTGGAGAAACACACGCTGCCCTCCAGGCCCTTTCCTGTAAGAAAAGTAGGAACTACAAGTAGCTGATTTCAGTTACCGCATGGAGACACACAGTCCTTCAGATACTCAGGGCCCTAGCTATTTAAAGGTTATGATCAACACTTCAAATGGCACTTGGAAACAAATCAGAAGCTAATACAGACCCCTCCCTGCATGGGGCGCTCACTGAGACCAACATGATTTAGTGTCTGTAGGATCTGTTCCATTCACTCCTGTGTAGGCAAGTGGAGTGCCTGAATAGCAGTTCTCTGCTGAGCAGTATGCAGACAAAATCATAACTAACCTTAAAAATGCTTTTTTCGGGCTTCCCTGGTGGCGCAGTGGTTAAGAATCCGCCTGCCAATGCAGGGGACACGGGTTCGAGCCCTGGTCTGGGAAGATCCCACATGCCACGGAGCAACTAGGCCCGTGAGCCACAACTACTGAGCCTGTGCGTCTGGAGCCTGTGCTCCGCAACAAGAGAGGCCGCGATGGTGAGAGGCCCACGCACCGCGATGAAGAGTGGCCCCCGCTTGCTGCAACTGGAGAAAGCCCTCGCACAGAAACGAAGACCCGACACAGCCAAAAATAAATAAATAAAATAAAGAATTATTAAAAAAAAAAAAAAAGAAGTATATCTAAGTATATAAAAAAAAAAAAATGCTTTTTTCCCCAAATGATATGTCCTCGTGTTCTCCAAGTCATTGGCAAATTACTGCACTGGAGTAATTCTGTTTAAAACTTCACACAGACTTAAATGATTTGTATTTTGATCAGAAGTTCTCTGCTTCACTTTGGCTAAGAAGCTGTAAGACTTTAAGAAAGATTAATTTTTAAAGAAGTCTGGAAATCATGAAAAGGGTGGATATAAGAAATTTTCTTCATTATTAAAATGTAAGGATGATCTTTGAAATTTGAAAGAAGCAGATTTAGGAAAATGAAAAGGTAGTATACTTTATGTCATGGATGGCAAGGGAGAGAAATACTATCTTGAGGTGTAAATTCAGTAGTATGCAAAGATTAAAAAGAATTTGTTTTAAGTCTGTGCCTGTGAATTTATGACAAATGATTAAAGAAAACTTTTCAACAAGCAAGGATGGGAATTTACTGGGCTCCTTCTATGTGCCAGTGACTAACCAGTGTTATCTTAGTTGGCATGAATGCAAGCCTATGAGGACAGTCTGCTATTTCCCTTCTACAGATGTGAAAAGTGAGGCAGCTAGAAGTTCAGTAACTTTTCAAACTTAGTAAATATCAGGGTTTCCTGAACCCAAAGGCTATATTTTTACCACACACATTCATCTAAAATAGAGTCTGTGAGTCTGAAACAGTTGGTTTCTGAAGGTGGTGTTTCTCTTTTAACCCATACACCAAATCTGATGTTTGAGTTGGGGGGGTGGGAGTTGAAAATTGGTATAAAAAGAGGAAAATCTTTACATTGATGTGACAATTTAATATGTCTACGGATATAAGCAGAAATGCTACGTATTTAATACACCCAGATAGTTTGGTCTTTCAGCCAAATACTGTTACCATGGGACCTCATTTCCCAAAATACACAACAGTTACAAACACGCCTGCTATTAAGTTTGGAGAATAGAAGGATGCATTTTGGTCCAGCTCTCTGCTACTCTTCCGCAAACCACCTTAGCAGCAAAACAAAGCAATTACCTAGAAAATTCAGGCTATAACCTAGTTTGCTTAAATTGCCTGAGAAGTTAGCCTCAGACAGTACCATTAATTGCCTTTGCCTTTGGAAACTTGTCTCCTGTATGAAGAGACAAAAAGAGAGGGAAAAAGCCATGTGAAATACTCTATTCATGTGCAAAATTAGCTGGAATCTAAAAACATCAACAGCTGGCAAAAAGCAAGAGCTATACAAATTGTAAAACTAGTCATCTGTTCAAAGCATTGCAAAAACTGTTGTCAACTCATGCAAATATTGGATTTTTTTCCTTAAATCATTCCCCCAAAGGAGAAAATACATATTTTTTCCAGTAACTTAAAGAAATCTCTTCTCCTGCAGAAAACATATTCAGTCCATTGTTTTAAATTGAGTAATAACGGCAACTGATCCTTTCAGCTACTACATTGTAAATCTGTATCACAGATGTAGCAACTGATAGTCTTTGAACATGAAAGTTAAATCTAGTAGTTTGGGTTTTTTTTTTAAATATTTCATTAACATGATCAGTCACTTGGGACAAAGGTAATGTTGGTTTAAAAGTAAGGAAGATCAATGCAGTGATGAACCTTGAACTAGAAAAGACGATCAGAAAAGATCAAAGAAATGGCAACTAGATTTCCATTTCCCATTAGGAAAGATTCTGCAAGCAACCTGGTATTATATAAGAAGAACTTGGCAAATTATCAGATTATGTAGGAAGCAAATAAAGTAGCTACCAAGTTGGATAGAATGGGATGGAAATGTAATGACATCAAGAGGGGATTCCCAATACACTTCAGAAATTGTTGATGATAGATGCCCATGGGTATTCAAGTTTTGTGCTTTTTTTTAAATCTAGGAATTGGAAAACGCAGTTGGGAGCTGGACAGATGACTTGGCACAGCTGACGGTGCTGAAGGATGCTGTCTGTGCCTGCATCAGTGCAGACGATATCTCCATCCTTAACGAACGCATGGAGCTTCTGCAAAGGCAGTGGGAAGAACTATGCCACCAGGTGAGACAAACTCTAGACTCAGCTCTGCTCAGAAAGGCAGAGAACTGGAAGAGGATTTGGAATGTCTGTGGCTGTGTCCACATTTGGATAGAGGAAGACACTGTGCTTATTATAAGAATGCTTCAGATTAAGACAATTATATCTTAACGCTATATTTTAAGTGCATCCAAACTGGATTCTCTTGCCCTTTCTTTTACTGGCTGTCAAAATATTTTAAAGAGGAAATACAGTTTTGTGGTTCATAGATGTGGTTTTGCTAGGTAGATATTGGTGGTCTCTTTCTTACTTTAAACGTGAAAAAACAAGGTTTTATTTGCAGTCGTAGCTAATGCTGTGAGTGGTTTTGTACATTTAACATTTATTATTGCTGTTGATCTACCATAGTTGTTTCTTCATAATTCATGGGTGTATGGCATTTTTAGCCATACTTTATTTATTTAGTAAGTACATTCTGTGTGCACAATACCTTAAAAGAGATCCGAGATTGGGTTTTGATTTGGAAATGAAAGGGAAAGATTGCTGGAGTAGCAAGGAGAGGACATTTGAGGCAAAGAGGAATCACAGATAGGCCCGCAGGTGAAGAATAGCTCCAACTCATAGCCTTGAGGTCATACCCTCCAGGAAGCAGGAACCGTGTTCCTGCTGTCATGTTCCTTCCTGTACTTCGATTGCCTTGCCTGGCACAAAATAGGTTATGATGCATATTTGTTAAGTGAATCATTCACATTAATTATTGTGAATTTCACAAGCTACAGTAGATGTCCCTACAAACTAAGGGCAGTGTGGATGGCAGAGAATAAAGGAAATGCTTGTTGAACTGGATAAATCTTGAATTGAGTGCTGAGATCAGAGTGGAAGAGACAGCTTGGTGTAGAGAGAGAAAGTGGATGTGTTAGACAAGGTTGCAGCTTGAAAAAGGCACAGGAATAGAGCAGAGAGAGGACCTGGCTGGGGAAAAGCAGGTGTTGGAAGGATGATGAACTAGAGAAAAACTCTGGAGCACACTTGGTCAATGTGTGAACAGTTTCGTGTGTGTGTGTGTGTGTGTGTGTGTGTGTGTTCTTTTAAAAAAAATAATTGTAAGAGATGATTTTCATAAATATGTTAATGATTTGCATTCAAAATTAATTTAGCTGCTTTCCCCAGAGTTCTATATTCTCAGTGAACACAGTGTGAAACTTACATGGAGTGTGATGTTTATCACACTTTATCCTTTTCTGAGTTCTTCAATCCAAAATCAATACTATCCAGTAAATTAGCGTAGACTTTTTGATGTAAAGATTTTATCATAGCATATATAAATGAAAGCTATTTGGTGGGTACAGATATTGGAAAATGCCCACAGCAATGTTCAGTTACCCTTGTGAGCTTTAGTCATCTGTTTTTCTTAAAATTGGGAAAAGTCTAGCACTACTTGCTGACTCAGTACTTTTTAGCATATTATGTGAAGTGAATTAGACTAGATCCATTTCTCTAGCTAATTGATGTCTGTGAAGCTTTCAGAGAGATAACACTTTAGATATTGGCTTCCGTCTCCTTCCCAAACCTACCATGAACTTCTCTACGCCAAGACCTTGCTCAGGCCGTTGTTCCTGTCTAGACGTCCTGCCTAGACTATTCCTTGCTTTCTGATTTTCTAACCTATCCTCTTCTGTTGCATTCCAGTACTCTTGTGATGCCATTGTTTGAAATGCTCAGACCCCTATTACTCTGAACGCCTGTTTCCCTTTTGGTCTATGCCATCATGTGACAGTGCATTGTTCCTTTTTTCCTCTCCTCCTTCTTCTTCTTCTCCTCCTTCTCCTTCTTCTTCTTCTTCTTCTTCTTCCTCCTCCTCCTCTTCCTCCTCCTCTTCCCCTTCCCCTTCTCCTCCTTCTCCTTCTTCCTCTTTTTCTTCTTCCTCTTCTTCTTTTCTTCCTCTTCCTCTTCTTCCCCTTCTTCTCCTTCTCCTTCTCCTCCTCCTCCTCCTCTTCCTTCTCCTTCTTCTTCTTCTCCTTCTCCTTCTTCTTTTTTAATGCCTGTGACTTGAGTTCAAGACCATGAAGCCCTTGAGGACAAACCCTTTCTTTGCATCTCCAGTGCCTAAAACAGCTGAGTGTTTCTACTGTTGATTATTAAGACAAGACTTTAGGATATTATTTTATATCTTATGTTCCTCTAAATGTAAAATAATGAAAAGGTTTCTGAATATTTAGGAGGGTAAGAAGATTATGATTATGCAATACTTTTTGGTTTAGGAAAACTGGTACTATGTGAGAATGCCACCAGGTACAAAGGACACAAACTTCCAGTTACAAGATGAATAAGTTCCAGGGATCTAATGTACAGCATGGGGACTATTGTTAACAGACTGGATTATATATTTGAAAGTTGCTAAGAGAGTAGATCTTAAATGTTCTCACCACACAACATATAATGGTAATTATGTGAGGTGATAGAGATGTTAATTAACCTTGTGGTAATCATTTCACAATACATATGAATATCAAATCATCATGTTGTACATCTTAAACTTACACAGTGTTATACGTCACTTACATCTCACTAAAGCTAGAAAAGGAGAAAAGAAAAAAAAAGTTTATATGTTGTAAAATTGCTTACCAGACTTAAACATATCTAGGCAACAGTCTGTTTAGAAATATATTTTGAAAGCTCCTGTTGATCATGTAACATGCTGTAAAGAGATTAATACCTTGCACCTGTGAGTAGACTAGACAAGTTAAAAAAGAAAGAGGAAGCAGAAACATAGTGTTTCTAGAAACTTTCTATATAGTGTGTTAAGGCATGAAGCTAAAGCATACTTGTCTCACATTACTTCAGTCTAAACAACATTATTTAAACCAGTGAGAGTTTAGTCATGTGTATTCATACCAATGGTGTCAGGGTATAACTGTAAGGAGAAATATAGACCAGTTACTACTTCTTGAGTTAGTGTTTCCGGAGAACTTCTGTCAAGTATGAAACCGCAAAAGGAAACGAGCTTGTGCCTATGTCTCATTTTAAAAGTTAAAAACTTTAGAGAAACATGGCATAATCCCTGTGTTAAAGACCAAGTAGTGTGTTCATATTCCAGTAGAAGCAATCGGTCAGAGGTCCGGATTGACTGGGGCTGCAGGCAAGGAGGAGGAGGCTGCACTGTACATAAGCGTCGCAGAGTAGAGGTAATGGAGAAAAGCATCCTGTCTTCAGAGAGACTCACCAAATTGTTTGTTGTGCCTGTGTACAGCCGTGGCTTGTATTTGCTTTTATTCCTGTTTTGGTTTGTAGAGCTGTGTGTAATTCCAGCTGAGATATAAATATATCATCATTGTAATTGCTCGGTGTTCTTTCGAATTGTCATGGTAAAAATATTTGAAGCAGAAGAGGATGTGTTTCCTGTTCAGCTGCCTCACGCTCTGGAGGTTTTAGCTGGTGTTTGTCAGCTGTTGGCAGTGCAGCGTGTTTATACCCTTGAGAAAACGTAAATATGTGCTAAACTGATAAGTAATGTAAGGGTTTCCACTGAACTCAAAGACAACGATGGTAAAGTTCACTTATCGTACAGCCTAAATATTAGTTTTACAAACCAAAAGGAAAATTCGGTCCCCATTATTAATTTAAATCTTTTGAAAAGCTTTGGGCGCCAGTTTGTAACCAGAGCTTGTGGCCTACCTGTTTCTTCTTTCAACTGTTGCTCTACATGAGCAAATGAAATGAAAGCAACACTTGTATGGATTGTGAGAAAGACTAGAAATATATATTTAAGCTGCTTATTGAATACATGGGTGTCAGGAGAAAAAAATATTAAAAACGCAAATGATGCCCTGTTGTCATATATAGTTAAGTAGACTGAACTTTTGTTAAATCTTTAGGGTCTACCGGTCACTTTCTAAAATTATTTTCTTGTTTGAAGAATATATTCTATTATGAGCTTACAGTATTCCAGTGCATAAGACTGTGCATGGCACATAGTAGACACATGTTTACTGAAAACCATAAACATTTGTTTAATGAATTTTAGAACAAATGAAAGATTAATTTACAAATGACAAAAGTAAAGCTTAAGAAAGATGAGTAACCTTGCCCTGGTCATACCATTAGTAAGTGATGGAGATTGTGTTTGAACCTCATCTGCCTCTGGATATTTGATCATAATGTTATATTACAACCTGTATCAAAGATTCAAGCTTTGCTGGTGCTGGTCCTTTTTTTTTTTTTTTTTTTGGCCATGCCGTGCAGCTTGCAGGATCTTAGTTCCCCAACCAGGGATTGAACCCCGGCCCTCGGCAGTGAAAGTGTGGAGTCTTTCCAATCTAACCACCGGACCACCAGGGAATCCCTGTGCTGGTTCTATTTTGTATTGATATAAACAAATGCCTCAAATTTGTCTGACCTCCTCTATCCCTGTCTCTGAAATCAGAGTAATACCTAACCCCTCAAAGTAATAATATTTTTCTGTTATGTGGTCATCTTCCCTGCAGATGTGGTTGAGAAAAGCCCTAGAATTTATTCTTGCTGATGGCCAAGATTTGGGGGAAGAGGCAGAGAGGCGATGCACATAGCAAGACTTGTTAGTCTGAAGTCTGAAAGGCAGGGGTTTCTAACCTTTGCATGGAAAACAGTTGCTTCAGGCAGTTTCAACTATGAAAATATAGTTTCAGCTTGGACATCAATCGAAGCAGAATTTTAATACCAGCCTGACTCTGCTGCTCTGTGAATGAAAAAGAAAGTCATATCCACGAGAAAGTTCAAAATCTTAGCAGATCAGATGACACTCTGCTGTCAGAGATTGAGAGGAAAATGGTGCTGGACGGATTGTGCTCTTCAGTGCTGTCTTGGTAGAGCTTAACGTAGGTGAAATTTGTCTCCAAAACTTTTAGTCTTGTTTTTTTGGTTTTTCTCATTCCTATCAATATCCACACCAAGTAAATGCACTGTTGTTCTGTATTTTTCTGCCTCAAAGAAAAATTCATGGTAAACTGAATTATACTAATGGGGAAGTACTTAATGGATTAATCAGTGTCACTCTACCCAGAGAAATTTTTATTTTAAAAGATCATATTAACTCAAAAGAGTGAATTTCTAATGGTGGCATTTCAAAAATTATGGCAGGTTATGGGGTTCGCCATTGAGGCAGCTCACTAAGCTTGGCCCTGGTATAGGTATCCTGGGCTCATAGTCTAATTCCCAACATTTTAATTTTTTTTTTGAGAGAACTTCTTCAGTATTTTTTTAACCATTTTTTTAATTGAAGTGTAGTTAATTTACAATGTTGTGTTAGTTTCAGGTGTACAGCAAAGTGATTCAGAATATATATGTATTCTTTTTCAGGTTCTTTTCCATTATTGGTTATTACAAGATATTGATTATAGTTCTGTGTGCTATACAGTAGGTCCTTGTTGGTTATCTATTTTATATATAGTAGTGTGTATATGTTAATCCCAAACTCCTAATTTATTCCCCCCACCCGCCCGCTGTCCCCTTTGGTAACCATAAGTTTGTTTTCTATGTCTGTGAGTCTATTTCTGTTTTGTAAATAAGTTCATTTGTATCAGTTTTTTAGATTCCACATATAAGTGATATCATATGATATTTGTCTTTCTCTGTCTGACTTCACTTAATATGATCATCTCTAGATCCATCCATGTTGCTGCAGATGGCATTATTTCATTATTTTTTATGGCTGAGTAATATTCCATTGTGTGTGTTTGTGTGTGTGTGTGTGTGTGTGTATATATATATATATATATATATACACACACACACCCCACATCTTCTTTATTCATTCATCTGTTGATGGACACTTAGGTTGCTTCCATGTCTTAGCTATTGTAAATAGTGCTGCTGTGAACATAGGGGTGCATTTATCTTTTCAAATTAGAGGTTTCTCCAGATATATGCCCAAGAGTGGGGTTGCAGGATCATATAGTAACTCCGTTTTTAGTTTTTTAAGGAACCTCCGTACTGTTCTCCATAGTGGCTGCACCAATTTACATTCCCATCAACAGTGTAGGAGCGTTCCTTTTTCTCTACGCCCTCTCAAGCACTTATTATTTATAGACTTTTTGATGATGACCATTCTGACCGGGGTCAGGTGATACCTCATTGTAGTTTGATTTGCCTTTCTCTAATAATTAGTGATGTTGAGCATTTTTTCATTGCCTGTTAGCCATCTGTATGTCTTCTTTGGAGAAATGTCTATTTAGATCTTCTGCCCATTTTTTGATTGGGTTGTTTGTTTGTTTCATATTGAGCTGTATGAGCTATTTGTATATTTTGGAAACTAATCCCTTGTCGGTCACATCGTTTGCAAATATTTTCTCCCATTCTGTAGGTTGTCTTTTCATTTTGTTTATGGTTTCCTTTGCTGTGCAAAAGCTTTTAATTAGGTCCCATCTGTTTATTTTTGTTTTTATTTCCATTACTCCAGGATATGGATCCAAAAAGATATTGCTGTGATTTATGTCAAAAAGTGTTCTGCCTATGTTTTCCTCTAGGTGTTTTTTAGTATCCAGTCTTACCTTTAGGTCTTTAATCCATTTTGAGTTGATTTTTGTGTATGGTGTTAGAGAATGTTCTAATTTCATTCTTTTACATGTAGCTGTCCAGTTTTCCCAGCATCATTTATTGAAGAGACTGTCTTTTCTCCATTATATATTCTTGCCTTCTTTGTTGCAAATTAATTGGCCATAGGTGCATGGGTTTATTTCTGGGCTTTCTATCCTGTTCCATTGATCTATGTGTCTGTTTTTTGTGCTAGTACCATACTGTTTTGGTTACTGTGGCTTTGTAGTATAGTCTGAAGTCAGGGAGCCTGATTCCTCCAGCTCCATTTTTCTTTTTCAAGATCGCTTTGGCTATTCAGAGTCTTTTGTGTTTCCATACACATTAAAAATTATTTTATTCTAGTTCTGTGAAAAATGCCATTGGTAATTTGATAGAGATTGCATTGAATCTGTAGATTGCCTTGGGTAGTATGGTCATTTTAACAATATAGATTCTTCCAATCCAAGACCATGGTATTTCTTTTCATCTGTTTGTGTAGTCTTCAGTTTCTTTCATCAGCATCTTATAGTTTTCAGAGTATAGGTCTTTTGCCTCCTTAGGTAGGTTTATTCCTAGGTATTTTATTATTTTTCATGTGATTAATTCCCACTCTTTTCTAGGATGTAGTATCACAGACATTTGGGGCTGTGAGGGACCTTGAATATTATTTACCTAATCATTAACAGAGCTAAGCCTAGGCAGAATTGCTAACTAGGAAGTGTATAACACCTTAGAAATATTTTCATTTTCATTTAAAAAAAGGAAATTCATTCAAAATGCATTGAAGAGTAAAATAGATCCATGGATAAAGGAATATATGTGTTAAAGCAAAATGTAGCAAAATGTTAACAGTATTAGAGTCTAGGGAGTATATCATAGCTGTTTACCATACAATTCCTTCAACTTTTCTGTATGTCTGATGTTTTTCATAATAAAGTATTGCCAGAAAGAGGAAAATTGAAACTCAGGTGTTTAATGTGGTGGGATGAATGGCAGAATGTCTAGCATTATCAACATGACTGTTTAGAATGTCTGCAAAAATGGATCATCTTCTTACCACTCAAATCTCATTTTATTTTGCTAACGTGCAGTTTAGCTCAACTAGAAACATTCCTTAGTATCTCAACCAGCACTGCAAAGACAAGAGTATTATGATGTCAGAAAGTTTTAGAATTCTGGAAAGGATCGTTCTAGACCTAGAGATAAGAAAACAGGCGTATTGTATCTATATTGTATAAAGAACTATTAAAACTCAATAATAAAAAACAATCCAATTAAGAAATGGGCAAGAAATTTGACCAGATAGTTCTCCAAAGAAGACATACAAATGGCCAAGAATATGAAAAGATTCTCAACATCATTAGCCATCAGGGAAATGCAAATCAAAACCACAATGAGATAGCACTTTATATCCAGTAGGATGACTGCAATCCGAAAGACAGATAATAACAGGTGTTGGTGAGGATGTGGAGAAATTGGAACCCTACTACTGATGGGAATGTAAAATGTCGCAGGCACTTTACAAAACAATCTGTAGTGTTGCCATATAACCCAGCAAGTCTACTCCTGGGTATATGCCCCAAGACAAATGAAACATATGTCCACACAAACACTTGTACTCAAATGTTCATAGCAGCATTATTCATAATAGCTAAAAAGTGGACACAACTCAAATGTCCATCACTAGATGAATTGATAAATAGTATGTGGTATATTTATATGGAAACATATGTTCAGCAATAAAAAGGAATGAAGTACTGATGCATGCTCCAACATGGATGAACCTTAAAAGCATTTCGCTAAGTGAAAGGAGCCCGTCACAAAAGATAACACATCGAATGATTCCATTTATGTGAAATGTCCAGAATAGACAAATCCACAGAGATAGAGAGTAGGTTAAGGTTGGGAGGAGGGTGCAGGGGTAGGCAAAGGAGTGAATACTGATGGGTACAGGGGGTTTTGGGGTTTTTTTATATTGATGAACATGTTATAGCATTGTTGGTGGTGGTGGCTTTTAAACTGTGAATATGCTGAAAACAGCTGAGTCGCACACTTTAAACAGGAAATGGTGTGGAAACTACATCTCAGCAAAGCTGTTACAGGGAAAAGAAAAGAAACAAAGATACAAAAATCAAAATAGAAAGCAGGCAGGGAAATAAAAGAACTTGCTCAAAGTAAAGTGATCAGGATAGAGCCGATCAGGGATTGTGCCTCTTCCACTGACACTCCACTCTGTCTTGACACCTGACGCTCAATTAATTCTTCCCTCCTTCCCAATTTTTCTTTCATTTTTCTTTCTTTCCTTTTTCCCTTTTCCTTCCTTCTTTTGTATTTCTTTCCTTCTTTTCTTTTTTTCTGCCCTTTACCTTCCTCCTTTTCTTATTCCTTCTTTTCTTTCCTATTTCTTTCCTTTTTAGTAAAAGTACATTCCATGATCCTGTATCATAGCTGCACAGAACCAACTGTAGTGAGAAGCTAGATTTTTGTTTAATAAATTTATTTATTTATTTATTTATTTTTGGCTGTGTTGGGTCTTCGTTGCTGCACGCTGGCTTCCTCTAGTTGGAGAGAGCGGGGGCTACTCTTCGTTGCGGTGCGCGGGCTTCTCACTGCGGTGGCTTCTCTTGTTGCGGAGCACGGGCTCTAGGAGCCCGGGCTTCAGTAGTTGTGGCTCGCAGGCTCAGTAGTTGTGGCTCACGGGCTCTAGGCGCGTGGGCTTCAGTAGTTGTGGCACGTGGGCTCAGTTGCTCCGTGGCATGTGGGATCTTCCAGGACCAGAGTTGGAACCCATGTCCCCTGCACTGGCAGGTGGATTCTTAACCACTGCACCACCAGGGAAGTCCCGAGAAGCTAGACTGTTCAGAACCTCTAATAAGTGAATGTGCATGTGGCTCTTCGGGAGGGAAGTAGCGGGTTCAGTGTCTCCCACGTGTGAAACTCATTAGGCTAGAGCAGAGCTCCTGGGACTGGGCCTCAGGGAACAGTGGCCTAAAGAGATGCACAGCTACTGCTCATCTTAGTCTACCCAACAGAGTTTATTTGCTCTTTTCCTCAGGGTATGAGTTCCACTCTGATTATCCTTTTGCATTTTCTCCCATTTTAAACTTTTCAGCTCTCCTTAAGGCAGCAGCAAGTAAGTGAGAGACTGAATGAATGGGCCGTCTTCAGTGAAAAGAACAAGGAGCTTTGCGAATGGTTGACTCAGATGGAAAGCAAAATTTCTCAGAATGGAGACATTCTCATTGAAGAAATGATTGAGAAGCTCAGGAAGGTATGGGATGTGTGGCTACATGTGCTTAGATGCTCTTTTAACGGGTACAGAAGATGGCCTTACTCACAGCTGCTTTCCTGAGAAAGGAGCACTCTAGTATAAACATTTTAAATATAAAATAAACTTGACTGAAAAGACCTCCTTTACATACAAAATATATAGAATATTTTCAGTTCGCGATGAAACAGGTTATCTGCTGATAGATAATGTTCAGTATTTTTAGATTTTATCTACCTGTTCAGCAGGAATTATTTATGTGTGTTGGTTGTCTTTGTTTTTATTTGAAGTATAGTTGATTTATTGTTTGTTTTTAAAGAGGTAAAATCACCAGAGAGGAACTAAAAGAAAAAATTCCTAGGATCAATTAAACTGACATTTTCTCTGTAAGTCATGATTTATAGACAGTTACAGGAATGAAGACTTTCCTGAGAATGTTAGCTCCATATTAATTTCAAGCTATGTATGATTATTAAACTATTTTATATGCTCAAACGGATCTAGATCGTTTTTCATGTCTATACGGGACTGGTCAAATTTACTAGCATTTAAAAATGTTTTTGATGGTTTCAGTGGTGTTTCCACACTGTTTTTGAACAACTAATCATTTAAATTTTATATCTCTTCTAAGTACATATCACCATCTGAAGTACAATGCACTTTCCCGATTTACTTGTTTATTATCTGTCTACAGTGAAGCCCCATGGGAACAGGGATGTTGTCTGTTTTGTTCATTGCTGTATCTCCTGCAACCAGAGCAATGCCTGACTTTTCATAAGTACTCAGTCATTACTTACTGAATAAATGAATTATAGCTTCATTCATTATGAAAAGAAATAATTATTAGGAAAAATATCTTTACCTACAAAGTTATTAATATTACATCTTGGCTTTGGAGTTTATTTTTCTCTCATGTACGTGCTTGGGCATATACACAGAAAAACAAAAACTCCAGAGCCAATATGTGATATGAATAACTCTATAGGTTTACTTAAAATTGCAAGTTCTAAACATCAGCATTAGTATATTTGTTATTGCAAACCTTTAAACTGTGGGCTGAGATGATACAGATTTCATTTCAGCATCTGCTAAAAGCTCTGCCCTTTGCTGGTTTCTGGGTGTCAGATAATGTTCTACCAGACATGATTAATGTATAATAGGTATTATAGTGAAGTTTTCTATAGAATAAATTTTAATTAAATGCATTTATACTCTGATTGGTTTTATCATGAAATTTAAGATGCATATTTTGGGGGCTTGACACGCAGATAATTTTGTTATACTATTTGGTAACATTTGGAATAATTTTTAAAATATCAACTATACCATTCTGTATATATAATAAGTTATGGACTTTAAAATAAAGTCTTTATGAGCTTACCCCATGTGGTATCTCTTTTGTAAAGAAAGATAACATGGAGGCTTGGTAATTTTGACAACTTAGAAAAAAGAAATTAATAAACAGACTGTACCCATGGTATGGGTACCTACTGGCATTAACACTCAACGTTGTACTTTAAAAGACAACCTCAGAGTATTATTTTACTATAAATACTATTTTAAGCTTGGCATAATTCCTTTGAAATAAACATTTCTCAGTAATATCATCTCAAATTTGTAATAACACATTATAACTATTAAGAAATGGACCTGGTATATTGGTCTTTGACTCCCATGGGCTTGAAGTAACATAGAAAGGAGAGTAGGTGGAGGTGCTGGGCCTGAGGAAGCACTCACAACTGCAGTAGAATAAAATTTCACCGGCTCCATCCATTCTTTGGGGCCCTTTTTACTTAGATAACTGATTTGAGAGGGTAGCCCTGTTACCAAGGTAACTTGAGAGCAATAGAAGGTGAAGATATCCGTATTCCTATAATATCTGTCTTGGTATATTATTTTGCTGAGAAAATATTTGCTGCCTAACAGGAGCTTAAGCCAGAAATGAAAAAGGTGATTCTAAAGTTTGGATGCTGTCACTACGGCAAGAAAGTAAGAGGATCAATTGGTCCAGAGGCTGGGGGGAGGGTGCGGGGACAGGTAGGGGTCAAGGGGAGATGTCCTTTCATCATCACTTAAATCATACTGTTCAGTGGCCTTTCTGTTACTATAGACCACACTGAGAGCCTGTCCTTCTTACCTAAAACAATCTTTAAGAGGAGCTACTACAGAAACTGGATAAATGAGGAAGGTTTGAGACCCATTGATCCTCTAAGATGGTTATTGTTCTTGAGAGTTAATTTGCCAATGATTTATGTGCTGTAAAATATTGACACTGTATAGAGGACAGCTCTTTAAAATGAAAGTAGTCTTTTAAATCATTCTGCACAAGTAACAGTTGACATACACATACATATATACATTTACATATACACACATAGTCACACATCTTATTAGCATCTTGTCAGCTATTTGTACGAGGATTGATTCTAAATATAACACGTGGTTGGTGATTACAGCAACAAGGTGTAACTTCCCAGCATTGAAATCCTTCAAGTTTTGCCTTTTGTTTCTATGTATATACTTTTATTGCTTTTTTTAATGCCCATTTTAAGTAAATGGAAAGCACCCCCATTTCCTTTAAGAACATCTGTATAAAAATTCAATGTGGACTTTGCCTACATACCGAAAATAACAGGTACCACTAATTCTTGTGTACTGGGACTCATATTCACACAGTGTTCCTTATGCCCGAACTATTTCCAAGCAGTAGAAAACTGTAATTATCATGTTTCTAGTAGAGCCAGACTGAATGCATCAAGAATATGCTTTCTGACCTCTGTGATTGCCATTTATTACACAGGATTATCAAGAGGAAATTGCCATTGCGCAAGAGAACAAAATACAGCTCCAGCAAATGGGAGAACGACTTGCCCGAGCCAGCCATGAAAGCAAAGCATCTGAGATTGAATACAAGCTCGGGAAGATCAATGACCGATGGCAGCACCTCCTGGACCTCATGGCAGCCAGGTAAAAAGGACCTTAGTCAATAGGACACACATGCAGAATCTCAAAGCATTCAGGCCGCCTTCCATTTCAGCTAAAGATCGTCCAATAAATCTCTGTGTTCTTTATCCCACCATTTTAGTTCATGCTTGTCTCATAAATGTCACTTTCGTTAACTTTAAAATTCTCCTTCTTATTTCATAAATTCAGTGGTGTTTGCATTTAACTGAAAGAGGGAAAGTCATATCCAAACAAAATCCATTCCCAAGAGAAAATTCTTTATTCTGGGGCTTCATAGTACTCAACTTCCTATAAGGAAGAAAGTGAAACTGCTGACCAGTATCTGTGGAGGGTGTGTTTGTCTGAAGTGGCAAAATATATATATATATATATATAATTATATAAATATAGTATATTTAATTAATATATACATATATATATATAAAATCACATTCCTACTGTCTTTTTGATTAGCAACATGTGGGAATAAGTCTAATTACCATTCTGCTTAGACGTAAAAATAATCTGCTGCATTACTGTAATTTTGTACTTAGCTCTAGTGATAGCTATAAGTGTCTACCTCATATCTGAGGAATGTTACATTCAGTTTCTGTTGCGGAAGGGCAGGGTGAGCGAAAGG
Source organism: Balaenoptera musculus (assembly GCF_009873245.2). Classification (NCBI taxonomy): domain Eukaryota; kingdom Metazoa; phylum Chordata; class Mammalia; order Artiodactyla; family Balaenopteridae; genus Balaenoptera; species Balaenoptera musculus. The sequence goes on from NC_045796.1 coordinate 14,574,762, forward strand.
GATAAAAGTCAAAAAGAAAAAGTATCTAAGGATCTTTACTAGCAATATAGAAATCTGATATGATTGAATGAAGCACTGTGTTATTTGACATAAGGGTTATTTTTTAAAGGGAAGGGCTAGGTAGATGCTTTATTTGAGGTGAACTTTGCTTCATGTTGGAATGTAGCCTCCATGAGGGCAGGCATCTTTGTCCATTCTATTCACTGTATATCACAAGCACCAAGAACAGTACCTGAATGCAGTTGGGGCTCAATAAATATTTGAATGAATGTATGAATGAATACTTGAATATTTGAATGGATAATCTTCTTTATGGCAGTTAGGAGAGTTGGAATGTTACACATGCTTCTGATTCACAGCCATTTGGGAGCTATCCCAAAATACACTTTTTTAAAAATCCGGATTATTTTCCTTAGCCATGCTGCATGAAGGTGGACATGAAATAGTGCCTTTTGAATACTGTGTGCCCACAAAAACTTCATATGGGCATGGCAAGCCCATGTGTGGATTTTAAAAACATTTAGTATATTTCTTTTTCTATAAAGGAGTTATCAAAGAGGGTCTCATTTAAGAAGGTGAGATTATAATTTGTTTTAGTGAGAATGAAACAAAAATGGAATAAATGTTTACCAATTTTTCAAATGTTTAACGGTAGTATTATAATAGCTAACATTTACTAAACCCTTAGTTTGTAGCAATGACCATGCTAAAGACTTCATGTACATCTTCTCGTGTGCTGTTCACAACATTCTTTGAGGTGGGTATTATAATTATACCCATTTTCCAGATGCGGAATGCTGAGGCTCAGGCTTGCCCCTGGTCATGCACGTGCTGAGTGGCAGAGTCTGTATTCTCTGACTCTACAGCCCATGCCCTAGAATACTACACGCTCCTACCTGCCAAGCTTATGACTTCTTTGTCCCTGTTCTAGAGAATGCAGTTAAAAGGAAGTCAGGTTCTGTTATTTATTTCTACAATCTAATTTCCCAGTCCTTTGTGAAGTACTGACAGCAACTATGAGAGGTATAGGAGGTACAAAGACTGAGGCCCTTTCTTCAAGGAGTTCATAGTGGGAATTTAGACATGTGAAGAAATCCAGTAAAATGATGTGCTAAATGCCTTAGTAAAAGTACTATAAAGAGATGGAAACTTAACGGTGCAGCTTAAACTACTGCAAGTATTTAGGCATTGGTAGATTTTAGAACCCCAGTGCTGTGTTTAGACTCGCTTCTCAGTCACTGATAACCAAATCTTATTTCAGAGGGAGGAACTGAAGCCCTTTTTTATTTTATTTTATTTTTTTAACATCTTTATTTGAGTATAATTGCTTTACAATGGTGTGTTAGTTTCTGCTTTAGCCCTTTGTGCTATAAATACCCTTCTTAGGGAAGCCACCCACTTGGTAAACATCCCTGGATTTTTTTCAGTCAGATTATGACTCATGGATTGGCTTTCATTTCCATGTAATCCAGTTAAACTAGTTAATATCCTTTTCTAATTTTTAGTTGGTTCAGTGGTGTGGAATATGGGGTTGCACTAAGTCAAAATGTTTTAAATTTAATTTAATATAATTTAATCACAAGCAGCTAGTTTGGTGTATGCCCTGCTGTTAGCCAGCGTTACATCAAATGAGTTAGGTGTTTACTCCTCAAAGTCATGTTTATTTGTAACTTTTCTATCTCGTTTTTCAATCAAGAATTTTCTAGGTGTTATTTAGTTTATTTTTCCAAAGACATGTTAGTAAATTTGAATCAATTAAATATAGGGTACACAGGCTTGCATTTTAGTCACTAAAATGCTCATATGTTCCTACTTTTGTAGAATCTCATCATACACAGATGTAATATATATATTGTCCATTTCTAATTGTCTCCTTCCAGCGTAGACCAGATGACATTTTGACCATTCATTTGTCCTGAGGTTTAATGCCACACTGGATTCATAGTTGCTTGAAGCCTCTCCTAAATGACACTCAGCCATCACATTTGCTTTCCACTTTTTGGTTTATTGCCTGTGCTAGTGCACGGGCACGATGACTGTCTTTCACACCCATCTTCAACTATGACCTGCCAGCTGAAATACTAAGTTTCTATGATTCAGTCTCATTCACTACTCTTCCCTCTTCCAAATTTTTTTTTTTTTTAACTTTGGGTTTATTTATTTATTTATTTTTATGGCTGTGTTGGGTCTTCGTTTCTGTGCGAGGGCTTTCTCCAGTTGCGGCAAGCGGGGGCCACTCTTCATCGCGGTGCGCGGGCCTCTCACTATCGCGGCCTCTCTTGTTGCGGAGCACAGGCTCCAGACGCGCAGGCTCAGTAATTGTGGCTCACGGGCCCAGTTGCTCCGCGGCATGTGGGATCTTCCCAGACCAGGGCTTGAACCTGTATTCTCTGCATTGGCAGGCAGATTCTCAACCACTGCGCCACCAGGGAAGCCCCAAATTTTTTTAACATGGATTCATTGAAACAGAACGTAACTTATGCCTTTGTATGTTTTTATGTTGTTTTGATGCTCTTGGGAATGGAGAGGTAATTTTTGAAGATGATCATGTTTTCAGGTGAACAGCTTCCCAGCTAACAGAAAGGTGGAAAAAAGAAAGAAGATTCACTGATAATAACCTGTTATATACAAATAGAATGCATAACTTTGAGTCAGATTCCTATTACTAGTGGATTAACTTAGACCATTCTAAGTACAAAGTAGATATGTTTTGCTTTGAATTTTTAAACTGACTGTCACCAAGCATTGTCAGCTTTTTAGGATAACAAGAAAATTTGCTCAGTTATTTTTAGGGCTCAATGGATAATGTTATAGTATACTTTCTAGACCTACTCAGTTCAGTATAGCAGTCACTAGCTACATGTGGCAATTTAAATGAGTTGAAATGGAATACAATTAAATTAGAATTATTTTTAAACAATCTGATTTTATTTTTTATTTTTATTTTATTTTATTTATTTATTTTTGGCTGTGTTGGGTTTCGTTGCTGTGCGCCGGCTTTCTCTAGTTGCAGCTAGCGGGGGCCACTCTTCATTGCGGTGCGTGGGCTTCTCATTGCGGTGGCTTCTCTTGTTGTGGAGCACGGGCTCTAGGCGCGTGGGCTTCAGTAGTTGTGGCACGTGTGCTCAGTAGTTGTGGCTCTCGGGCTCTAAGAGCGCATGCTCAGTAGTTGTGGCGCACGGGCTTAGTTGCTCCGCGGCATGTGGGATCTTCTCGGACCAGGGATCGAACGGGTGTCCCCTGCATTGGCAGGCGGATTCTTAACCACTGAGCCACCAGGGAAGCCCCCAATTAAATTAGAATTTAATTTTAATTACAGTCAGTTGCACTAGGCACATTTCCAATGCTCAATAACCACACGAGGATACTGTCTACCTTATTGGATACTGCAGACACAGAACGTTTTCATCATCTCAGAAAGTTCTGTTGATCAGTGCTGGCCTAGATAATTAAAAGCATTTCTGAGCCTTTAGCTTTCATTAAGAGTCAACATAATTTGACTGTAACTGTAATTTCTGTAAAAAAAAATTGGTGTAACTGTAATTTCTGTAAAACTGTCTTCGAGGACTCTAGCTCTCATTTTATCAGCGGACCTTATGCAAAAACCCACATGGCAATTTTTCCAGCGCCTAGCACTAACAGAAAATGCCTTTTAGCATCAGTAGTTCAGAGCTTCTAATAATAGAGAATACATTATTAAACATTTCCCATCTTGGTATCTAGGAACGTCAGACTCAAGTTGTTTGCCCTGCTGTAATGACTTTTTTTTAGTTAACTGGACTCTCTAATATAAGGACATTCTTCTTTCCTCTACCAAACCTAAATACCCATCACCAAAAACAAAGCACACATTAGTTATTTGGTTCTTTTTTTTTTTTTTAATAATAGTTTTACTGAGATACAATTCACATACCATACAACTCATATATCAAAAGTATACAATTCATTGATTTTTAGTGTATTTACCGAGCTGTGCATCCATCACCATAATCAATTTTAAAACATTCTCGTCACCCCCAAATAAAAACTTTAACCCCTTTTCTCCTTTCTGCCCTCCCTCCTTTTCCTCCAGCCCCAGGTAATTACTAATCCACTTCCTGCCTGTTTAGGTTTACCTGTTCTGGACAGTTCACATACACGATATCATACAATATGTGGTCCCTTATGACTGGTTGTTTTTAATCTGTGTTTTAATTATAATTCCCTTCAACATTGTATAAAAGGAAAAACAAATGTAATTTTTAAAAACTATGGAATGCCTCCTGTTTATGAAGTACTTCCTCTGCATGTTGCTACAGGGCAGAAGCTGGCAAACTCTCTGCTTGGGGCCATATGGTAAATAATCTAGGCTTTGTGGGCTGAACAGTCCCTGACAAAGCCCTCTTCCATTGAATCACAAAAGCAGCCTTAGGCAGTGTGTAGAGAAGCGGAACAGGTTCCAGTAACATTTTATTACCAAAACAGGTGGCCAGACATAGTTTGCAGGCACCCCTCTGGGAGGTAAAGATGAAAAAGAAAATGGTTCCCAACCAAAAAGGGGTAAAAGATAAAGTGAGGATACACGTGACTCCTCACCTCAGGGCCTTCCCCTTTCTGTTACTTCTGCCGCTCTCTCTCCTCTGTCTGGCCAGGCCAGCCCCTAGTTCTTCTTCATGATCCTCCTTTTCTCTAGATTAGATTAGATTCTTCTTATCTGCTCAGTAGGCTTTCTGTACAGAGTCCATAGCATTTCTCTTGATTATAATAAATATCTCGTGTGATAGATTGTTTAAAGTTTCTTTCCTCTATTGAAATGTAAGTATCTAACTTGATCGCCACAGTAATCCCAGAACCTAACATAGTTCTTTGCATATAATTATCACTCCAGTATTTGTTGAGTTTCTCAATCTGAGACATAGTGTGTGAATTGTGCCCTACATACAGATAAGAATATAGCAGAGCCTGGGCTTAGGGCTTTTGCCTGAATTATAAGGTGTTTCTGCTTCACCTACACTGTGATGTTTGGCAAATTACTTATTACGGTGTAAAAGGTTATCAGGAGGATTAAATGAGGTGGTACCTGTAAACCACTTAGCCCAGTGAAGTGCTCAGTCAACAAATGTCAGCTGTCATCCCAGAGGGAGTTTAGAGGCTTGTGCAGTACAAGGAAGGCTTTGCAAAGTTGTAGCAGCTGCCTTCAGAAGGGGTTTCAGTCTAATGGGAGTTCTGCCCAAACTAGAGGAAAAAGAAAACTTAATTCTTGGAATTTGTGGCTGGTATTACCTCATGGTGATCCATTCAGAAAAGTCAAGCCAGGATCAGGAATTCTTTGATGCAGCAAGCAAGGAAATGACCAAGAACTAATCAAGAGTCCTAGGTTTAGTTCACCTTGTTCCAGCTGTGTGACCTAGGGCTTAACTGTATAACCTCTCTGAGCCCTATATTCCTCATTTTCAAAATGTTCATTAAAACAACTGCCGCATCTCCAATGAGACAACATAGGGGAAAGGACCATGTATACTATAAAACGCTATATGTGCCAGTCTTATTCTTTTAGACGGCTGCAGAGCATTCCACAGTTCATTCCACAGAACATTCCACATTCCATTTATATAACGTGATTTATCCAGTATTTTCCCTATTGCTGGAAATTGATATTATTGCCGTCTTTTGGTACTACAATAATTGTGTCTTTAAAGCCTTGCCTTATGTTTAATTCATTAGAATAAATATATTGTGCTAAGGATAATGAACATGGAAAAAAAAATTAACCCATGGGAAAAACTATATAAAGTAAAAGGGAATTAAACTAAGGAAATAATGGCAATAAAAAATTTTAAAGATCTAAGTTTTTTAAATGTTAGTCATAATCAAGAAAAAACAAATTTGTCTACTGTTATGGAATTATGACCAATATATTCCTTTAGCCAAATTTACATATTTACATTCCTGATAAAAATAATATATCAGTGGAGTGATTGTTTTATAAAGAATTCACAATAGTATATCTTTAAGTAGCAGGATTTTTAAAATAATTTTATTTATAACCAAGTTGTCTAGAATTTTTTAAATGTAAAATGCAGGTTTGTTTCTTTCATAAAGAAAATGTATTACTATTTTAAAAGCAGTCAACTCACACAACCAGAACCAAATGCTTTGTTTTATTTTAGTTGCAATTCATCATATTGGCCTTTAAAAAAAAAAAAAAAAAACTTAGCAAATGTTCATTATCTATTTATTTATTTGTAATTTATTTGTGTGTATGTATGTTAAAATCCAAAAAGGATTTAAAGCAGACAGCATTAGTCATTTTTTATTAAATTACCAGTAATGAGTAATTTGGGAGCTTAGTTTCTTTAAAAGCTTAAATTATGAAATTTATATAGAGTCAGTGCAGAAAATTTAGAAACTCTTGAAATTCACAAAAGAAAAAACGTTATCTGAGATTCCACCAAGCAAATGAACAGATCCTTTTTAAAATTACCTTAAAATGAACATGTTATTTTTGTCACTTTATATCATTATTTTTAAAAGGACAAAGGTTTATGTAAGAGGAGAATAGTATTTCTTCATTACTTTTCATGCTCAAATAGTCTTTTTAAAGGTGAAGAGCAAGCACTTTCCCACAGAATATCTTGTCCATCCCATCTTCCCAAACAGCCCCTAAAACTCCTACTTAACACCACTTAACTGGCAAATCAGACTGAAGAAAAAAAGCAGTTGCTCCTTTTTGCTACTACAGTTTGCCGCTGTACTTGTAGAGGTTTTGCTTGTTTGCATTTGGGTCATTTATCTTTGCAAACATCTTTTCCAACTTCAACTGCCTGCGAGAAAAGTCGAAGGTCCTTCCAGAATGGCAGAGTGTCTGCAGCCGGTCTTATTTTCGATACCCTTCTTTCTTTAGACCTGGAGCCTCCCCCTCCTAGCAGATTACCCTGAGCCTTTTCCCTTCGTACACTCGTGGCCTACATTCCAGGAGATCAAGCCTGGCACATGTTAATGAATGTAGGTTTTATTTAGAAACATGACCACTTGTCACTCACTGCTCAGTGTCATATTGTCAGGCAGAGACTTACCAACATTTGTCTGGAGTGAGCATTTTCATACTTCCATACACAGACCGGGGAAACTTTCATCCCCACGCAGGATTTAGCCTTTTGCTCTGCAAACCTGACTTTTGCGAGTGGAAACTTCATGGTGGTGGCGGAAGATCCGTGTGCCCTGAGGATGGCAGAGGACGGCTGTGTGGACGCAGACCTCCCCGACTGTAACTGCAGTGTCACAAGGCAGGCATCTCCTCGAGTTTCTTCCCTTGGGCATAGCTTTCATGTTACGTGGGGGTTATAGGATGGATGCTGGAGCTTTAATCCATAATTGTGTTGGCCAGGGTTAAGTGGAGATGACTGGTGTGAGGAGGTCGTTGGCCGTGGACTCCTAAGAGTTATTTGTCGGTTTGTTTTCTTGTCTCCTGCTGGGCCTGCGGAGCTGGGTGAAAAGGTTAATGGACTTTGTTATGGTTCAGTATCTACTTGTCTTGGGACTGGATGCATCATACAAGGAGTATGGTTACAGCAGAGAGCCTGAGACACAGGAAAGAGGTTCAGAAAAACATTCAGTGGAAAGATCCTGTGAGTCCATCATCTGCTATTTAAAGGATGGGCTCCTGCTGAAACTGAAATTCAGTCATGGCCAGTTCACAGCTTTGTAGCTGAAAGCCTTCCCTTTAATAAATAAAAATCTACGCATGTTTCAGGGGCCTGGAGGGTTTTGTGTGTGAGAGAAGGTTGTTTCTGTTTTATGTATGTCAGTAGGTTTTGGTCACTGACTAGTATAAAGGTTTTCAATAGTATGTGCAAAATATAGAAGGTTATGTCTAAAACGGTAATTTAGTGCATTATACAAATGTTTACTTCATGATTTTTTTTCAGTTAGAATAACATTACATCAGGAATTTTCATTTTGTTTTTAAAAAATATTTTTCTTATACCATAACGTCCCCCAAACAAATCCCTACTGATGAAGAGAATTTATTAATGGTACTTTTGGTTCTTTTATATTGAGAATATGAATTTTTTTGTTTTGGTTTATGGATCTACTAAATTTGTTTGAAGGAAAGTAGTGAGGTATATATATGAATTATGTAGATATATGTGTGTATATGTACGTATTCATGTGACAATATTAAGAAGCTGGACAACTGGATTTCATAGTAGAATCCTTCTCAAGAAAGGTCAAGTGTGCAGGAAACACACTGGACTCTGAAAGGGGAACCAGCGTGCAGGGACTTAACAGATTCACCAGGCTTGCTAAACTTACCCAGATATGTGACGTCTGTAAACACCTATTTTGAATTATAACCCTGTATGCTACCAAAAGGAATGTTGCTCAAACTTCTTACAATGATAAATAAAACTATTGTGATGCTTCACCCAAGGATTTCCTTGAAAGAAAGGATGAAAAAAAATGTGGGACATTTCTCTTAAAAAAGAATGATCCTCGTCCTGCAAGTATCAAGTTTAATAGCTCAAGGATGATGTATGGGGGCCTTATCCCACACCGTCTCTCAGTTCACGTCTGCTCCCCCCAACACTCACACAATGTATTTTGCTATTTGTAGTCAAATGCATTGTTTAAAAAATGAGAAAGGAGAACCACTTAAGCGTTCACCCTCCCTGACTTTACGAAGATTTACACGTTCACTTGGAAGAGGAACTTGCCCCTAATAGACTGTATGAACAAGCATTTCCACATCACTATGCCCTTGACATATTGCACTAACTGCTCTGACTATTGGAATTCCTTCAGTGTTATACAAGATTACTAATCCAGTAAAATATTTGGCTAGTGTAGACAATATCCAATGGCACAGTGTTTACTTATATCCCTTTGTGCTTTGGATCTTTTGATCATTTTTGTCAGTGAATTTTGAACCAAGAAAATGAATGAATTTTAGTCCTTAGCAGATAGATCATTTGCAAGTGTTGGACCTAGAGGAAAATTTAAGTATACATTTAATATCAAATAAATTAAATTAAAATATGTTAACAAAATAAGCAATATTTTAGTTAGAACACTAACTATTAATGTTTAGCAGGCATTTAAATACCCAACTTTGTGCAAGGCACCAAGCTTAGTCTGGCAACCAAAAGTGGAAAGGGAAAACCCGAAGTGGAAATTCACAGTTCCAGCTTTCCAGGAACTTCCCATGAGGAGGAGGAAGGTGAGCATAAATAATACCAGGAAGTTCGAACAAGGGTAAGAAAGAAGCAGGCACTGAGTGAAGTACCCTCCCAGCCCCTAGGTCCACACAAAGCCCTGATGATGTTATGAGTTTTCTTTAAAACCCCATCCCAAAGCGTAGTCAGCATTCAGATCCTATCAGACCTGAAGACAGGAAGCTGGTCAAGTGGGAGAGGTTCCTGAGAGGACTTTCTTATTGGGGTAAAACCAAGATGGACATCAGTGCAGTGAGCCATTCTTCAGTCCTGTTCCAGTGGGTTTATTGATTGTAGACTGTCCTTTCCATCTGGGACACTAAAGCAGGATGGCCAAGGTCATGTTAAATCCTAAGCCCGTACCATGGTCATTGGTAGAATATGCACCCCGAAATTTATACCCAGTAGCTGCTCGAAAACTGTCATTCACTGACTGACGCTCAAGTGAATTTTGTCTGACATATGAGAGAAATATGAGTGGGTTGTATGTAACAGTTCTTGGAGTTATTTTTCAAGGCCAATGCCTTGAAATGCCCTAGAGACAGAGTACAAATTGTACTTATAAAGCTAGTTAGAAATGTATTATCTTGAGTGGAATTATGAATTATGATAAACATATTGCAATGCATGTTTTCTGTTCCCTATCAATCCTATATATTGTGGAACATGAACATAATTTTTTAAATACACATTTTTTAAAACAGTATAAGGTAATGCACCTCAGCGTGCCTTTATACACTGATCAAGTATAGGGATTTTTATTATAATTAATGAAATACAGATATTATTATCAAGAACCAACCGTAGTGAAAATACTTTTAAGCATTTGTATGACAGAGGAGAAGTGATGGTGTCATGACTAGATTTTCATTTGAGAGAAACATTGATTTACAGAAACTGTAATAGAAGTGATGATATCCATTTTAAGCAATTAAAAATGAATAAAAATTCTCAAAATATTTTGGTTATGAGACAGTTTCTTCAGAGAGGTGGCTCCTGACCAGAGAAGCCTATCATAGTCATCTGGGGAGGCACAGAGGGCAGGGAGAAGGTGGGAAGAGAGTTAGCAGTGGCACATGTGGATGGAAAGCAACCCTAAGTCATCCAGTACCGGTCCTAGCTTGAGAATCAATTCTTTACTATCTGGAAGTAATAGAGTTGAGAAATAGTAGGTGATTCTGAGTGCAAGTTTTCTGTCTTTGAGAACATTCTATAGCAGATCCCTGACTTGAAATATATCACATCCTTAGAGTTTTGGGGGGGGGGGGGTTTGTTTTGTTTTGTTTTTTTTCTTGGCTGCACTGTGCAGCATGCAGGATCTTAGTTCCCCGACCAGGGATCCAACCTGTGCCCCCTGCAGTGGAAGCGCAGAGTTTAACCATTGGACCACCAGGGAAGTCCCTATCACATCCTAGATTTTTTTTTTTTTCTTACAATTTTATTTTATTTTATATTTTTCTTAACATTTTTATTGGAGTATAATTGCTTTACAATGGTGTGTTAGTTTCTGCTTTATAACAAAGTGAATCAGTTATACATATACATACATCCCCATATCTCTTCCATCTTGCGTCTCCCTCCCTCCCATCCTCCCTATCCCACCCTTCTAGCTGGTCACAAAGCACTGAGCTGATCTCCCTGTGCTATGTGACTGCTTCCCACTAGCTATCTATTTTACATTTGGTAGTGTATGTATGTCCATATATACACTACCACTCTCTCACTTTGTCCCAGCTTACCCTTCCCCCTTCCCGTGTCCTCAAGTCCATTCTCTAGTAGGTCTGTGTCTTTATTCCCGTCTTGCCCTTAGGTTCTTCATGACCATTTTTTTTTTTAGATTCCATATATATGTGTTAGCATACAGTATTTGTTTTTCTCTTTCTGACTTACTTCACTCTGTATGACAGACTCTAGGTCCATCCACCTCACTACAGATAACTCAATTTCATTTCTTTTTATGGCGGAGTAATATTCCATTGTATATATGTGCCACATCTTCTTTATCCATTCATCTATCAGTGGACACTTAGGTTGCTTCCATGTCCTGGCTATTGTAAATAGAGCTGCAATGAACATTGTGATACATGATTCTTTTTTTTTTTTTTTATAAATTTATTTATTTATTTATTTATTTTTGGCTGTGTTGGGTCTTCGTTTCTGTGCGAGGGCTTTCTCTAGTTGCTGCGAGTGGGGGCCACTCTTCATCGCGGTGCGCGGGCCTCTCACTGTCACGGCCTCTCTTGTTGTGGAGCACAGGCTCCAGACGCGCAAGCTCAGTAGTTGTGGCACACGGGCCTAGCTGCTCCGCGGTATGTGGGATCTTCCCAGACCAGGGCTCGAACCCGTGTCCCCTGCATTGGCAGGCAGATTCTCAACCACTTCGCCACCAGGGAAGCCCCATGATTCTTTTTAAATTATGGTTTTCTCTGGGTATATGCCCAGTAGTGGGATTGCTGGGTCGTATGGTAGTTCTATTTTTGGTTTTTTAAGGAACCTCCATACTGTTCGCCATAGTGGCTGTATCAATTAACATTCCCACCAACAGTGTATGAGGGTTTCCTTTTCTCCACACCCTCTCCAGCATTTATTGTTTGTAGATTTTTTGATGATGGCCATTCTGACCTGTGTGAGATGATATCGCATTGTAGTTTTGATTTGCATTTCTCTAATGATTAATGATGTTGAGCATTCTTGCATGTGTTTGTTGGCAATCTGTATATCTTCTTTGGAGAAATGTCTATTTAGGTCTTCTGCCCATTTTTGGATTGGGTTGTTTGTTTTTTTGATATTGAGCTGCATGAGCTGCTTATAAATTTTGGAGATTAATCCTTTGTCAATTGCTTCATTTGCAAATATTTTCTCCCATTCTGAGGGTTGTCTTTTTGTCTTGTTTATGGTTTCCTTTGCTGTGCAAAAGCTTTTAAGTTTAATTATGTCCTATTTGTTTATTTTTGTTTTTATTTCTGTTACTCTAGGAGGTGGGTCAAAAAGGATCTTGCTGTGATTTATGTCATAGAGTGTTCTGCCTATGTTTTCCTCTAAGAGTTTTATAGTGTCTGGCCTTACATTTAGGTCTTTAATCCATTTTGAGTTTATTTTTGTGTATGGTGTTAGGGAGTGTTCTAATTTCATTCTTTTACATGTAGCTGTCCAGTTTTCCTAGCACCACTTATTGAAGAGGCTGTCTTTTCTCCATTGTATATTCTTGCCTCCTGTATCAAAGATAAGGTGACCATATGTGCATGGGTTTATCTCTGGGCTTTCTATCCTGTTCCGTTGATCTCTATTTCTGTTTTTGTGCCAGTACCAAACTGTCTTGATTACTGTAGCTTAGTAGTATAGTCTGAAGTCCGGGAGCCTGATTCCTCCAGCTCCGTTTTTCTTTCTCAAGATTGCTTTGGCTATTAGGGGTCTTTTGTGTTTCCATACATATTGTGAAATTTTTTGTTCTAGTTCTGTGAAAAATGACAGTGGTAGTTTGGTAGGGATTGCATTAAATCTGTAGATTGCTTTGGGTAGTATAGTCATTTTCACAGTGTTGTTTCTTCCAATCCAAGAACATGGTATATCTCTCCATCTATTTGTATCATCTTTAATTTCTTTCATCAGTGTCTTATAATTTTCTGCATACAGGTCTTTTGTCTCCTTAGGTAGGTTTATTCCTAGGTGTATTATTCTTTTTGTTGCAATGATAAATGGGAGTGTTTTCTTAATTTCACTTTCAGATTTTTCATCATTAGTGTATAGGAATGCAAGAGATTTCTGTGCATTAATTTTGTATCCTGCAACTTTACCAAATTCATTGATTAGCTCTAGTAGTTTTCTGGTGGCATCTTTAGGATTCTCTATGTACAGTATCATGTCATCTGCAAACAGTAACAGCTTTACTTCTTCTTTTCCTATTTGCATTCCTTTTATTTCTTTTTCTTTTCTGATTGCTGTGGCTAAAACTTCCAAAACTATGTTGAATAATAGTGGTAAGAGTGGGCAACCTTGTCTTGTTCCTGATCTTAGTGGAAATGGTTTCAGCTTTTCACCATTGAGGACGATGTTGGCTGTGGGATTGTCATATATGGCCTTTATTATGTTGAGGTAAGTTCCCTCTCTGCCTACTTTCTGGAGGGCTTTTTTCATAAATGGGCATTGAATTTTGTCAAAAGCTTTCTCTGCATCTATTGAGATGATCATATGGTTTTTCTCCTTCAATTTGTTAATATGGTGTATCACATTGATTGATTTGCGTATATTGAAGAATCCTTGCATTCCTGGGATAAACCCCACTTGATCATGGTGTATGATCCTTTTAATGTGCTGTTGGATTCTGTTTGCTAGTATTTTGTTGAGGATTTTTGCATCTATGTTCATCAGTGATATTGGTCTGTAGTTTTCTTTTTTTGTGACATCTTTGTCTTGTTTTGGTATCAGGGTGATGGTGGCCTCGTAGAGTGAGTTTGGGATTTCCTCCCTCTGCTCTATTTTGGAAGAGTTTGAGAAGGATAAGTGTTAGCTCTTCTCTAAATGTTTGATAGAATTCGCCTGTGAAGCCATCTGGTCCTGGGCTTTTGTTTGTTGGAAGATTTTTAATCACAGTTTCAATTTCAGTGCTTGTGATTGGTCTGTTCATATTTTCTATTTCTTCCTGGTTCAGTCTTGGAAGATCCCTAGAGTTTTAAAAGACATGTTGCTCTTGACATTTTTTCCAGGCAGATACCTCTTTAGTTGAACCAAGTTGACACCTCGGAGATGGAGATATTTTGCTTATCTTCCATTCATTTTTATTAGGAGCAGTGTCAGTAAGGTGACCACATATCCTGAACCAAAAGGTCGAAAGTATAAAAAAACTTATGGTCTAAAAGCAGAATTGAATTTTAAATAAGGGTTGTACCAGAAATCATTGATCACGTGCTCCTCCTCCACATCACCTTTCTTTTTAGAGCCATCTATGTACATACATCCAGTCAGCCATGTCAGGCCCTCAACAGGGACTCAATAGTCGATTTTTGCTACTATTACTTGGTAATAATAGAGTTGAGAAGTACTATCTGTGTCCCTCCCAAATTCCTGCTGACACCCTGCCCTCATTGGGAAATAACTTTTCAAATCTAATTTATCTATCCCTGCTCTATGCCCTTGATCCTGCCTCCTGTGCATCCTCGCTCCGTCATCTGTATTCATCTGTAATTTCTCTCCTTTTTCTTCTGTCTTTGGCTCCTTCCTCATGAGTTCCTTTTTCTCTGCCTAAAAACATTCTAAAGCGATTCCAAAACATTAAACTGCATTAAACAAAACAAACAAACAAAAAATCAATTTTTTCTTGTAGCCAGATCATTCTACAGGATTCATACCGTATTTACTTACCTTTGCTCCCTACTTTTTAAAAATAATTAACAATCCTCTTTTATCATAAGTGTATTTCTCTCAAATGCGTCCTGTTTTCTGTTTCCATAGCCCTTGCTGAACTATTCACTTAGAGTCAGCAGACCTCTTCTAATGAATGGCTCTTTTTAGGCCTCATCAACCACCTTGCTCTGCCTTTGACAAAGTAGACCAGTGATTCCAAACTTAAGCATGCCTAGGGCTTACTTGGAGTGCTTGTTAAGTGTAAATTCCCTGGCCACACCCCCAGAGGTTCTGACTCAGTAGGACTGGGTTGGGGTCTAAGAATCTGCATTTATGTGAGGCAAACCAGGTGAAATCTAATGAAGAAGGCATTCAGATCACACTCTGACCAACACTTTCTTCTTCTTTAAAATCATTTTTAATTGAATGTATTTGACACAGAACATCATGTAAATTTAAGGTGTACAGCTTGTTACTTTGATACATTGATATAATGTAATATGATTGCCATTGTAGCGATATTTATCACATTACAAAATTATGGTACAATATTGTTGTTTATATTCATTTTACTGTGCATTAGATCTCTAGGGCTTATTTACTACTTGTTGCAAGTTTGTACCCTAAAATACCATTAGTCTTATCCCCTGCCCCACTACCAATTCTTTCTTGAAACATTTCCTGCCTTTAGTTTTATGCTACACTTCCCTGCTTCACCTCCTTCCTTTCTGATTATTTTTTCTTCAACTGTGATTCCTCCTTCTTTAACCCTTTAAAACTCATTCTTCTTAGTCCAACAGATAGAAGTACTATCTGTGTCCCTCCCAAATTCCTGCTGACACCCTGCCCTCACTGGGAAATAACTTTTCAAATCTAATTTATCTATCCCTGCTCTATGCCCTTGATCCTGCCTCCTGTGCATCCTCGCTCCGTCATCTGTATTCATCTGTAATTTCTCTACTTTTTCTTCTGTCTTTGGCTACTTCCTCATGATGACACACATCCTTTCATAGGGCTTCAACTCTATGCCAACAGTATGTAAACCTATGCGATAAACTTCGTCGTGTCTTCTGGACCTAAGAACTATATTTCCATACATGTCTAGCTGATCCCACAGCCTCATCATACCCCAAACTTAATGCACCTTTAATCCCAAGAACTTGCTCCTCATTCCTGTATCCTCTGAGGCAGCAGCGTCTATCTAGTCACCCAACTGGAAAAGACATCATTTCTTAACTCCTTCTGCCTCACGTCATGTCGGTTCGTGAATTTAGCAATCCACTCCTCACCGCTATCCCCACTGTTTCCAAGTGTAGGCTTTTGATGCAAACTGCTTGGACTATTCTATTTACTTCCTGAATGAGCTCTTACCACAGCCTTGCCTCAAACTTACGCACTCAGAATCAAAACTGATCTTAACATTCCTCTGCTAATAGATCTTGGGAAAGTTCTTATTTATCTTTAAAACTACATACAAATCCATTGTCATGTCACTATGGGAGTTTTATCATCTTACTCCCATCTACCCATCAGTCTTACCTCTTACCACTTCTTATCTCTTTTCTGTTTCTCTTCCCCATCCTTCCACCACTGATCTCCTTGGCATTGTGACACTATTTACCTTCAAAATCTCTTCTTCATTATGTTTCCTAGGCCAGAAATGTTCTGCTTGGCTTGTATCCACCTCTCAAGATGCAGGTCACATGTCATTTCTTCATTTTCCTTCTTTCATCAAAGTCTAAGCTCCTCAAAGGCAAGGATGAAACTTTAGTCATCACTGTTTATCTATCACCTAGCACCATACATGTTGGTAGGAGGAATAAAGAAATGAACAAATGGTAAATGAATGAATGATTACTGAACATGGCCAGACAGACTTGATCACTCTTTATTTATTAGCCAGAGACTTCGTTCACTTCTTTAGTTTAGTTCTTACCACACTTTGTTATATTTCATTATTTCCATGTTCAGATTTCTGGTCAGATTGTACATTTCATTAAGAAAATAATCACATCTGATTTATTTTGTCTTTCTGGCATCTTACATATAAAGTGTCCACGGATGATTGTTAGAGAAATGACAATTCTTAAAGGAATGAGTTTTTACTCCTTCCTGGTGAGAATGGGAGAATAGTTATTTGTCGTCATTTTTTAAGCATGCTATGTAGTGAATACTGTACCGAATTAGGCTCTGCAGGTGGAAGATGGGGTACCTGCCCTCTGCCACTTACAATCCAACAGGTCCTTAGTTACCTTTAACGTGATATGGCATCATTAAAACTCAAATTGCTTAAGTGCATGTGACAACTCACTGATAGGTTTTATCTTCAGTATGCTGTCTTCTTTTGACTGAGTTTCTGCCACAATATTGCTGAAATACATCCCACAGGGGGTGAAATGATTAGAGCCATGGATGTGTAATCTGTTTGGTGACAATCCATTGGAAAGGTTATCTTTTTCCTCCCAGTTATTCTTCATAGCAGTATAAATTATATTATTTGCAAAAGTCAGGTAGTATAGATTATATTATTTGTGAAAGTAATAATTTCTGTGACAACCATGAGGTTTCTATCACTGTTATATTAGTATAGCTGTGCTGAGTATAACCATGGTTGGTATTTTTTTAATGTTTCCCATGTATTGGCACCCTCTGTCATTCACCTCATTTAAATCTCACAAGTACTCTTACTTCATTTCCGTTTTATAGACAAAGAAACAGAGACACAGGAGGGGTGTACAACTGCCCACAGTCACACAGCCAGTAGGTGGCTGAGCCAGGCGGGACTCTGGCTTTAGACCCAGTGCTGGCTTCTGCTTATGCGGGAAACATGAGCGAAGCCTCTCACTGAAGTTGATGTCTCTCCTTCTCTGCCCACAGGGTAAAGAAGCTGAAGGAGACTCTGGTCGCCGTACAGCAGCTGGATAAGAACATGAGCAGCCTGAGAACGTGGCTGGCCCACATCGAGTCAGAGCTGGCCAAGCCGATCGTCTACGATTCCTGTGACTCGGAAGAAATACAGAAAAAGCTTAACAAGCAGCAGGTAAAATGTAAAACAATGGAAGGAAAGTTCATAGGTTCTTGAAAATCTGTCCTCCTGGCCAGAATAGAGACATGATTGTGAGATGGTGAATTGGGATGGAAAATCTGGAGGAAGCTGGGCAGGACTGGTGAGAAAGGGAAGGCATTGGCTAGAGAGGTGTTTGGGGCAAATAGGTTCCATCTCCTCACAAAGCTGACTCTCTTAAGAAGGTCTGCCATCGTAGGGTTAATGTCACTGGTCCGCCAAGAAGTCATCCTAAGATGGTAGGTTAGGTTGAGCTGCAATAATGTATTCAGAACAGTGCTGACAGTTTTGTTTATTTATTTGTGGGTCGCTAACTCACAACCATGGACTTAGAAACGAGCCTTTTTCTTTTTTCTGCATACAGCCTTTGGAGAAAGATCACAGTGCATACTTAGAGTTTTTAGAGTCTAACATAATTTTGTTTTGCAAGGATTGCATGATCTGCAGACCACACACTGTAATGCCATCTTCATGTGTGTAGCAAATACAGCACCATACACAACCCAGCAAAGCAAAAGAGGGTGACCCTGAAAAATACATACAGAAGGGATTTTCACTTCCCACTCCCCTTGCTTATTCTTACTCAGCACAGTAGACTCCAGCTGTCAGTAATAAACACCATAAATCCCCCATAAGAAGTATTGCTACTTCATGCTTTTAGATTGTCCCTGAAAATTCTGCCTGCGCTCTGGTTATTTCCATTACATTAAACCATTATATTCAAGTTGCTTAACTTTAAAAAAATGTATAAACAGGCCTATTTCTTCAGTCCTATGAAATAGTTTATGTATTTTATTTTACAAAGAGAACAGTTATTAAAATACAGTTTTTAGGTGTTGGATGTTTAAATTAGCATTTATTTTTTAAGAAATTGTTAGCAGGACATTTTTCAATTTTCTGCAAGATTAAAACCCTCTGATGGACTCTCTGATGATTGAAATTCTGATGATTAACTCTGGGGGTGGTGGTTGGCCTCCAGCTCCCCACATTCTCCTGGAGAGCATGGTAATAATATCTACACGTGACGAGAGTTAAAATGCTAATGACCAGTATTGTAATTTAGCAAATGTAAGAAGATCAAAACAGTATCTAGTTAAATATGGGAAATTGATTATATGCATCTGTAGTTGCAGCCACTACTAAAACCCTAGTAAAATAAAAGGTCAAAACCCACGATGGCAGAAAGAACAGAAGAGAAGATGATAGAGCTGCCAGACATCCGAGAGAACTTGGAAGGTGGAAAGTAGACAGATGAACAGTGATGGTGTTAGCAGAGTGGAGGACGAAGAAAGCTGATTCACGCCGCAGAGTTCCCAAAACGCTCACCCAGGAAGTAGAGCTATCAAGTCTGTGGGGCTTTAAAGGGAAGATGGCGTGAAAGTCTGAGAAAGGAGTGGTGAGATGAGCAGATTTCCCCTAAGCCCAGCTAGTCAGGCATCTCTGCTTCATTGACTCTCTGGAGAAGGCCAACCAGAGGGACTTGGGATTCGATGACACAGGACTCCATCTGTGCTGGAGCCACTCTGTTAAAAACAGAGGGATTAAGTGAAAGACTCTGTGCCAAACCCCACAGCATCGCCTCTCACGAGGTCACTAGCCAGGCTTGTGCTGCAGCCAGGATTTACACGAGAGTTTCAAAATCCAATTCAGTTATTCTGTAAAAGTCCCCCTGCCCCCAAAATAAAGTGGAAAGGAAGAAATTACCAAAGTAGTAATACAGAAAAAGAATTCCCAAATTGAAAATTTACACACTTCTGGAACACAAACCCTACAGGTGCCCAGGAAAATTAAAAACAAAGCTATTATGAAATTTCAGAACATGGGGGATAAAAGAAGATTTTAAGGCTTCCAAGATGAAAAAGTTGGATTTCTCCAAAACAATGATGGAAGCTAGTATACAATGGCGGAATGCCTTCAAAAAGCTGAGAAAATTTTTTATGATTTAGAATAATATATCTGCCGTTTAATATATAAAATATTTACCTTCTATGCACACATTCACAAGAAGCTAATGACAGATATGCTCCATATACTGAAATGAGAGGAAAAATAATATTCAACCCAGGAGAAGGAAGTCCCCAGGATGATGGTAAAGGAAAGTCCCAAATGACAGTGGTACTGCAACCTAGGAAGAGCCTGTCCAGACAGGAGTAGGGAGTCCGGGCGCTCTAAGAGGAACATCTCCAAGAAAGAAAACAGTTGAACCAGATGACCTGATGGGCTTAACCATACTGGAAGGAGCTCTTTATTAGCACCATAAGAGAAAGAATAGCAGTTAGCAATATAATTTTTTTTTATTGGAGTATAGTTGCTTTACAATATTCGGTTAGTTTATACTGTACAGCAAAGTGAATCAGCTATACGTATATATCTATCCCCTCCTTTTTGGATTTCCTTCTCGTTTAGGTCACCACAGAGCATAGAGTAGAGTTCCCTGAGCTCTTCAGTATATTCTCATTAGTTATCTGTTTTATACATAGTATCAGTAGTGTATATATGTCAATCCCAATCTCCCAATTCATCCCACACACCCCCTTTTCCACCCTCGTATCCATATGTTTTTGTTCTCTACATCTGTGTCTCTATTTCTGCTTTGTAAATAAGATCATCCATACCCATATTTTCAGATTCCACACACATGCATTAACATACGATATTTGTTTTTCTCTTCTGACTTACTTCACTCTGTATGACCGTCTCTAGGTCCATCCATGTCTCTACAAATGACCCAATTTCGTTCTTTTTTATGGCTGAGTAATATTCCATTGTATATATGTACCACATCTTCTTTATCCATTCCTCTATTGATGGACATTTAGGTTGCTTCCATGTCCTGGCTGTTGTAAATAGTGTTGCAGTGAACATCATGGTGCCTGTGTCTTTTTGAATCATGGTTTTCTCTGGGTATATGCCCAGTAGTGGGATTGCTGGGTCATATTTTAAAGAGAAAAAGAGAGCGAGGGAGAGAGAGAGAGAGAGAGAACTATTGATTTTAGAAAAACAAAAAGTTGTGTAAAAGAAGAAATATAACCATAGCATATTTTGTTGCTTAAATGTGAAAAGCATTAAAAACACCATAATCATGCAAAGAAGTGATTATTGCTCTAGCTATAAGAGGTGCTAAAATAGTCATTGGAGCCCCATGAGTCATGTAGAAATTTATTCCTTCTCTGCTGTAGAAGCACTGATAATGTCTAACATTTAAAAATCAAGAAATAGCAATATAAACATGTTACTTAGAAAAACAGAAGTAAAAACCAGAAGACAGAGCTACAATAGATGGAAATGGTTGTTTCTGGAGAAGAATCAGGAGTGAAATGAAAAGGGTACTACTTCATTGGAAGCTTAGTAGTAGTTTTTAATCATATCATATTTACTAGTTTCCTTTATGGAAATTGTTTGACCATGATTTTGTAAAAATTGTAGCGTTGGGGGATACATGTTTTAAAAGACAGATAAATAGTAATCTATCTCCAAAAGGGAAAACTTCTGACAAATATTTAAATGGACAGATTAAATTGGTAAGAAATACATTGTCTTCTATTTCCCTATGTGGAGTTTCTGTATGTCTCTCTTGCCAATGTACTTAGTTCTTATAGATTTAATTGGGCAGAAATATATATACACTTGAGATGGCTTCAGAGAATGTTTTGTCAGATTTCTTTGTGTTATAAATGAAAAAGAATGAATCCAATGACACTATGTGACAATTTGAGACCATCACCAATGGAAGTTAAAGCTGAGACTAAAATTGTGATCTGTATTTGGGTACTTATATAATTATAAGATTCCCCCCCCCAAGCCTTATTTTATATATTGATCTGAACAAAAACTTTTGAGCAGAAGTACAAGGGGACTTTTCTCCAGTGTTTACTGTGTTAAACTGGTCAAGTTCCTGGAGGTAAATCTCACCAAACTGGGGGGCCCCCATGACTGGGTCGGTCAGAGGTGTCCACACTGAGCCTCCAACAGTCCGTCCATTAGAGTTCTGGGTTTCACACACCAGCGCTGGTTCCCACAGTGGTTTCCCCTTATGAGTCTCCCCTCTGAGAGAGATTCAAAAGTATATGGAGGAGTGATGTCACCAAGACGGTGGCATAAGCCGTTCCTGACTTAAGTCCCCATCACAAGAAGACCAACAAGCAACTATCCATAGACAGGACCCCATTGTGAAAATCCCAGAACCCAGGGTGAGGCTGCAGCAGCCCCTGGACAACAGAGACCGGGAAGGACCACGTTAGAAGGTGAGAGGAGTGGCTGCACTCTGCCCACATCACCTGCCCCAGGCTGGCACAGCACCGCACCAAGAGCGCCCCAGCCTGTGGTTTCTCCAGTTGGAAAAGAGAGGCCAACGTGGGGAATTCCCTGGCAGTCCAGTGGTTAGGACTCCATGCTCTCACTGCCAGGGACCCGGGTTCAATCCCTAGTCAGGGAACTAAGATCCTGCAAGCCGTGGGGCACGGCCGAAAATAAAAAAAAAGAGAGAGGCCAAAGTGGACACCCAGCTCCCCCAGTATTGTATGACGCTTCCCAGGAGGCCCGCTTGGATCTCTCTTCATGGGGATCACTAAGGAAATCTATGAGGCTCAGTCACGGGGGATCAGATAGAGATGGAGAAGGGGCGTGGGGCTTACAGCACCTGCGCTCAGATCTTGGTGGACTGCATTCCTGCTGGCAGCTGCACCCAAGCAGAGATGCCGGCCAGCGTCTCTGCCCATCAGCAGAGGCCAGCCAGTGGCCCCGTCTAGCCTGCAAACTCAGTTAGCAGCTCTGCTTGATTTGGGTCCCCAGACAACTGGCATTACAGGCCTTGGAGCTCTTTCTACCCCCCGGCCTGGGCAGGGAGGCAGATTCCCAACCCCACCCAACAGCTGAGCACAGTCTCCGTGCCCCCCCCTCCCCCCACCAGGAAGCCTGGCCAGAGAATCCAGGCAGCCATGGAGCCCGTCCAACAGCCCTGCTGGGGCAGGGAGCCAAGCCAGAAGCCCTGCCACCTGTTGAGCACAGCCTCTGGCCTTGCATAACCAAGGAGCCTGAACAGTGACCGTAGGCATCCTCAGAGCCCAACCTACAGCCACGCCCAGCCATGGAGCCCAGACCACAACCCTGCTCAGTGGTGGAGTCCGACCAAGGGCCTTGTCGATTGCTGAGCACAGCCTGCAACCTTGCCTAGTCAGGAAGCCCAGCCAGTGGCCCCGTCCAATTACCAAGCAGAGCCTGCGGCCCCACCCAAGAAGAAAGCTTAGACAACAGCCCAGCTAGACCGTGGAGCACAGTGTCTAGGCCCACTCACTGTGGGATTCAGCTGGCAGGCTCTCCTAACCAGAGAGCCTGGCCAGTAATCTTGCCCAACAGGGGAGCACAGCCAGCGGCCTAGCTGATGGCAAAGCCTAGACTGTGGCCCTGCCCAACTCCAGGGCACAGCCTGCAGCCCTGCGTGATCACAGAGCACAGCCTGAGGCCTCACCTGAACACAGAGTCCAGCCGGCAGCACCCTCTGGTCTGGGAGCACAGCCTGAGACCCCATCAAGAGCAATTGCAGTGAGACTTCCCTAGTGGTCCAGTGGTAAAGCATCCGCCTTACAACACAGGGGACGCGGGTTCGATCCCTGGTCGGGGAACTGAGATCCCACACGCCACGGGGCAACTAAGCCCGCGCTCCACAGCTACTGAGCTTGCGCACCTCAGCTAGAGAGCCCACATGCCACAAACTACAGAGCCCACGTGCCCTGGATCCTGTGCATCACAACTAGAGAGAAGCTGACACACCACAATGAAAGATCCCACGTGCCGCAGCTAAGACCCTATGAAGCCAAAAAGAAATTAAATAAATAATAAATAAGTAAATCTTTTAAAAAAAGGCCAATTGCAGAGACCAGCTTGTAGCCTGCCCAATCACAGGGTCCAACCAGTGGCACTGCCCTGCCAGGGGACGTAGCCTGTGACCTCACCCAGTCAGAGGTGACTGTAGGGCCCAGCCAGCAGCACCCCCAGGCCCACCCCAACCTCAGAGCACAGAACGTTTTCCAGGAGAGATTATATAATTATATGTTAGATCACAAAACTAGTCTTCATAAATTCAAGAAAATGGACATTACATCAAGTATCTTTTCCAGCCACAATGATGTGAGACTAGAAATCAATAACAGGAAGAAAGCTGGAAAATTAACAAATACATGGAAATTAAACAACACACTCTGAACAACCAGTGGATCCAAGAAGAAATCAAAAGAGAAATAAAAAAATATCTGGAGATAAACAAAAAAAGGAACCCAACATACCAAAACTTATGGGATGCAGCAAAAGCAGTTCTAGGAGAAAAGCTTATAGTGATAAATGCTTCTATTAAGAAAAAAATAAGGATCTCAAATAAACAACCTAACTTTATACCTCAAGGAACTAGAAAAAAAATGAAAAAACTAAGCCCAAAGTTGGCAAAAGGAAGGAAATCATAAAGAGTAGAGCAGAAATAATGAAATACAGAATAGGAAAACAACAGAAAAGATGAACGAAACTGAGTTGGTTCTTTGAAATTATAAACAAAATTGACAAACTTGTAGCTAGAGTAATCAATTAAAAAAGAGGACCAAAATAAATAAAAATTATAAATGAAAATGGGCACATTACAAGAAATACCAAGGATCATAAGAGACTACTTTGAACAATTATAAGCCAACAATTTGGACAACCTAGGAGAAGTGAATAATTCCTAGAAGCATACAACCTACCAATATTGAATCCTGAAGAAATAGAAAATCTGAGCAGATCAATAATGAAAGGAGGTGGAATCAATAATTAAAAACCTCCCAACAAAGAAAAGTCCAAGACCAGATGGTTTCATAGGTGAACTCTACCAAACATTTACAGCCAATTCATCTCACTCTTCCAACAAATTGAAGGGAAAAGAACATTCTCAAACTCATTTTATGAGGCCAGCATTACCCTGATACTGAAGCCAGATAAGGACACCATAGGAAAAGAAAACTATCAACCAATATGCCTGATGAATATCAAATTTTTGCCTGCAAAAATTCTCAACAAAGTACTGGCAAACCAAATTCAGCAGCACATTAAAAGGATTATACACTGTGATTAAGTTGGATTCATTCTGGAATGCAAGAATGATTCAACATATGCAAATCAGTAAATGTAATACATTACTAAAATGAAAGATAAAAATCATATGATCATCACAATAGATGCAGAGAAAGCATTTGACAAAATTCAAATGATAATAACTCCCAACAAATTGGGTGCAGAAGGAATGGACCCCAACATAATAAAGGACATGTATGACACACCCACAGCTAACATCATACTCAGTGGTGAAAGGTTGAAAGCTTTTCCTCTAAGATCAGAAACAAGACAAGGGTACCCACTCTCACCAATTCTATTCAACATAGCACTAGAAGGCCTAGCCAGAGAACTCAGAAAAGAAAAAGAAATAAAAGACATCCAGCTCAGAAAGGAAGATGTAAAAATTGTCTCTGTTTGCAGGTGACATGGTCTTATATATAGAAAAATCCTAAAGACTCCAACAGAAGACTTTTATAACTAATAAATTCAGGAAAGTTGTAGCATACAAATTCAAGATACAAACATCACTGTGTTTCCATACACTAACAATGAAGTATCTGGAAAATAAACAAAGAAAACAATCCTATTTACAATAACATTAAAAACAGTAAAATACTTAGGAATAAATTCAACCAAGGAGGTGAAAAATCTGTACTCTGACACTATAAGACATTGATGAAAGACATTGAATAAAACACAAATAAATGGAAAGATATTCCATGTATTGGAAGAATTAATATTGTTAAAATGTGCATACACCAAAGCAATGTATAGATTCAATGCAATCCCTGTCAAGATTCCAATGGCACTTTTTACAGAAATAGAAAAAAATCTTAAAAGTCAGATGGAACCAAAAAAGACCCCTAATAGCCAAAGCAGTCCTGAGAAAGAAGAACAAAGCTGGAGGCATCATACTTTATGCTTTCAAATTATATTTCAAAACTATAGTAATCAAAACAATATGGTACTGGCATAAAAACAGACACATAGACCAGTGGAACAGAATAGAGAGCCCAGAAATAAACCCACACATACACAGTCAACTAATATTTGACTAATAAGAATACTCAATGGGGAAAAGATAGTTTTTTCAAAAAATTGTGTTGGAAAAACTGGATATTCACATGCAAAAGAGTTAAACTAGACCTCTATTTTACACAGCTTAGAAAAATTAACTTGAAATGGATTAAAGACTTAAATTTAAGACCTGAAACCTAGAGCAAAACATAGGGAAAAGGCTTCTTGACATTGGTCTTGGCAGTGATTTTTGAAAGCACAACCAACAAAAACAAAAATGAATAGGTGGGACTAAATCAAACTATAAAGCTTCTGCACAGCAAAAGTAATGATCAACCAAATGCAAAGGCAACCTAGGAATGAGAGAAAATATTTGCAAACCGCATATCTGATAAGGGGTTAATATCTAAAATATACAAAGAATTCCTACAAATGAATAGCAAAAAATAAATTATCCAATTTAAAAATGGGCAAACGACCTGAATAGACATTTTTTACAAAGAAGATAGTCAAATTGCCAACAGGTACTTGAAAAGATGCTCGACATCACTAATCATCATGGAAATGCAAATAAAAACCACAATGATATATCACCTCACACCTGTTAAAATGGCTATTATCAAAAGACAAGAGATAAAAAGTACTGACAGGGATTTCGAGAAAATGGAACCCTTGTACACTGTTGGTGGGAATGTAAGTTGGTGCAGCCACTATGGAAAAGGGTATGGACGTTCTTCAAAAAACTAAAAATAGAACTACCATACGTTCCAGCAAGTCCACTTTTGTTATGTATCTGAGGGAAATGAAATCACTATCTTGAAGAAGATATCTCCACCCCTGTGTTCATTGCAGAATTATTTACAAGTGAATACATGTAAACAACCTAGGTATTCATCAACAGATGAATGATAAACAAGGCATTGAATTTGCCCAGAGTTCTACCATGTGAAGTCTTCATATTAACTGCATAGAATGTAAATGCAAAATGTGCATTATTTTTTCTGTTGAGCTTTTAACTCAATTTACTCAGTGTTCCATTATTAAAAAGGAGGCCTGTTGGTGCCATGTTTTGCTTGCCCTGTTCATCAAGGTCCTCAGTGTATTTTCCTTTTCTTTTATACAGTTCTCAAATTTGCCTAGCTATTCTCTTGATAATTCCTCAACTTACTCAGGTAGCTGGGATTTATATTCTTGTATGTATATTCTTCTTCCTGTTTTTCTCCTTAACACCATGTTCCAATGTCTTCTATACAAACTCTAGCTTATTGTTGAATGCAATAACAGTGCCTTTGATTAATTTTGGAGATTTCATAAACTCCATAGACACAAGAAAATAAATTCTGTAAAATATTTCTATTTCACTAAACTGTCGTTTCAAATCTCTTGCATAACCTCTCAGTTATATGGAAGTTATCACAGGAATTGCTGGTCTAAAAATATAAAATAAAAATATTACAAAAATTGAACTTTATTATCATATTTCATAGCTTCCTATTTCTGTCCTACATTTAAATTTGCTCACTGAGGAAGCTGCTGATGATAATGATGCCATACTTGACAGAAAACCTAGGTGCCTTAAACCATGGTACCTTTTAATGATGGGGGCATTAACTGTTTAAAACAGTTTGCAGATCTTTGGAGATCAAATCCCAGTTTTTGAGTGCCAGCTCTTAACAGGAGCACATGTATTCCTTTGACTGATTGATCTATGGATTGGAGTGGAAGGGATATATCTGTGAAGTAGAGACTGGGGCAAGATTCATTTTTCAATCACTAAAGAAGCTCATTTTACTCAATACAGTTGCTGTAGTCTCTTTCATTTGTTCAGTTGATATTTTGGCTTTGCTCACATAGCTAAAATATTTCTAGATGCATTTTGTCATACTTTTGAGGTTGCGGTATTTTATAAAGGAACTTGAGGAAACTTCATGCGTTCAAGGAAATGAAATATCTGTCAAGGTTTTGCCTAACCATTTCTGAGTCAGTGAATACTGCTGCAGTTTCTCCCATCTGTACGCAAGCGTTTGAATGAAGCGTGTCTCTTTCCCTGCAGGAGCTTCAGAGAGACATAGAGAAACACAGCACGGGTGTGGCCTCTGTCCTCAACCTGTGCGAGGTTCTCCTGCATGACTGTGACGCCTGTGCCACAGATGCCGAGTGCGGTTCCATCCAGCAGGCTACGCGCAACCTGGACCGGCGATGGAGAAATATCTGCGCTGTGTCCATGGAAAGAAGGCTAAAGTAAGCCAGGCTGTGCAAACAGTTGCGAAAGAGGAAGGACCAAAAAAACAAAAAATTTACCCAGAGTGTCTACGGTTCACTATTTGCTTTTGGTTGCAATGTCCAGAAATAGCCTTGGTTTCCCAAAGTTGCCATCATCTACATTTAGTTAGGAAAATAAGTATGTATAAAGGTCATATATAAATATAACAAGCCAAGTTACACCTGACCTAACAGTTTAAATATAATTCAGAGAAATTAAAATACGCCCTTGCTGAACAAATATAATGTTACAGAATTGGTGCTCTGGAAAACTAACATTCTTTCATGAAAAAGGAAATAATAAAACAAAGGACTTATCTTTAAGCCCTTTGAAATTCAAGGTGGTAAAAAAAATAGTGATATGTTAGAAAATTATCACAGTGACTTAAGGCACATAATCTTTGTGCTCTCTGGGGAACTCTTGAAAGGATAATGTTTATCTTGCTGTCATCGGTCGATTTTGATAAGAGTAAATTTGACATTGAACTTAAATGGGTTTTCAAACCTTAGTGTTAGTTCAGCGGAAGCTTGGTATGAGTGTGCACTGCAGTGTTGCACTTTTAAACTTCCTTGCACAGACCCAGAACTGTTCACACCACGTGCTTGTCTTACTCAGTTTGACTAATTCCAAATCCAGAGCGGCAGGACGTGTGTTTAAACACACACACACACGCACAGCTGTTTCATCTTAGCTCAAACAGTTGTTTCTTTTTCAGTCTGGGCAAATTTGGCTCAGGGAACGGTTATTGTTTGGCACCCGGCTGCTTGTTTTGGGCCCTCTTAGTCCTGTTGCAGGTATCAGACAGGGTTCTGGAGCAAAAACAGTCTCAAGCAATCAGATTCTGTTCTTTCATTTCTGTCTCAGAATTGAAGAGACGTGGCGATTGTGGCAGAAGTTCCTGGATGACTTTTCTCGTTTTGAAGATTGGCTGAAATGTTCAGAAAGGGTAGCTGCCTTCCCCAGCTCTTCTGGGGTGCTCTATACAGTTGCCAAGGACGAACTAAAGAAATTTGAGGTGATTTTCAGTTTCAAATATTTCATCTTTATTTTGCTACGAGAGTAGCCAGCTGATAGTTGGTGCCCCAAGACCTAAACAATCTGTTCACCCACATATTATTTGTTCAAACGGCTAGGTGATGACTTTCTGGCCATCTTTATTATTACCTCATAAGTAGGCAAAGAAGAAGAGAAAGGAAGTCTTTACTTTAAGATTGTCAAGAATTACAAATAAAGTAGTAATGCTCTTCATTACATTATAGAATTATTCAATTCTGTTAGAAAACACGAATCATGATTCCCCCCCAAAGATCTTGGCATTCTTTTGATTTCATAATTTTTTACAGTCAACCTTCTAAGATTCAGATATGATGGTTTTCCATACCAAAAAAAAAAAAAAAAAAATGGTCATGAAGAACCTAGGGGCAAGACAGGAACAAAGACACAGACCTCCTAGAGAATGGACCTGAGGATATGGGGAGGGGGAAGGGTAAGGTGGGACAAAGTGAGAGAGTGGCATGGACATACATACACTACCAAACGTAAAACAGATAGCTAGTGGGAAGCAACCGCATAGCACAGGGAGATCAGCTCGGTGCTTTTTGACCACCTAGAGGGGTGGGATAGGGAGGGTGGGAGGGAGGGAGACACAAGAGGGAAGAGATATGGGGACATATGTATATGTATAACTGATTCACTGTGTTATAAAGCAGAAACTAACACATCATTGTAAAGCAATTATACTCCGATAAAGATGTTTAAAAACAAAAACAAGAACAAAAACATCTATCTGTCTTTCAATGTATTTTCTTGATTCTTTTTTTACCTAACTGGAGCATAGATATATCTGTATTTTTTAATCATTGATAAAATAGAATTGGCTCCAGAATTGATCAAATATTTTAAATCATAAACCATCTCTAATTATAAATGAAGAGCAGTGCCATTCTTGAGTCACCAAGATTTTTCACTTTTATAGAGACAAAAATAGCAGCAGTATAATCGTATTCATAAACAAAGGAATCATTCAGTAACAGATTCTAGTTCCTTGCCATTTGGGGCCGTCTCGAGGCTTGCTCTGTCACTGTGATAGGATGAAATCCCAACTTCTCAGCCTCTCATTTTCACAGAGGACCTGACGTAGCCTTAAGCTGACCATTTTTTAATGTGAACTTTCTTTTCCCATCAGTGCCCACTGATCGGCAGTTGTGTTCTCAGATGCACTGACAGAGAGCAGTTCTGATGCATGAATCTTACAAAAATCATTCTTGGTTGCTAAGTCCGCCCCAAGCTCCCTGAGATATTTTAAACTAAGACTAAAAAAATCCAACCAAATTCAGCTGGATTCATTTTTACCTTGTGACGCCAATTAACCAGGCATTTTTTGAGGCCTGTTATAGTAAACATGAAGTTTAGTTTTTGTTCTTGTGGAGTTTAAAATCTACGACTCATAGATGGGCAAGTCATGAATCTATAAAAGTGTTCAAATACTATGTGAAATAAATAAGAGTATTCTGATGTCTGAATATGCACTTATATGTAACTATACCACTAAATTCCAGGAAAAAAAAATCCTATCTAAAAGGTTTTCCCTTAGAAAAGTTCTAGTAAAAAGCCACAATAAATTCTGCAGTAGATTTCAGATCATCCCGCTGTGAACCAATGCTAGTGGAAATATTCTTGTACTGCATCTTATTACACTCAGCTTCATAAAGGTTAAACCTTCTATAATTGGCTTATACTACAAAGCAGATTAAGTAAGATCCTTGTTGATGCTATTTTAGACCCTCAGATTTTATGACAAAGGTTAGCCATGTAGTTAAGCTTATAATGCTATATAGTTATATATATATATATATATATATATATATATATAGCTAGTTATAATGAATGATTTTATAGCTAGTTATAATGAATTATATAGCTAGTTATAATGAATGATTTTATTATTTATCTTTGTAGTTAATTTTCTTAAGAGACAGAAATAAATTACAAAAACAAAATTTTGTTTGAGGGCAGCCTTTGCCTGTTCAATTGCACAATTGCACAAATATTGGGGACAGATCTAGGTGTGCTGGGGTACCCAACCATGGTGCCCGCCTTCACGCCAGTGAGAAAACATATTCTGTGACTTCCAGTAATGGCAAAAGCTGAACTTTCCTTACCACTTCCTTTTCTGGGGAAATAATTTAAAGTTTGTAGAATACAAGGTTGGATTTACTCAGATAAAGGCTCTTAAAGCAACTCTCAGAAGGAAAACCATTTCAGAGGCAGAAGTGTGGTGGCATGTAAATAGTGTGACAAGCCAAAGGAAGCAAAATTTGGGGATTTAGATTAGTACAGTCCAATCAGTTATACAATTTTCTGTCCAATACCAGGATGAAAATCAGTCATAAATCATACACATAAGTTTGAAATTAAAAAGCTTCATTTTATTTTGGCCAAATGATTCTTATGCTAGGGTTATGCTACATTACAGAGAAAAAGAAGAGAGAGTATTTTACCTGCGGAAACTCTAAGCTGTGCATGGGGTAACCTCAGAAGTAAATAGCTACTACTATGTAAGGTGTCACATCAGCTCTAAAACGTTTTATGAAAACTGAGTCATTTGGGGGCAACAAAAAAGAAATAGAGCATGTTCCACACTTTTTTTACCAAGCTGTTTTTCTTAAAAGTTAATAATAGCTTGCATTTAGAAGACCTTCTGCAAAAGGTAGTTTTATTGTTTTTAATGGACACCAGAATTGAGGCAATTTCTGGATTTCTTAGGAAATAACATATTTTACACATTAAAGAGACAGTTCTATGATATCTTTTCTCAGTATGGACATCAGAAATTTTGAACATTTTAAACTCACATTTCAGCATACATACATATTTATGTAATCAGTTTGCTTTATGGGAAAGTTTTTTCAGCTGTTTATTTAAAAGCTATATTATATATGTGTATGTGTATGTTCAAATGTATATATTATATACGTATATGTGTACATGTTATATGTATATGTGTGTGTTCTATATATATATGTATATATCATATGTATGTGTGTATGTTCTCTATGTATGTGCATATATTATATATTTATATTGTATATGTATTTGTGTATATACATATATTTATTACTGTTTACCATGTCTTTCATATTTTTGTTTGATCAACTCCCTTTCCTAAGCCACACCGATAACATTACTTTACTTAACAAGTGGAAGTATATGATGTTTAGAAATGTCTTTTCCCATTTGGGGGGGAAGAGTTGACTTCCTGTTCTGACTGACATCACAATATGAAACCCAGACACCCTTGCTGAGAGCCCTCCGCTCATCTCCCTGTCTGATGTGCCTCTTTGTGGTCTTAGGGTTTCCAGCGACAGGTCCATGAGACCCTGACCCAGCTGGAACTGATCAACAAGCAGTACCGCCGCCTGGCCAGAGAGAACCGCACCGACTCGGCCTGCAGCCTGAAACATATGATCCACGAAGGCAACCAGAGATGGGACAACCTGCAGAAGCGCGTCACCTCCATCTTGCGCAGACTCAAGGTCTATACTACGCCTCCTCTGTAGCCTAGAGGCCCGGAGGACAGGATCGGGCCGTTTGTACACAGTATTAGGACATAGTCTCAGTGACTTTGTAAGACTGGGATGGCAAGAGATTGAGGTATCCAGCATGAATTTATATGGTAAAAAATTGCAGGGCTCTGGTTGCTCATTGAGAAAATGACTTTCCAGGAGAACGTTGGAATTGACGGTTCCATCTCAGCACGTGTTTGTGGGCTTTTTCACTTTTATTCTTTTCTTTTCACATCCAGCATTTCATTGGCCAGCGGGAGGAGTTTGAGACTGCACGGGACAGCATCCTGGTGTGGCTGACAGAGATGGATTTGCAGCTCACTAACATTGAGCATTTTTCCGAGTGTGATGTTCAAGCTAAAATAAAGCAACTCAAGGTAATAAATTAGGGGTTATTTTTCAAATTATCAGTGCTAAGAGAGTTTGAAGAGGAAAGGATTTTTTAGATACTTTTGTGAAGAACATACTAAAGAACTGTTCTTTTTTTGTTTTATAAATTTATTTATATTTTTTTTATTTTGGGCTGCATCGGATCTTTGTTGCTGTGAGAGGGTTTTCTCTAGTTGCGGCGAGCGGGGGCTACTCTTCATTGTGGTGCACAGGCTCTAGGCGCGCGGACTTCAGTAGTTGTGGCATGTGGGCTCAGTAGTTGTGGTGCATGGGCTTAGCCACTCCGTGATCTTCCCAGACCAGGGCTTGAACCCATGTCCCCTGCATTGACAGGTGAACTCCCAACCACTGCACCACCAGGGAAGTCCAAAAAATTAGTTCTTCTTGATTGAAAACAAATTCAGAAAATAAGAAAGATATTAAAAATGAAATAAAGAACATTACCCAGAGATACAACTTCCATTAACATATACACTTTAATTACTAACTTGATGGCCAGGATTGTTGTTTTTTAGTTCTTGTTGTTTTTTCTGATTTGTTTCTAGCACCTTCAAATTGTTTGACTCACATGATCCAGAGCAGTTCAACTTTCTCGTGTTGGGATTTCATAGTCTACATTCTTAGGTGCCAAGTTAGTTTTTAAGCATGGTTGGTATGTTTCAGTATATAACTCAAACACAGTGGCTAGTTAAACATTTTAAATGGGGATGGATATATATTAGATATAAGGATTCCCTGAAAGGAAGAGTGTTTAACATCTTGAATAATATGCAATGCAGCTTGTGAAATTTTCCTCCCAAGATAAGATAGATTTTTTTTTTTAAAGAATAGTCATGATGCCCATAACTTTAAGGTTGTTATAATAAAACAAGGAAGTTACTTTTAATCAGTGATTCTCAGGATAAAAAAATCATAAAATAGCCCTGGTATTCTGCCCAGCCTCTCTCTCTCCATCCCTCCCTTCACCTCAATTCTTGCAAGTCATTTCACAGGTAAATCAATATTTTAAAGCTTCATTTTCTACCAAGTGGTAGTTGAATCTTTTCTTTTTGGACTCTGGCAGGGTCATGGCATTTATTAACACCCTCCCTCTCCCTTGGCAGTCTTTTTATTATTGTGCAATTTCAACTATTCCAGAGTTTATTCTTTTTTTGGGGGGGGGTGTTGCGTAGGGTCTTAGTTGCGACAAGAGGGCTCCTTGGTTGCGGCTCGCCAGCCCCTTAGTTGTGGCATGCTAACTCTTAGTTGCAGCATGCATGTGGGATCTAGTTCCCTGACCGGGGATCGAACCCGGGTCCCCTGCATTGGGAGCACGGAGTCTTAACCACTGCGCCACCAGGGAAGTTTCTCCAGAGTTTATTCTTGTGTTGAATTAAAATTTATCCCCTGAAACTTGTCCCCTGTAGCTGAACTGTTTTTAATCATATAGAATGAGTCTAAATAATCCTCCAGAATTACCTGTTTTTCAAATAATTATGCTCTTTCCTGCTTATGTCCTGAAACAATTTTAAAAAATCATCTGAGAAGAATTTGTGACATTGTCATTTGGATGGCTTTCCTTCGTCATGTTTGACATGTCAGGAAATCTAAAATTAAAATATCCAATATAATTCTTTAAAATGCTAAATTTATTTCAGTGGCACTGTATTGCTTACCATTGCTTTTCATCAGGGGCCACCAGTGCTGTCAACTTTATGATGGGTTTGAATGTTTGTTCCTGTGATTCTCTTACCCACACTGTCTGTGGTGGTAAATTTTATTAGTGAAAGGCACCTCTCTGGTCATGGAATTCTAACAATGCCATTTCTGCCTCTTGTTCTGATTTAAAATTTTTATGTTTTACTTTAGAAAGTCATAGCCTCTTGGCTTGTCATTGTCTATGGTAAATTTAATATCCCCTACATGGTTTTTCTAAATATGTATTTTAGAATTACTTCATGTCCAAGTGAGAAATAAAAAATTACATGCAATATGTGCTCCCTAGGCCTTCCAGCAGGAAATCTCATTGAACCGCAATAAGATTGAGCAGATAATTGCCCAAGGAGAACAGCTGATAGAAAAGAGTGAACCCCTGGATGCCACGTTCATTGAAGAAGAGCTGGATGAACTCCGACGTTACTGTCAGGAGGTCTTCGGGCGTGTGGAAAGATACCATAAGAAACTGATTCGCCTGCCTGTATGTGACATTGTTTTTTCATTATCATGAAATCTAAAGAGAATTAATAATGTGGACTTAGGTAACATCGTTGAGTGGGCAAGAGCCCGGACTCTGGAGCCAGAGTGCCTGGGTTCCAGCCCCAGCTCTGGCTACGTCACCTTGGGCAAGTTACTTCATGTCACTTGCCTTGGTTTCCTCAGTTGTAAAACTGGTTTAATAACAGTACCTACCTTGTAGAAAGGATTGCTTTGGGCATGAAATGAGTTAACATATATACATATAAAGAGCTTAGATGAGTACTTGGTACACATCTTCCATGGAAGATAAAGAAGCTTCTAGAAGAAACAAGGGAATGAAAGTGAGCAATGTAAACAGTGGCTCAATTGATGAGGTTGTTTACTTGAATTTCTTTTTTCTCTTCCATTTCCCTAATTGCTACCGTAATCACATCTCATTGTCAAGATGCTATTATAGAATATTTGGAATCTTCTGTGATAAAATATATTTTATATCTGGGATATAGGTATAAAAGGACCAGCTAAGGTTTATTAGTAATTCCCTTTTGCTCCTGATATGTGCCATTCTGTACTTACTGTGTTGCAGATTAGGTACTAGGTTGCCTTTATTTACATTATCTTATTTAATCTTATATCAATGCTTTGAAGTAGGTCTTGATATTATTTCCATTTTTCCATGATAAAACTGAGAATTTACTAGATTAATGTATAAGACATTTAAAAAAGTTATCAGAAGATACTTATTTATTTGATGATAGGAAATTTTAAATTACCCCCAGCGAGGTAGGAATGTGGTCCCGATAAGCTTGAGTGCTGAGATTTGGTGAAAGGCAGAGCACAGAGTGGGAAGGGGGTCAGCTGACCGCTGCGGTAACAGGGCTGGCTTGACTGCGTTTCCAGCTCCCAGATGACGAGCACGACCTCTCTGACCGGGAGCTGGAGCTGGAGGAGGCTGCAGCTCTGTCGGACCTCCACTGGCGTGACACCTCCGCGGACAGCGTGCTCTCCCCCCAGCCCTCCTCCAACCCCTCCCTCTCACTCGCCCAGCCCCTCCAGAGCGAGAGGTCCGGACGAGACACCCCTGCCAGTGTGGACTCCATCCCTCTGGAGTGGGACCATGACTACGACCTCAGTCGTGACCTAGAGTCTGCTGTGTCCAGAGCTCTGCCCTCTGAGGACGAAGAGGGTCAGGAAGATAAAGACTTCTACCTCAGGGGAGCTGTTGGTCTCTCAGGTAAGAAAGAGCTCCTCCTGTATGCTGGCTTGAAAGAAAATGAAAAGGAGTGGATACTGTACTGGAAATCCGTGTGCTGAGCAGAATCATCTTCCTTCTCCCATTAGGGGGACTTATACACAAATATATAATTGGATATTAACATGATTCACAAATATAAAATTGGCATTGTGGCCACTGATTTATCCCACATATACTTATGTTCTTACTACATGACAAGCACTTTGTAAGTACTGGAAATACACAGTTCCTTTTCTTCTCAAAGAGCTCACACTCTAGTGTGGAACACAGACAAGTAAGGAACGGCTGTGTGAAATGTTTGGCACTAGGATAGCAATGTACACATGGTGGTGTAGAAGCACAGCCCAGGGATGACTAAGCTGGCGCTTTGAGGAGAGGCTTTAGGGAAGAGACTTGAGCTGAGACCTGAAGGATGAATAGGAGTTGGTCAGGAGGACGCAGCAATGTTCAGAGCAAGAAAGGAAAGCATGCCCATCTTGGACTTACGATTAGCCTCGGCGCGTTTGGTCACCTGGAGTTTGTCCAGAATGACAAGGCTGTAGACTGGGAGGCAAGGAATGAACAAAGAGGAGGTGGAAAGGCAAACCAGGACCTGGTCAGAAAGCAACCTGTTCATCATGGAAAGGAGTTTGGTTTTTATCATGAAGGCCATGGAGAGCCACAGCAGGGCTCTAGGAGGGAGGGCAGCATGTGATCAGATGCATATTTTCTTTTTTTTTCTTTCTTTTTTTGTTAATAAATTTATTTATTTTATTTATTTATTTTTGGCTGCATTGGGTCTTCATTGCTGCGCGCGGGCTTTCTCCAGTTGCGGAGAGCGGGGGCTACTCTTCGTTGTGGTGCATGAGCTTCTTGTTGCGGTGGCTTCTCTTGTTGTGGAGCACGGGCTCTAGGCGCGCGGGCTTCAGTAGTTGTGGCACGCCGCCTTAGTAGTTGTGGCGCACGGGCTTAGTTGCTCCGCGGCATGTGAGATCTTCCCCGGCCAGGGATCGAACCCGTGTCCCCTGCATTGGCAGTTGGATTCTTAACCACTACGCCACCAGGGAAGTCCCGGTGCATATTTTCAAAGAACCTGTCTCAATACTATCTAGAGAAGGGCACATTGAAAGAGAGTCCAAGAGGAATTGTTTTACAATCCAGGACACAGATATGATGGTGGCCTGAACTAAGGAAGCAGCACTGGGAATGGAAAGAATGGAAGAGCTATGAGAAATCATAAGACAGCTCTTCCATAACTGGTGGTTGATCGAATTGGGATTGAAGTGATTTGCTGGCTTGGGCATCTTGGTGAAAGATGCAGGTGGTCCTAGGCTCTGAGGACCATGAGCAGGAGAGAATGTTCTGGGTGTCTGTGGAGCCACGGGGGCAGGGCAGTGAGAAAGGGGGAGGTGATGAGTTCCTCTGTGCACATCCTGAACTTGAGATGCTGTAGACTATCCCAAGGGAAAAAGCCAGCAGTAGATGGATGCATGGATCTGAATTTCAGGAACCGGAAATGCCAATTAGGTAGTTTTCCACATAGTGGTCACCAAGGGAAGGAAGGAGATCACCAGGAAGAGTGTATGAAGGGATACAAGAAGTATGAAAACTTCAAGAACACATATAGTGAAGGGATGGACAGAGGAAGAGGAGCATTGTAAGGAAGGTGAGTAAAAATAGAATAAATAATCGGAGGCCAATTTGTAGCGCTTGTAAACGCATCTCACACATTCTCTGAAAGAGAGTTTCTGCTTGTTTCTGATGGTTCACAGTTGGATTCCCAAGGGTATGGCACTGTCTAAAAGGAAAATGATTTCTCTTGTTTCTATTTTGTTTTCATGGTGCAACCTAATAGTTAGGCATTTTGCATCTAAAGCAGAACTGTCCACCATGTAGCCCTCGGCCACACGTGACAGCTGGACACTGAAATGTGACCGTGCAGACTGAGATTTGCTGTGTCAAATGCACTTACACGAATACACAAAATTCAAACACTTAGCACAAAGGAAAGCATGTAAAATATGCATAATAGTATTTACGTTGATTACATGTTAGAATTAGGGTATATTGGTTTAGTAAAATTAAGTATTGAAATTATTTTCCTCCCTTTCTTGTTACTTTTTCATTGTGGCCCTTAGACTCTTTAAAATAGTCAACGTGGCTCACGTTATTTCTATTGGACAGCGCTGCTCTAGAACCTGACTGTCTTGGTTGAAATCCCAGTTGTGGCACTACTAGCTGTTGAAACTTGGATGAGTAACTTCATTCCCCTGAACCTCAGTTTTCTTATCAATAAAATGAGAATAACACTTCCATGCACCCTGTAGGGTTTCTGTGAGGATAAATGAGTGCTTAGAACAGCACCTGGCTCATAAAACACTCAATCAACGTGAGCCCTTATTATGATTTATTTCAGGAACCCTTTGGTGATCGTACTCAGACTTCTCTGTATGTTCAAGAGTTATCTGCCGAGGATGAATAACTTCCTTTTTTTCCCTAAGAAAGTTATTTTCCTGCCATCAGGGAATCAAGGTTTCCAGACCTTAGCTGTCAACTTAGACTGTGCTCTTTTTGCAGATGTAATGATCCCCGCAAGTCCCGAGGCCTATGTTAAACTCACAGAAAGTGCAATCAGAAATACCTCTGGTAGGCGCCAAAAGCCAAAGTGCCCCTCTGTCCCTCACCTGTAACAAGCCTCCTCCACTCCTAGCACATCTACTGTACCTCTCACTGCTCTGTGCCAAAAGCATGTTAAGGCAGAACCTTCCTCTCTGACTGCTGTCTCAGAAACAAAAACCAAAACATTTGGTTGATCAACACCAAGAGTAAGATTCCAATAATCAAGTGCAATAAAGCAACTGCTCAACTTGCTAAATGGTAATCACTCTCATTAAGTGTGAACCTATGATGCCCATTAATGGCAGAAAATAGGAGATGGAAACACTAGTCTTAGCATTGGTGCTTTAGTGCCCTGCTTGGTTGTAGCAGGTCTGGCTTCGTGATTTCGAGGAGGGCTTGCAGACCCACCTCTGGCTGAGGAATCAGGGCTCAAGGATCTGGTCCCAAGTCCACCAGCCTATACGTGTGACCTCAGGCCCACCATTCATCCTCCTGATCTCAGGGGTCCCATATAAGACAAGGGGTGAAATCAGATATTCAGCTCTAAAAAATTATACTTTTAGTTGAATAAGTCTTACTACCCCATAAAGCAATTTGACATGAGAATGTATTCCACAGTATCTTAAGACTTAGATTTTCCAAAAAAAAAAAAGAATTAGATTCTTCTGTAAGGACAGAACTATTTCTGAAACAAGAAGCCTTAAAGAAAGGAAATGGAACTCGTTTTGCTTAATGTTGCTCTAGACAAACTGTAGCTCAGGGTCAGTAATTTGGAGGACATTGGAGAGGATAGGGTTTGACCACAGTGATAGGATATTGAATTGTGAGTTTATTAGTTTACACTTTAGTTTTTGCAGAAAAGCAAAAGGACAGGAAGTAAAGTAGCATTACTGAAATGGTTACTGCCTGAGTGATTCCCAGTGAGAAACCTCTTCCAGGTGTATTTAGAAGGTCTTTTTTCCAAAAAAGAATTAATAAAGCTTACTAATATTTATTCTGCTTTCACCCTGTGCTAGCTTCACTCTGATGATCAATGTTCTTGTTGAATTCAAAGACTGTAATACACACACAATAATTTTGCCAAAGGATGTCACATCTCTCAAAGGAGATGAGCTAGAAGTTCTAAGCTGTGAGTGAGAACATACCTGGATGGAAATGGTAAAAATCTTAGCTTTCTCCTGATTTTGTTTCAGGTTTGAAACAAAAGCAAGCCATTGCTAGTTTGGTACCTCCACACATACCCATCCTGAGCTAGTCTTTTCTTGGTTCACTTGAAGTTCCACCTTAAGTCAATGATGCAGCCACCTGGGACTTCAGAGGCACTATCTTCTACTGAGATGCAGAAAGGAAAATTAGAGGGTGTGTCTTTTTCTGTTTGATAAGTGACTGCAGAGGGAGCCTGAGATGTAACTGCCTCCTAGTTACTGGGGAGCAGAAGCCATCACCTGAGGTCTTTAGAGAGCTTACAACACGCAGTTTTCAGGGGATGAGCCGGAAGAGGGAATAGAAGCAGAGGCTGTTAGAACCCACCACAGGCCCCTTGTGCAACACCCAGTCTGCTTGGACTCTTGGTCAAGCACATTCATTGGTCTGGTAATTCGAACTCCTAACCCACCAACATGTCGGTACTAAATGTGCTTTATGATTACCCACACACGTACCATCTCTCTACTGCCTTAGCTGTAGAATTTCTTAACCATCTCCTTGAATGTCAAGCTTGTAAAGATTCTTATGGTCGACACTGCAGGGGATCCTAGCACCTTGGAGTCACAGATCCAACAACTGGGCAAAGCCCTGGATGACAGCCACTTTCAGATGCAGCAAATGGAGAATATCATCCACAGCAAAACTCCCACAGGACCAGAGTTAGACTCCAGCTACAGAGGCTATGTGAGTATCCGGACCCTCGTGATCCTGGCACATACCTGGTAATCACAATCGTGTGACAAAGAACAGTCCATCTGTGGCACGAGGGTTGTGTCAGCTCTCCATGTACCAAGCTGCCCTTGAACTCGTGTGTGTGCAAAACAAAGCCCTGTTAGTAGATTACCTTTTGAGCAAAACTGGTCTGTGCTCAGACCCACTGATCTACCCTAATGACCAGCCTGGTCCTTTACACGGAGAACTGAGTGAAATCCATTTAATTGAAAGCAGCCAAATGCTTTGGCTCTGGAAAGTGATTAGGCATTTTTCCAAATGCAGCTAATGATTTTCTGACCAAGGATATCCTTGGAGCAGCAGATTTTAGCTGGTAGATTACTAACATGGAATTGTTTTAGTTCTTTTCCTAGGTGTCTTGATTCACTTGATGATCTTGGGACTTTTTTAATGCTCTGTTATTTGTATGCTCCTTCTGGAGAAAACAGTTCGGACTAACAAGAGAGATTTGGGGAAAAGATGGCAAGAGATTGTGTGTATTACCAGTTCCATTTTCGAAGCTTTTTGTAAAGTAATAACTTCATTTGCTCTGCTTAGGTTACTGACGACCGAATAACTTTTCTCAGAGAATTACCTGTTTTCCTACACATACTTATGCGAGAGGATTTGAAAGTAAATCTCTTCTATGCCTCATATCATTTCTTTTCACACCCAAAAGACCGCTTTGTAAAAGGAAAGAAAAATTAATTTCCCTAAGCCTAATGACAACACACATGTACTGCTTTTTGAAACCAGGAGAGAGAACCGTTCTAGTTATATATGCTAACGTTAATATCCTCACAATCACAGAAGACTCATTAATCATGAGCTTACTTCCTGTCTGGTTTGGCCTATTATACTGACTTCTTTT
Organism: Balaenoptera musculus; assembly: GCF_009873245.2. Lineage (NCBI taxonomy): Eukaryota > Metazoa > Chordata > Mammalia > Artiodactyla > Balaenopteridae > Balaenoptera > Balaenoptera musculus. Next base: position 14,616,488 of record NC_045796.1, read on the forward strand.
ATAGTGAAACCTCTTTTTTAAAAATATAATTTCACAATGAGCATGCCGACATCACTGAGGTTGTACTTAACAACCACTCAAAGCAATCAGAGTAACTTAATAGCAATGTAATTTGTTAAAGGCTTTGAAAGAAAATGTTATGATCAGTATAGCAGGAGTGTCTTGAAATGACTTGTTCTTTTAATCTTTGAATACTGTGCATGATATTAAACACGGAGTTGGAAGCTTTTCTTTTGATGTTAGAATTTATTCCCTTAGTATCTATTAACCATTGCTTAAATTTTCTCATGAAACAGCTGGCTTTAATATTGCTTTATTCTTTTAAGTATTTTAATTATTTAATACAAATAAACATCCCTTTGAGATTTGTGGTAATATTACTCTTCCCACACTTCAGTTTAAGAAAAAGGGAGCAGCTTGCCAAAAACTATATATTGTATTGCCAGCTGGGGGCTCTGAGTGTTAAATCCCAGATCGGTTTAGTCTGTTTTGATTCATAAATTTTAAAAGAAATTTTGAAGACTTATGCAAAACCACGTGTGCCAAGTATATCTTCAAGGCATTGCTTTATGTAAATATGAATGTGTCACATGTTTAAGAAGCCTGTTTTTGAACTTGACTTTTTTGTTTGCAGCAGAGCGGCTTACTCTTTATAGAGAAGTAGCGCACAGCTACTGCCCTTTTTGAGGAACTCCAGAGATATTTTCCCCGGGAGTTCTTGCACTCATGACAATTTGAGTATTTTGTGACGGGGGGCCTCTTTTCTGTGTCTAAACAGATGAAACTGCTGGGTGAATGCAGCGGCAGTATAGACTCAGTGAAAAGACTGGAGCACAAACTAGCCGAGGAAGAGGAGCATTTTCCTGGCTTTGTTAACCTGAATAGCACCGAAACCCAAACAGCTGGTGAGTGGGTTGTGCTCAATTCAAGACAGAGCAAAATAGAAGATCTCGAAGCACCCACCTCGTTGCCCCCGAGTTCCACTGTGCCACTGACCTCATTCTACACTGTTCTATCCTGAGAACTTTCCTCCATGTTACAATGATCTCTGGGGACAGAGGGGGAGGTGAAAATAATCACAGTGGTTTTTTTCCCCATGTCCCATGTATTTTAAGGCACCGTCTCTAATCACTAGTCAGGAATCTTCTGTGTGTGCTCTGTACGCTCTCAGAGCTTTCCTGCAGAAGGAAACCAAGAGTTGAATGTTATCTTCACCCACTTTAATGCTTATTACTTCATACAGCTCCTTACAGCATTAAATCTTAGGTAGTTAATATCTTTTCTCCATTATCATTAAAAATGCAGCTAGGAAAAACACAGCCACCATACTGTTATTTACAGCTGACAACAACAGAATGCCAGAGGCGTTACTTTTCTTTCTGTTGCTGTTTTAAAGTTAGCCACCCACGTAGGTTTCAAACATTTCCTGAACGTTCTCCATGGAGGACAATCCCTCCCCATCCTGTGCGTGTGCTGTCTTGCCAGGTGTGATTGACCGCTGGGAGCTCCTCCAGGCGCAGGCCCTGAGCAAGGAGCTGAGGACGAAACAGAATCCCCAGAGGTGGCAGCAGTTTCACTCGGACCTGAACCGCGTGCTGACCTGGCTGCGGGAGACGGAGGAGGACCTGGAACGGCTTCAGCGCCTGCAGTGCAGCACTGATATCCAGCCCATCGCGCTCCAGATCAAAAAGCTCAAGGTAGCTACCCTTGGCCTTTCCCGCAGTGCCAGAGAGAAAGCTGCCACGTGGCATGCCCGGTCAGATGACACCGCTAGCCCTGGCCGTTGTGCGGTCACACAGCAGCGGGGGAGTGGTCAGCACAAATGGACACGAACGCTTCCCCAGCCACCCCAGATCAGAGTGTTTATAGGAAGGCTTGGAAGGGTTGAGAGCTGGACTGCGTTGCAGAACCAGCCCCAGGAAAATAATCATGATTTGATGAATTGGTAGCTAAGAAATGACCAATTAAAATTTCATGAAATATCCAGGTACCTCTGGGACCTAATTAACCTCTTTTAAAGGAAATAACAGCTATGTCCTCAGGGTCCTACAAGTCTATATCTAGAGTTGGAGAGGAGTCCTCTCCCAGATCTTATACGTGTGAGTTTATGGAGACCTAAGGAAACCACTGACATTCTGGAATCAGCAGAACTTCTGAAATAGATTATAGTAGTGGCAGAAGCAATTTTCAGTGAAATGAATCCAAGCAAACAAAACCCGTGGAGTAATCGCAGTAAAACACCTGACGTTTACATTTAATTTTGACCTGGGTGGGTGTAGTGCACAAGATGACCTCTTTTAACTCCCTCTCTAGATCTTAAAAATCCTTCTCAGCCCAGCTATTGAAATGCATTGATATGTGGAGACTTTTTGTAAGCATACTGTGGATGGAGAGCTCAGTTTCTTCTTAATAGGCCTCTTGGTCCTGCCTTTTTGTTTGGAGAACGTCAAGCTGTGCTCTTCCTCAGAAGAGGAGGGCTACCGGGCCCTCCAGGCTCAAGGATTAAGCGCACTGCCTTTGTTCTCCCTGAGTTCTCTGTATGCTGTTTCTTTTGGGGTGCTGTATTTCTGGTTTGTTTTAGTTGTTTTGTTTTAAATTTTCAAACAGTGAAGTGAGTCTTCCGCACAGATGCTCAAACTTCTTGTAGAATAGACTCTGCACCAGCTCCATCAATTTCAGGATGAAGGATGCAATTTACATGATCTGGATTACAAAATGCTTTTTTCTCTAGAGTACTTCAATTACTTTAGTTTCTCTCCAGGAAAATGTAAGGCAGTGTTGCATTATAACCAATTCCAAATAAGTTGATGAAACAAACACTGGCCAGAGTCTGAGACCTAAGCGAGATTAGAGTGGAAAAATGAGACCTTGAAAGTCAGCCTGTGTGATAAAAAAAGCCACCCTCCTCTGCACCTCTTCCCCATCTTTCCTATCTGTTTTCTGAGAATAAATCTGTGGAATAACCTAGTACTTTCTACAACATTTCTTGATTTTATACTGTCTCTGTGGTTGAATCTACATTATGGGATGTTAAGAATCCATTGAAAAGTGCAAATTTAAGACAAGTTGGAAACATAACAGAAATGGTGAGAAATTATAAGAAAATGTAGCCTGAGTAGATGTGATTTGTAGGATCACTGACCCTACCTTGATCTGGGAATATTTAAACAGTACCCAGATATTCAATTATTAATACATAAACTTGTACTTAAATTCTTGAAATTTAGTTCTAGATTTTGGGGAAATGCACACAGTAACAAAATCAGTCACCTGTTTTTTTGGGAAACTAAACTAAATTGCTTAGCTGATGAAATACAGTTCATTCTCTTTACCATCACAAAAATCTGGCCTGTGACAGAGGCAATGTTCTCAGCCTGTGGGCCACTAACCCTCGGTGCCTGTGGAGTCAGAACAGCTGGAGGCCAGGGCCTGGGAATCTGCTTTCTCATCAAGCTTCCCATTTCATGCCTATGCACACAGCGTTGAGACCAGTTTGTGTTTGGTTTGGTTTGGTTTGGTTTGGTTTGGTTTGGTTTGGTTTGGTCTGTTGTTGAACTCCCATGCTGGGAATATGGGTGTTAATCATACTCCTTAGTTCACTCCCCAGGGCCATCATTGCTTCCTGCAAAGCTCCCCTTAATTTTATTTATCTATCCTTTTTCCCCCACTGTTTCTTAATCCCAATTCCTCAAACCCATGGCAACCATTCTGAAATTTTAACACATATTCCTTTTTCATATATATTCATGAAAAATGTGGACTTGTGTGTGTGCACATGTATTTTAAATTACATAAATGCTGTTTTGTCACCCATATCAATCTGTTTCTCTTTCACTTTATACCACATTTTCTGAAGATTCATTCACATCGTCAAGCGTACGTCAGATCCATCTCTTTTAACTACAGCGTGGTTTCCAGTGGTGTGCACCCACTGTATCTTATCTAGCCATCCTGCTAAGGCCAGTGTTAATTAATAGGTCTTTTAATTTGGGTGAAGCATTTCCAAAGGTCTTAGACTATTTTTCTTTAGTATTCTTATTGTTATTTCCCTTGTTTGATTGTTCTCCTTTCTCTCTGCAGGAGCTCCAGAAAGCTGTGGACCACCACAAGGCCATCATCCTCTCCATCAATCTGTGCAGCTCTGAGTTCACCCAGACTGGCAGTGAGGAGAGCCAGGATCTGCAGGGTCGCTTGTCCCAGATGAATGGCCGCTGGGAGCGCGTGTGCTCCCTGCTGGAGGAGTGGCGGGGCCTTCTCCAGGACGCACTGATGCAGTGTCAGGTCTGAGGGGCTTTGGGCCTGCCATGCTCTGAAGTCAAACATTTCCAGTGTAGCTGAGTCTGTGACTTGATTTATCAAGATCACTAGGGGGATGCAGTTACTCTCCAAAGTCAGTATTTGAGTGAGATAACTTTGTGCCCAAAGTCTTCATTTTACTGGAGAATTTGTACATGTGACCAGGAGTTCAAAGACCCCACTTCTTTACAGCTAACAAGAGCCTCTTCCCACAAGTTTATCTCAGCCTCACCATTCCTCCTTCGACTCATTCTTTACTCGTTCAACAGGTATTTTCTGAGCACATAGAAAGACATTTCTTGGACATCCAAGTGAGCATTACAAATATTTACTCATCCATTCAGACCACAATTATTTGCCAGGTGTTTACAGTCTGACAGATACTGCACTAAGCAGGCAGGATACAGCCCAGCCTCTGCTTTTGTTGGGGAAGACAGACACAAAAAATGCAATTAAATGTTTAACCAAGCTACTTACAGATGTTGATGATAAGAGTAACCGAAAAAAGCACTTTGGGAAGGTGATTGGGGAAGTTCTATGGATGTTTGAGCTGATTCTTGGAAAGATGTTGCCATGAAGGAGGTCAAGCAGATGGCAAGTCCCAGAAGCAGGAAAGGGCTTAGTGTGTTCAAAGACAGAAGAAAGGCCGGTGTGATCAGAGAGTAGTCAGAGAGGAAGGAAGGGATGAGAAAGATCTGGGAGGTGGTCAGGAAGCATATCATGCAGGGCTTTGTGGGTCCTGGCCAGGAGTTTGGGTTATAATCTGAGCAGGATGGGAAGCCTGTTTCCCAGGATTATAGGTGCCCCGAGAGTAATAATAGCTCCTTGAAAGCAGGTACCCAAGCAGGGAGCAGGTACCCAGCGCCTCCCACGTTGGAGATCTTCTGTAACTATACCTTGAATAAATGAATACATGGACGCATGGAGAGATGGGATTGAATTTAGGCCTTCAAAGATGGGAAGATAAAGGAGCAGAGCTGCTTCCCTCTACATAGTATTATAGCCCTAGAAATTAAGCATTTTGATGCCAATTTTCCTTATGTCTAATTTTTCCCTCGAGTAATAAATTAGATGCTTTTGGTAAGAACGTGAACTCAGATAATTACGACAGCTCTAGTGCCTTCCTTAGAAAGGAGCTGTGTATAAGATCTTAAAACCAACGGTAGGAATTGTAAAGCATGGATATTTAAGCTATGAGGGAAAGAAAAATATCTCATTCAAAAGGATTTTATGCTCCATATTTTTTTTAGGATTTCCATGAAATGAGTCATGGTTTGCTTCTTATGCTTGAGAACATTGACAGAAGGAAAAATGAAATTGTGCCTGTTGATTCTAACCTTGATGCAGAGATACTTCAGGACCATCTCAAACAGCTTACGGTAAGATGTGTGGACTCGGGCAGCGTCTGGTTATGTTATAGTTGGTACTACTTATTTACTTTTTCCGTTATAATCTCTTAGTCTTTCTTTACCTCTCATGATTTCCCATCTCTGTGAAGCAAACATGTACATAGAAGATGATATCTATTAGCTTTAGAATCTGGTTCTAAAGCCATTGCTCGTCTAAAAATCTCAGACGGTCTTCATCTTAATTAGCTTGTTTTTATCAAGGCAGCTCTTTGGCAAATTACATTTATTTTAAATTTAAACTGTATGTGTTGAATCTACGTCCCAAGAATATATTGGGTGGCTGATAATTAAAGGAATTAAAATAGAGACCATTAAGACTTCTTAAGAAGAATTAAGTATACGGATTCAACACTAACCTTAGCACCAAGTTTTCTGAAAGCTAAGACAACAAGGGAAACATGATGAGTTAAATGATTTTTATTACCTGACAAAAAGGAAACAAACCAATTCTCAAGGAGCAAGAAACTTTTTCTAGTATTCAGTTCAAAGGGAAATTTACAGGATTTCTGTGTAGATTCTTATAAAAAGAACTTTGGACAATATAATGTACAGAGTACTTAAGTGATTTTATAGAAGATAAAGAAGCATATTTGAGTTCCATTAGGATAAAATGATTTGCATTTTGTCACTTTCTGTATTTTTAAAATGCTGTTTCTTAACATTTAACACTCGAACAAACCTAACAGAATTGTCAGCTTTTAGTTCAGTATCATAAAGGTCTTAGAAACCAGGAGGAAATAGCTATGCAGCTGCATTTTTACTAGACTTTTGACCTCAGACATTAAGTTGTGAGTGATGAATCACCCATATATCTTTTTTAAAATCTTGAATAGATATCTGAGTATACCTCCGCATACTTGAGTTTTTCTATATTTATATGTTAATGTTTTACTTCTCTTTTTAAAAGAATAGTTTATGTCTCATTTGCATAACACTTTATATTTTAAATACTTTAACATACATTCACCAGTTTGAACCTTCCAGTAATACTTACTGTGGACCCGGCAGGAATTAATATCATCATTTTACCAATGCGAAAACTGAGATCAGAAAGATTCAGGGTCTTATAGGATACATTTTGGCAGAGGCAGGATTAGAACAGAGGTCCCTGATTCCCAAATGTCATGGGCTGCTGTATCCGTCCTTGTGTGAGCACAGCATTCTGATGCTCAGGTCTAATTGTCCACTAAGTTAAAGTGATGTCATTGTGCACCTTTGGAACTTTCTCAAATTATTGAAAATTCTTAGAAAAATATTTCTTATGATATTCATAGCAAATAAGGCATGAGCTGTTGGAATCCCAACTCAAAGTGGCCTCACTGCAAGACATGTCTTGCCAACTATTGGTGAATGCTGAAGGCACAGACTGTTTAGAAGCCAAAGAAAAAGTGCATGTGATTGGAAATCGGCTCAAACTTCTCTTGAAGGAGGTCAGTCGTCATATCAAGGAGCTGGAGAAGTTATTAGACATGTCAAGCAGTCAGCAGGTAAGCTCTCAATAGACATCATTGTGTAGCATGTCCTACAGGAGACCAAACAAGCATCATCTTTATCCATTTTAGAGACTCTGAATGTAGTACTTGTGAGACTAGAGTGTCCCCTCTCAATCACTGCTCTTATAAGTCTGGCTCAAAATAAAAAAGTAACTCAAAAACTTTTATAATAGGACACTACTTTTGATTCTGTTACATCCCAAAAACCTCTTGTAATTGTTACTGCTAACCCTATTACCACCACTACTGTGGCATTTTATTTTACCTAGTTTATTTAAGAATTCATGTGCTTTCAGTAACACTGCGAGAGTAGGCCACAACCAATTGTTGCATATGAGTTTCATATTCAAACCTTAGAAGGTATGAACTCTCCTTAGCTGGCAGTTAAACCATACAAAATGTTCAATGCTCACTTCTATTTGTTTATCTATTTAATTGTTTGTTTATCTATTATTTATTTTTAAATTTACTGCATCGTTGTAATATTGTTGGTTTTAAGAAATGCATTTGCAGGTAAGACTTCAAACATTCAATTGTGAAATCCTGTTATGAACACACAAACATGTTGCAGGCAAAAGAACCACCTACTCACAGTAACAGCGGTGCCAGCAACAATACAGTTTCTCTGATGCTAAAAGGCAGGCTCCTGGGTGACTGACAATCTTTTGTTTCTATGATTTGGTTTCTCTCCGGCCTGAGCACCCTGCAGCTGTAAGGCAGATTCCTTTACCCCCTTCACTTCAACCCATTCCCGTCCATGTCACTAAGAAATAATAAAGCTCCAAGCGGCCCAGTAATAACAAAGCTCCACCTGTATTCTCCAGAAGGGCCAAACTCACAACCAGGAAAGCCCAACACACTAGAAGTATTAGGTTCTGTTCTTCCTGCAGTCATCTGATTCTTGTTTCTCCCGGGGAATGGGTTGAGGGATAGATAGGGATGGGGTGGGAAGTACTTGCAGATCACAAAGCCATCGTGGCTCTGGGACATGGAATCATTAAGAGAATCTATTTCCCACGTAGGATTTGTCTTCCTGGTCTTCTGCTGATGAACTGGACACCTCAGGATCTGTGAGTCCTACATCAGGAAGAAGTAGCCCAAACAGACAGAAAACGGTAACTTTCCACTGGTCATTTTCAGTTGGCCCACGGGAGGGACCACTGGGGCGTGACAGTCTTGGTACCTCACGCAAGGTCCACGGGCTCTCCCCTTGCAAAGCAGGAGTCCCCATAAAACGTGGGGTTGTCACACAGTGACGCAGAGAAGCTCTGTTTCCTCAGCCCTGCCTCAAACCCTCCCCACATGCACTCAGGAATGGAAAGAGCAGTTCTGTTTTTCAAAAGAATCAGGTTCAACGTTTGGTTGGTATGCAGGGAGGCAGATTATTTTTCTTGCTCACAGGGCCATCTCTAGAACAGTGCTCCCTTGTCCCTTTGGTGGCCCCTCCCTTCAAACCACCTCCGCCATAGTCCACCCCAAAAAATGTAGGCTCCACTTAAAAGGGTGCCTCAGCCAGAGGTGGACAAAACTGTGAGCATCTCATGAGACCATTGAGTTTATAAGACAAATGGAGGTTCTGTTGACCCTCAAGCAGAGAAGCTCCTGAAGGTGGTCTTGAAGGTTTTCAGCGATCGTATTGCCCCCAGAGTGGCAACAACTCAAGATGACTCACCACAAGGCCTGTTGGGGGGCTGTCTCACTGGCACACAATGAGGAGAAAAAGACCAATTTGGCCCCTGCTACCCTCTCTACCTTGATTTCTCTGTGTAATTAGAAGCTTGTTTTTCGTTTTGTTACTTTTTTTGGTCTGGCTTTATGATTATATTCATTTTTATTATCATTCCATTTTCCTTAGTTTTTAGAAGTATTGGTTTCATTTGTACTTTTTTTGTTATAAACACTTAAGTTCTATGCTGATAAATGTTATTATCTTTTTAGGATTGTTTTTTACTACATTCGCTAGTTTCCTATAGATCCTAGTTTAAGAATGTGAAGGAATACTGGCTTTTCGAGTCAAATTTTAGGCTTTATTTAACTTGAGTACTTAACTTGTTGGGTCTTCATCACTCTACACAGAATAATCTCACACTGCCATTATTTTTAATCTACCAAGAATTTTAATATTGTTCTAGAAGATGAAAAATATGTAAGGTACATTTGAAATACGTGGCATGGCGTATTGAATTTTATATTTATTTTAAGTAAATATACAGAGATCTTTGGCTAGTGTGGAGTCATTTGTGTTTCTACCATGAAGAGTGAGGGAAGTATACCCATTGTGGTGTGAATGCCCAAACCGCCATGTTTCTTCAATGATGAATAATATAGATGTAAATTGATTTCACTTCTTCAACAAAAGAAAAGCCAGTTTCCTTGATTCGTGGGTACTGATCATTTCATTTGATTTGTATTTCCTTTGCTGAACTTTTAGTTTAATTTTCATCAGTAGCTTGTCTTTATTTGCCTGGACTGAACATTCTTCTTTCTTTACCCCTGTTCATTGCAAACAGCCACGAGGCAAATGTAGTCTCTCACAGCCTGGACCCTCTGTCAACAGTCCACATAGCAGGTACCTTATTCTCCTGGTTTCCACACTGTTCTAGAACTCCAAGAGGATGATGAAAATTGTCCAGAATTTAGGTGGGCCTGTATCTGGTCTGCCTCAGGGTAGTTGAGAAACTACTCATGTCAGTCCACACCCTTGCCTAATAAATTGGAAGAGACTTTTCTAAGTGGGAAGTACAAGAAAATCTCAGAGCGTAAAATATTTGGACCCCATCAAAATTTTGTTTAACTATACCTAGGCCATCCGGTACCCTTCATCCAATGGTTTTTTATTCCGTGTGCTCGTAAAGATTTGATATCACTGACGTCACAGCGCAATTTGATTCATGGCAGAATTTTATCATCCTCTTTATTTCTAGATTTTACAATAAGTCAGGTAATAGATCAGTGAATTATTTTACCATTCCCAGAACCCACAAACCTGAATAAAATATACTAACATCCCCAGCTTTTTATTTTATTTTTGTGTTTTATCCAGATTGTGGGTTTTGGATTCTCAAAATGGCAAGTCCTAATTTGGTATTACTTTAAATTTATAAGCCCCTTCTCTCTTCTGCTTATCCTAAAATTCCTCTTCAGCCAGCACACTCAAGTCACTCACCTGCCTGACACTTGGCAAGCTCTTTCACTCTGGAAACAAGAGCAGTCAGGGCCCCCGCCCGGGAACCTCCTGAGAGCCTCCTCACAGCTGCCACTCTGCTTTATGCGTGGCTTCCAACAACCCCTGTCTCTGCACTTAGCAGTGCTTTGCCTTCTTCGTTGTCGTCGTCGGTGTGATGTCTGTGCTCCCTGGCCCTTCCACTAATCAGTTCATGTTTCCCCAGACCACTTTCTAAAAATGGAAATACTGTCCTTGGAAGCAGATTCCTTACTCCAATCATGCGCGGTTCACTGTTAAAATAGTTTGCCCCTCTGGAAACTTATCACCACTGAGCTGGAATCCCAATTCCTGGAAGGAGGGTGGGGCATGAGGAAGTGTAAGCAAGCCCTGAGTAATAGTTTTAGCTTTCCAGCTGTGTGAGGAAGGGGCTGGCCTTTGCATCTGGTTTCCACTCAGCTGAAGTAATGCAGAACGGATTTTGATGTGCTTTCTGGTTTGAAGCTTCCCTTCACTATGTTTTGCTTTTTTTTTCTCTTTCCCTTTGGTTTGGTTTGATGACAATTTTGTGGGGCTTTTTTCGTCCATAACAAAGTGTCAGTAACGAAACATGAATGGAGAAAAACTCACAGGGATTTTTGAAGATAATGGTGGGCTTCTCCAGGTGCTCTGATTTTTTCTTAGCCCCCTGCAAGGAAAGGCATCATGTACTATAGACAGATCACTGTTTTATGTGGTCCATCTGCCCCCCACAAATTGCTGATGTGCCGTGAACAGAGATGGGGCACGTCCCCCTCGCATTCCTTTAAGGACACCAGAGAGCCATTCTGTGGTCGACATAAATGATGGTGATGAGAAGGGAGAAAGCTCTTATGTTATTATGCGATGTCAATAGCAACCACAGCTCGGTTCCCGGATTTCCCCGATTCTTTCACACAGTCACACGGCCTTCTGAAATGTCAAAGGCCTCGTTTCTCAGGGCAGCAACTGCTTCAATATTGTCTCTTAATGGGGCTTTGCAGCTGGGACAGCCACATTCTCACTGTGACATCCGCAAGGCGCCTTTCAGCTCTGCTCTGTCCAGCACTTATTAACATCTTTCTGAGCACACAGCATGATGTTCACTTTGCTGCTTACAGGACCTGGAATACAAACGATCTTCACCTGAATGGCCAGCTTCGGCAAACAGCTTGGCAAACAGCTTGGCAGACGGGTTGTGGTTGAACATTCTTGGACTTCTTAACTCCTTGGCACCTCTGTTTGGGGTGCACCCACGTGGGCAATGACACGGAGAGTCTGCTGGGAAAGAATTAACTTCACTCACAATCCAGGCTGTCACGTTGAGACTTGAGATTACCTTGCGTTTGATCTTGCACTGGTCCAGCAAACTTGAAAGGTTATTGCAAAAGCACAAGCAGTTTAGAATGTTGACCCCAGCGATCTGCAATGGGAACATTTTAGGCATATATTCTTCCTGCGAGGAAAGAGGCTGAGTTGAAAGAAACTGGGTATTAGTTTGAAGGGAGGGTTCTTATATTATTTTTGTGGTTTAAAGTCAAATATTAATAATATCAGTTGCTTGCCTGCTGTATATTTCATATTGATTCTACAGCTGCTGTTCTGTGTTCTCTTACATAATATTCTAAGCCTACATATGGATTGATGCCAGTGTTTACAGAACACCTACTGTGTTTAGGCCCTGGGCCCACAAAATTAATACAATATGGTTCCTGTCATAAAAAACTTGCAATATGTCATAATCTAGAGATCCCCTAAATCAATTACAAGGAGTTTCCCAAGACTCCTTAAAATTCTAAACATTTGAAAAACATCTGAAAGTATACGTTCATAATAACTATCCACAGTTTTTGAGATTAAACCTATTTAAGATGCATGCTTTTTGAAGCAATGTTTATGATGGCCAGCTGGTACTTTTTCTCTACTTTTGACTTGAAATTGGCTAACCTGATAGCCAATAACTCTTCAAAATTCTGCTATGGATTAGTTGAAGTTCACAAATGGGAAGATTTTACTCCAGTTTCCAGCAAAGCAAAGGAATAACTGCTCTGTAGTCTGAAGAGAGGGAATTGATAACTTCATTCCAAAGCTGAGAATTGTAAAATGCAAAACTTCTCTGGGCATCTTTAGTCTTTGGTACCTTCTGCACAAAGAACTGAGACAGAATAAGAAGTGGCAAATGACCGGCTGAAACACTGAAAGGGAGGGAAAAAAGACCTCATTTAAAAATGTGTTCAAGGGAGCCAAATACATCTAAGCAGGCACAGTGGGGTTTTTGCATGTACACCAGGGCCTAACTCTAAACACCATTCAGTTTCTTGTGGAATTTTTTTTTTCTAAGTCTTTTCTGTCAAACCCCACCCTGGGGATTGATTTATTCAAAGCTCTCAAAGCACCTCAGCCTAAAACAGCCTTGCCCCTGGGGCAGGCTGGATACCTGGGCTGAGGACACTTATAGGGTAAGGCTCCACTATGTTTCTTTTATATTTTGAGATCTGCATTCCCAATGTTTCCTGGGACCAAGTCAGACACTTTAGAAAATGCATCGCCTCTTTGAAAGCACTGCTATAAATCAGGAATATTTCCTTGGAAGGAAAGGCTGAATCCAGCAAAATCCCTAAGGTTATGAGTCATCACACCTTTGCTTTAACAATACAGATAAATAAGAATGATAAGTTGCTGGCATTTATTTAGCACTTAGTGTGTTCTAAGCACCATGCTAAGCGTTGCATATCTGTTACCTCATTTAACCCTCCCAACGTGTTCATTCCCAATTTTACAGGCAAAGACACCAGGGATTAGAGGCATGAAGATGTAGAATTTTTTTTTAATTTAATTTAATTTATTTTTTTATACAGCAGGTTCTTATTAGGCATCCATTTTATACACATCAGTGTATCCATGTCAATCCCAATCTCCCAGTTCATCTCACCACCACCACCACCTCCCTCCGCTTTCCCCCCTTGGTGTCCATACGTTTGTTCTCTACATCTGTGTGAAGTTGTAGAATTGGAACCCAGGTCTCTCTGACTCTGGATCCTAGCTTGTTAACCACTCCTCCTGACCGAAGGGCTCCTAACGGGTGGGGTACTTTAAACAATAGTTCCAGGGCTTGGGCTACCGTGGGTTGCCTGAGATAGCTTAGGACCAGCCAGAATGTTCATCTTGGAATAAAGAGAGGCAAATCCTAAGTTGATCCTGGGAATTTGTCTTCTGAACCACATATCCAGGGAATAAAGACCATTCACACAGGAACAGGCAACACGATCGTAGACAACCTGATACTTCCTCACAAAAAATTTCTGTTCCTCTACTGCCAGTGTTTGCTAACAAGTAACAAAATGAATTGAAAGTGTCTTTTCATTTGTATAAATGATGTGTGCACAGAATTAACTCATTTTATTTCCTTGATGATGTAAAATTTGTGAGATGAGTCACACTCTACGTGCACACTCTTCAGGCTTCTCACAGCCCTTGGCCAGACTTTCTTTCCTGTGGTGTGTTCGTATGTGTGGCCCCCTCCCCTATAGCCTCCTTCTCCCACAACTATACGTGTTTTAGGAAAGAGATGAAACAACACCTGGGCAATTATTTACCCCCAAATTTGAATGAGTGAGGGGAGTGAGAAAGATAATAAATAAATATTCACTTGTAGAGAATAAGCATGTTTTTGCTGGACAGGATTATCTGAAATATCTCCATTGATTAAGTTCCTTAAGTAGGTTCACACATTTAGTTTTTCTCTATCAGCACCATCTCTACTGCATCTATTTGTGGAGTAAGGCCATTGGAGAGTGATGAGTGACGGCTCAGTGCGATGTCTTTGTTCTTCCCCTTGTCAAATTTCCCAAGACTTGAAACTTATGTGATTTTAGGTCAATAGATTAAATATTAAAAGTACCCTTTTACTTGGTATCATTAACCTGTTAGTACTAGAAACTCTAGAACAGGTTTCCCCTAAGCGGAAGCAACTTTGGGCTTATTGAAACCTTGGTAATTGCCCCAAGTGGGTGGCATTTTTTTCAGTAGAACAATTGGACGTTTCCAAGAGCAGTCAACTGAATGGAAGCTCACTAAGAACTGTGTGTTCTCTTTGTCTCTATCTCAGCCCATTATTTCTCCCCAGGTTGGCATTCTTCAACATTAGAAAGCGCACGCTAATTAAATTTTAATACGGAATGCTCTGATGCTGTTAAATGTGCCATGTCCTTCAACAGACTCTGCAGCGTCTGAGCCCGTATTCCAAAGATGGGTGACCTTTCCAGCTTTTCTCAGGAGTGGACTAGTCAGTGTGTAGCCCTTGTTTTGATCTTGATCTTTGGCTTTATTGTTCGAAGAAGCTAATGATTGACAAAGAGGGGCTATTCAGCTCTGTCAGTCTGATTGTTACTATCAATTATATGCATAAATCTGCCCATCACTAATGTCCTTAAGTGTCTCCTAAAGAAAAGGAGTCAGTTAGAAATCTCCCTTATTTTATTTAAACCCCAAATAATAAAGAAACAGAGCTCTCTTTTGTGCTTCTGTTATAACTCAGACAGGTGACAGGTGGAGAGGATTGTTTTCCAGGGCATATATTCAGGTCAAGGAAAAGATGTATTGAAGGAAGATTCAATCCAGAGCTTATGGGTAACTGTCCCTTCCTTCTCCAGAAATTCATAAACTGTCAGAACCAAAAAGATTTTAGGATGTTAATGCATCTCCATCTTTTCAAAGGAGAAAACTGAAGGCCAGAGAGACTAAATTACTTTCCCACAATTGTACAACTGCCTCAAAACAAAATGCCCTCGTATCCATATTCTGACTTGATGATCTGTGTCATACTGTGAAGCTTTATGATTAGAGGCCTTTATTTTAGACATGAGGAAACCACTCACCTCCAAGTATTTTAGGATACAAATGTTGTCCTCTTTGCTTCTATATGTGAGATACGTGTGACGTAAATATGACCTGGATGCCCTTCATTTATGTCACCAAACAACAAAACATAACAGAGAGCACAGTAGGCAGGGACTTTGGAACCCTGAGTTCCTGCTAGAGCTCTTCCTTTAGTGGTGGATTTGGGGCAAGTGATTTACTCTATTTATAAAGCTCAAGTTCTGGGAGTGAAAATACCAGAGTTGAAATCTTAATTCTGCCACTTGCTAGCTGTATAACCTTGAGCTGGTTCCCTTACTTTTCTGTACCTCATGTACATCGGCTCTAAAATGAAGGTGACAAGCACGCTGAGGACTGTTGTGGGAATTAAGTGAGAGAACCCAAGACACATGCTTTTGTCGCCCAGCACCTAGAGGATCAAATGTGAACTCTCCTTAGCTGTTTACCTACAGAAGTAAAGATGGATTAGATACTCTCTAAGGCCTTATCTCAACACAAATATTTTACAATTAGGTAAACTAGAGAAGTTTCTATTTAACAGGTATGTGACATAACTTCTTCTATGCTTTAGTATATCATCACAAAATATACAGTTTGTCCTGTTCAGCCCTTTGGGAATAACTCATTGGTCTTAGCATAGGGCAGTTAATCAGTTTGACCACTAGATGGTGATTGAACTCTTGTGGCCTCCCAGTTGGCAGACTTCACACTGACCAATCAGTAGAAGACATAAAATGTGTAAACAGAACTTGCAAGTTGGAAGACCGTTTAGTCTAACTTGAAGGATTTGAAGAAGAGCTTGTAACATAGAGGTGAAGTGAGTTGTTCAAGGTTTGTAGACCAGAAAAACACAGCCCCAGTTCAGGCCAGGGATTTGTTTTTTCATCACACTTCGAGCTGCAGTAGAAATAGTATGGTACGTGGCTGCTCAGGGCTTCTCGGGGCCAGTCTAGTCTGTTTGTCTCACATATTTCTTGGTAGTTTAATGAAGGAGTTTTGAGTAGTCCCTCTGTTCCCTTTTAAGGGGATTATGTCTGTTTTTTATTTTAACATTTATTTTCTTTGGTGTCACTCCTTATGCCTCACTGATACCAGTGTAATCTGTCTTCAGAAATTAATGGCTAATAACGTAGCTGGAGACATAGTGTTTTCTTATGAGATAAACGAACAGAGTAACCAGTACAGTTTTCACACCTTCGTATTTCTCCAGTGGCCTCACATTCAGTGTTCTTACCATTAAACCGTTAGAGAATTCCTACTAGGTGTGGGGCAATGGGTCTCACTTGTACATGTATTCTTTTTGCTTCTGCAGTGTTGTGTGTGTGTGTATGTGTACAAAATTCCTCCTGTAAATAACATTTCTTTCCTCATCTTTTCCACTAGTAGCAAAACATTCATGGATGCTCACAAAGAGAAAAGAGTGCCCCCTACTCAGAACCTACTTCCATTTTCAACATTTCACAGGCAGTCTTTCTTATGAATTCTGAAATTCATGGTTCATCTCTAAGACACTGTTTCAATGTAGATGCGGAAATTAAAGTAGATAGGAAAACTTGGAACTTGGAACTTCCCAAATTCACAGAGCTAGGGGTAGAAGGATCAGCCTGGAATGGGTGTCATTCAGCACCAGTGATCTGTAGACTGACTCCACTGTCATCCTTGTTCTTACAGCTTTGGATCCCACTAATGTCAGGGCCAGTTGCTGATTCAGTGCAAGATGAAACCAGGGCATACTCTAAGAATAATTCAACTCTGTGGGTCTGTGCAAAATGACCGCAGCTGTTCTTGTCCTTGCTGCATGGACTTTGGCACATCCAGGACGGCTAGATGGGAGGGATACCTTGTATCGTCCTGACAGCAACTAATTTTGCCTGATATTCTTAAACCAAAAATGTACTGCATCAAACATCCACAGTTTAATTATCCCGGATCTACTTAATTTATGCTGGTAGAGCGTGTGTGGAGCAGTTTTCTTTGTTGATGGAAAATGTTTTACCAAATTAAGGGGTGGAATTTGAACCCACTTAGTTACCTTTAGTTGACTAAATGTCTGTTTTCCATCAGTGCATTTTCCAAACAGCGCTTCATTTGGTGGTGGGGAGATGACCTGGGTTTACTGCAGGAGGCTGGCAGCTAATTGCCAGGTTGGGTTGTGCTCAGCCTGACCCTTTAGCTTCCAGGAAGGTGAGGAAGCCAAAGGCAGCATCCATCCAACATCTGAGATATTTGAGTTATTGATGTCGATTCTTCTCTCAGGTCCATAAGCGGTGGCTCCGATTCCTCCCTTTCTGAGCCTCGGCCAGCTCGGTCCGGCCGAGCCTTCCTGCTCC
The DNA here is from genome assembly GCF_009873245.2 of Balaenoptera musculus. Lineage (NCBI taxonomy): Eukaryota > Metazoa > Chordata > Mammalia > Artiodactyla > Balaenopteridae > Balaenoptera > Balaenoptera musculus. Next base: position 14,634,075 of record NC_045796.1, read on the forward strand.
GCGTCCTCCGGGCAGCGCTCCCCCTTCAGCTCCTCCTCCTGCTCCTCATCGGGCTTGCCTGCCTAGTACCCATGTCAGAGGAAGACTACAGCTGCGCCCTCTCCAACAACTTTGCCCGATCGTTCCACCCCATGCTCAGATACACAAATGGCCCTCCTCCACTCTGAACCGAGCGATGCCCTCTGCAGCAGTGCCGGTAGCGTAAGGAGGGTTTGGCCAAGGGCAGTCCCAGACTAGCAAAGAGAGGACCTGAATCTTGGCGGATGCCCTCGGTGCGGCAGCTGTAGCGCGCCTCCGTATCCCCTGTGTGCAGATCATGGCTTCGGAGGTGACGATAAACAATGACAGGGGGGAGAGCAAATGGATGCAGAAAGTTTGGAAGAAATTCTGTTTGAAACTGAGCCTCAGCGCTAAAGAGATTCAGGACCTCCACTGTTCCCTGGACAAGTGAGCTCTAGGCCTTTGGTCTGTCCTGTGCGTACCCAGCGACTCCCAGAGACCATCTGGGCAGCTTTCCCGCAGTACGGATCCATCCTTTCAGTAAGTGATGCTACCTGAGCGCCATGTCGGCATCCAGCAATCTACCCATCGACCAGTGCTGAAGAGCTTTGAGAACCTTGTAACATACAGTTTTTAAGAGCTTATGTGACAGCTTCTTTTTTACCTTGTTTTTCTTTGGGGCATGATGTTCTAACCTTGCTTTAGAAGCACAAGCTGTAAATCTAAAAGGCACTTTTTTTAAAGGTATAAAGAAAAATTGGATGTAATAAAATCATGGGAGGCTTTATGTGGAAAAACAAAAAGTCAAATGTTATAGTTAAAAAAATGATATTTATGTATGTACAGTTTGCTAAAGCCACATTTTGTTTGTATCGATTTCTTTGCATTTATTATAGAGATTATGAAATATTTTGTCTGTGCTTTTTTTCCTCCCTAAAGAAATGATTCTAAATTTCCCTATTAAGCAGGCACTTATCAGAACGCAACCTAAATGATCATTTTTGGTGGAATAAATGAAGCTGAAACATAAGTATATATTAAAGAAAAAGGATGAATAGAGGTAGTGTATATTTAGACATAGAGGACTCCGGATGATTCCTTCTTCCTTCTCCTTCCACAGCCAGTCACATCTCACAGACTCTTGCTTCCCAGCATCTTTCATACTCTCCTTTCTTTTCTGTTCTCATTGCACAACTGGAAGAACCTCCTATGATCTCCTGACTGAGGCCCCCTCTCCACTCCATCCCAAGGGTACCAAAAAGCCATGTGAATATCCCTGAAGCATTTTTCTGGTCAGATCCCTTCTTTGCTCCAAAATCTTCTGTTTTCGTTGTCTAGCAGAGGAAATACAATTGTAGTCCATCATTCAAGTCCAACTACAATCAGATTTTATTCTGTCCCTCCGATCTTGCCAACTAGTGCCCCTCATGGAATTGTTTGGCGCTCGTGGCATTTTAATCCACCATTTAATAATTGGAGGGAGAGGATTTATATAAAATCCACGTTTCAGGCTTCTCTTGAGAATGGAAAGCTCGCGTGTCCTGGACACACATTCCCACATGATAGTAGTTGCTGGAGTGACATTGCTGCTGTCCCTTGAAGAATAGGAGACAGTTACTACATTTGCATGACTATCCTATCAGCCTCTCTCATTGCCCGTACCAGCCTAACTCCCGGAGGTATTTAGTTTACAAATCCTGCTCTAAATTGAGAATTTAAACCAAACTGGGGTACTCAGAATTACCCGGAACTGCCTTCCATAGTTTCCATGATGTTCATAGCCTGAGTGCCTTCTCAACCAAGCGTCTCGAGGTTTTTTAGGCTTTCTGATTTCTGGACTCACTGCAGACTTTCTAATTCAATCTGCTCAGGGAAGATCAGAGTTGAGATGTTCTTTTCTAAAGACGACAAGCCTGTGTGCAACGTTTCTGGTCTTTCTGCTTCTGGAAAGGCTGTGAGCAGTGGTGAAGACTGGGGTTGAAGTATGCCCTGCACCCTCATCTGAGATGGTCCCTCTTCAGGCCTGGCTCTTCCCTCGCTTCCCTGTCACCCCGGCTCCAAATACCTGGAGGTCCTGGTCTTGCTTCTAGAGCAATCCAGCCCTTCAAGAGACACACATTGCCATGTTACGGAAATCACCACACAATGAGACATCGGTCATGGTGGAGGCCAGCACAAGGAGATTTCAGAGCCACTTCTTCTCCACATGGCAATTAACTGACTACGCATTTCCCATCACTGAAAAATTAAATGTTAAATGTGGCTGACAAAATAACGTGGCTTTGATTAGGAAAAACTCTTAGAGTCCCATTTGTGCCTTTCTAAAACCCCTGTGAAACACTCAACGGAAGGCATCACGTGCATTTCTATTAAATTTTTTGAAGACTTAAACTAAAGAACGTTGGAACAGGACAGAAGTAGGAAGCCCCGGTGAGTGTAAGCATTAAAGCCATGAGATACTGGCTTTCCCCAGATGATAACACACCAGTCTAGCAAGGACTGAGACAGCCACAGAAGAGACTAGGATTTCTGTCTAGAGCTCACACAATCTCCCATGCCTAATGAGGGAGGGGACACAGGGTACCATTAGGGTCATCCTCGCCTGTGCTGGCAGCTTCCCAGGCAACAGAGAGAGATTGTGGTCAACAAAGGCTTTGTGGACGAGGAGGGGGGTTTGAAAGAATAATCGGAGGCTAAAAGGACACTGATGGCTGTTTAAAAGGCCCTCACTTCCGGAGTAAGGGCTGTCCGGAGCCCTGCTGTGGCCTGGAGATAGGGAGTGATGTCCTCAGAGAGTGGTGGGTGAGGAAGGGCGAAGAGACGAAGGGTAGGATTAATAATACCTTGGTAATGAGATTTGCACAAGCAAACAGAAAACATTAGAAAAGCTGAGGAAAGAGAAAATCCAGAAAGCTAGGATGGAGAGAAAAAAAAAAAAAGAGTTGGAAACTAAAAGTAGTGATTTACTAAAGAGTCCAGGGAGGAGTGAAAGGCTTTTGTGGAAACTATGCCCGGGGAGCAGGAATGTTGCCTCCTGGAAAATGGCGCAGCGGCAGCTTCCCTTGTTTTTGTAAGAAGTGAGAAGAGATGCCTTCAAAAGGCTTGGATGGGTAGTTCAGCAAGCCGAGAGCTGAGATTTACTGTCAAAAGGCAAGTTGGGGTAGGCAGATTTACAGCACATGCCCTGGGGCCAAATATTAAGAAATTAGAGCTACAAAATTTTATTGCCAGGCCACTTAAGAGATCATAAAGCAAAGAAAGGTGGAGCGAATTGATTTATGAGAGCCGATGATGGCTAGAAAAGCAGGGTCTCCAGCTGGTCTGGATGGACCTGAAAGCAGTCCCAATAGCTGGGTTCTCTGCCCCGCCCACCAGGCCACCATCACCATCCCCAAATGCACCCATAGGGAATTATACGGAAATAAAATATTCTCAGAGGATTTGCTGAACAGGACCAGAAACGTCCAGGCAGAGCGGCATCCACTCATATCACAAGAATGTATTGAATGCCCACCATGGTGGGGCAGGAACTGCTCCAAACTCTTCCGGAGTCAAGTTTCAGCTGGGATCTCATCCCGTCCCTTTTAATTACCCATTAAAATGTCATCACTGAGCCTTTGATGTACAGGAGCCTCTGTATTTTCCTCCACCAATTACGTCCTGAAACTTGGGGTGAAGGATAATGAGGACACTTGAAGGGAACAAACCGAAACAATCTCTAATTTAGAGGAGAAAAGGGAGATTAAACCTGCTAAGTCTCTTCATTTTCTGTCAGCAAATTTCTCCTCCTTTTAACTCCTTTGTCACCTGGCTGACATTACAGAGGGATGCGTTTTTGAAGTGTCTGGGGAAATGGGGGCAGGTGGCGTGGTCTGCACTTTCTGGCTTAGTCACATGCAGCACGAAGATGTTAATTCGGGTGATGAGAGGAGTGGGGTGTTTTACCAAGAGTGGTCGATTCAATTTCAGGTTTAATAATATATTGTGATAACCATGGCCCATTGTTGTACCTAAAGTAACCCAGAGACGATGCAACTTAAAAGGAGTAACTTCTGTTCTTCGGTTCCTGGCTTCTCACTAACCTCTCCCGCAGAGTTTTAAAATATCCACCAGGAATCCATTGGGGACTACCACGGAGGGGCCTCAACTGGGGGAAGAGAACCCTCATTCAGGTGAGTAAGGGAAGGAACTGGGTGAATTGGGGGCACTTGTGGCAGCTTCTGCTAAGCAGCCTTCTCTGCAGGGCAGCGGAGCACTCCTCGGATGGAGGAGGAGTTCTCTTGGTTATTGGGCAGAAGGTGGGAACCAGAGGAACTCACTTGAACTCTGTGGTCAGTCAGGAGCCTCTTGGAAGGCTAAGGAAGTTGGAAAGTTGAAAAGGGCTAATAAAAAACAGGGCGATACACTGTAACCCAGGCTGAACAACGAGGAACATTTAATCTGGGGAGCCAAGGAAGCCAGTGGGACTTGCATATAATCTTTCTAAAATATGAAGGTCACAGTAACATGAATCAGACTTGCAATTTTTTTTTTTTTTTTTTTTTACCTGTTACCTAATACAGAAGCAGGATCAAAACCGAATGTGAAAAGCCCAATTGTATCAGGAGAGGAAAGTCCTTTGTCAGCTGTGCAGCAGATGATTGCATCTGATGCCACAGGTGGTCGAGAAGAAATCCAGAATCTCCCAGAGGAAGTCACGTCAGCGCCTCACAGAGGTGCGTTCCCAGCCCAGGCCTACATCCCGCAGGAGACATTCTTGAGGCAGTTGCTGGACTCAGAAAGTGAAGCTGCCGAACAGCTGCCAACATCGAGGACAGTTCAGGCAGTTGCCCCAACCGCAAAACACCTGTGCAGCTCACCTCCCGCCTCCACACCACACCTCCCCGTGGGAGTTACAGGTTGACCAGAAACTGTAGGCATGATGCGTCATGCTACAAAGCAGTCCGTCCAGGCCAGTGGTTCCCAGTGTGGTCCAGATCAGCAGCATCAGAGTCACCTGGAAACTTGTTAAGGATGCGCCACCTTGGGCTCTAGGGCTGGGCTTCTGAGCCACCACCTGCCCTGGGTTTCCTCGTCTTGGGACCCTTTAACTCTCCCCAGCTGCCACAATGGCATGCTATGTAAACCATCTTCCCCACTGACCTGCAATGTCAGCTTCATTGAATAATAGGTTTCTATATAAAACTGGATTTTTATTCTGAACTCTAGCTTGTGTTCCTTGATCTGTCTTTCCATTGCTGTCTTAATTATAGCAGTATATAGTATAACTGAGTTTAGTAATGATGGATATATGCAATTATATATAAATATAAGCTATATAATAAATAATATTAATAGATGGTATACATAACTATTAATTCGCTATAAAGTATAGTAGAGTATATTAGTTACTTTGTTATAAGTTTTCATTCATCTTAGGAAGAATCCCATTTCTTTCTCTTTTTTATATGTGTCTATTTTAAAGGCTAATTATTTTAAAAAATCAACTATTTGAATTACAAAAGATTCCCTTCTTTTCTAAAGAAAACTGAACAGTTTCCTATGTCCCTCTCAATTATCTCCCAATTTGATGTTACTTTTCTATGCCTTTTGATTTTCTTATTCAAACAGTGTACACATGTGTTTTTAAAAACTGGATCTATTCTTATTATCCTGTGACTTGCATTTTTCACCGAACAATATTCCACAGACATATCTATACATATGTGTCTATCTCCTCTGCATTGGACATCTCAGTATCTTTTTTTCAACAGTTATTTCCTTCCAGATTTTTGCTGTTTAAACAATGCTGCATTAATCAGGTTGCAGGTATATGCATGCATGTCTTTGTGTAGTGCTGCTTTTATTTCCCCAAGTTGCATTGTTCACGGTGGAATTACTGAATCAAAAAGGTATGTATATTCTAAACTTTAATAAATTTTAATAAATTCTGCCAGAGTATTTTCTGAAAAGTGGTAATGATTTACAGTCCCACCCATAATGGAGAAGAGAACCCTTTTCCTCAGACCCTCCCTAAATCTAGAGCAGTGGCTTCCAAATTATGGAAATTCATCCCAAATTATTAATGTTCAAATTCTGTACATTAAAATCTTTCAGGGGGCATTTAAAAATGTAGAACCCCAGGCCTTACCCCAAACCAATTAAATCATTGGTCTCTGGGTATCAGAATCTGTTTGAAGCTCTCTGGGTGATTCCCTTGTGCCGAAGGTCTGGAATAGATGTTATCCATTTTCTAAAATGTTGCCCAGTTGAGGCAACATTAGCTCATTGTTTTTTTTTTTTTTTTTAATTAATTAATTTATTTATTTATTTATGGCTGTGTTGGGTCTTCGTTTCTGTGTGAGGGCTTTCTCTAGTTGTGGCAAGTGGGGGCCACTCTTCATAGCGGTGCGCAGGCCTCTCATTATCGCGGCCTCTCTTGTTGCGGAGCACAGGCTCCAGACGTGCAGGCTCAGTAATTGTGGCTCACGGGCCTAGTTGCTCCGTGGCATGTGGGATCTTCCCAGACCAGGGCTCGAACCTGTGTCCCCTGCATTGGCAGGCAGATTCTCAACCACTGCGCCACCAGGGAAGCCCCCTAGCTCATTGTTTTTAAATGTGCATTTCCATGACCAGTTTATATGACAGGATTGTTCCAGTTGTGTTACCTGTGTGTGAAACCTGTTTTATTCTCTATTTTTCTACTGTTTTTTCTTTTTTATGCTATTTCTAAGGAACTCTTTGCATATTAGAAAATTAACCCTGTACATCATATCATTTGTGTTGACTTTAGTCACACAAGAAGTTTTAATTTTTATGTCATCAAATCTGACAGGTTCTTTTTCCTTTATAGATTCTGGATAGTGTATATTAAGATGGCCTTTTCCACTCCAAGATTATGCAAATGTTTGCTTGTACTTTCTGCGAGTAGGTCTATAATCTATCTGAAATTATTTTTGTAGTTGCTGTGAAGCAGGGAACTACATTGTCATTTTCCAAATAAATAGATAATTGTCTCAATGCCAGTCAGGAACAAGACAAGGATACCGCTTGTTATCACTAGTTTTTAGCAACCAAATGTCTGTCAGCACAGGGCTTGTTGAATAAATTATAGTGCATACATATAGTGTTTACTATAATGCAACTATTTTTAAAAAGTAAGACCAATCTATATTTATTGAGGAAGATGTCTACCATATATTCTTAAAAAGAAGATGTAGAATGGTTTCTATTATACGGTCCCATTTTTAAAAAATTTTTATTTTATATTGGAGTATAGTTGATTAACAATGTTGTGTTAGTTTCAGGTATACAGCAAATTGATTCAGTTTTACCTACATTATACATGTATCTATTCTTTTTCAAATTCTTTTCCCATTTAGGTTATTACAGAATATCGAGCAGAGTTCCCTGTCCTGGTACAGTAGGTCCTTCTTGGTTATCTATTTTAAATATAGCAGTGTGTACATGTCAATCCCAAGCTCCCTAACTATCCCTCCCCCCAACCCTTGCCCCCTGGTATCCATAAATTCGTTCTCTAAGTCTGTGGGTCTGTTTCTGTTTTGTAAATAAGTTCATTTGTATCATTTTTTTTAGATTCCACATATAAGTGGTATCATATGATATTTGTCTTTCTCTGTCTGACTTAACTTCGCTTAGTACGATAATCTCCAGGTCCATCCATGTTACTGCAAATGAATATGCCCCTACTTTTATAGAAAGAAAACTAATAATTGTTTAAGCGAGGAAAAAGTTTAGAAAGATATATATGAAATTCAAAGCTTAACATTGTGAATAGAGTCACAGTGGGAGAAACAATTTTAAAACATTATTTAATTGTGACAAGGAGCGTGATTTATTTTTGAGATCCAAATTGCTGCGCTAATGATAACAATTTTAAAAGACAAGAAAAAGGTACTTCTGTTCTTTCATGAGGAGACACTTGATTTGCTTTTTAATTAAAAACATTTTTTTGATATGCCCAAAATAAATGGTGACAGGTCATTTATTAAAAGCGGCAGAATCCTAATGGCTGAAGCCACTCCAAGTGGTCATCCTGGATTTACTGCTGGTTCCAGGACCTAAGAGCAAAGTGGTGAAAGCCCCCGATTTGAGATTAAGAGGCAACCTGACCCGGGGACTTGCTGACTCCCCGGAGAAGAGCCTTCCCGGGAGAGCTGTCCCCCAAATGGGACTCATTTGTTCAGGAAAAAACTCCACTTCCTAAATGACCTCCCACCTCCAGAAGTCACTCTGCTGGCAGGTAAAACCAGTCCATCGGGGACAGCCTGATGGCAGGAAGTGACGGGGGCGGGGACACCAGAAGTCGCAGGCCGCTTCTGCTAGCGCCTTCCCTCCCTGGCACGGGCGCCACAGATTCCCCCTGCTTTACTTTCTCCTTGCTATCTGCTCCTGCTTGACCTCCTGACCGATTCTGCCCCCTAAAACCGGGCTTGGGAGTGAGGCTCAGTCCCTCCTCTTCCCCCCACCCCAGTGGAGTCTGAGATCAGAATAGGAAACTGATAGGAGAACACAAAGCATCTGGATGTTTATATAGTCCTTTTTGTCCAAGTCTTATTAGACAGGTTCTACCTATAGCAGAGACTCCAGAGTCAAAATACCTGGGCTCAATCCGCAGCTCAGCAATTTCCTAGCTGTGTAACCTGAGCACGTTACTTAACCTTTCTGTTCCTTAGTTTCCTCCTCTGTAAAATGGGATAATAATAGGACCTACGGCCTGGGGTTGTTATATGAGGCGATAACAACGTATGTGTTGAATAGTACAAGGCAAGTACTCAGGGCCAGTGTTGCTGACCAGTTTACTATTGTTTATTCCAGTTTCACACTGATTTCAGAAATGGCTTTTGGGAAGAGCTTTCCACATCTTCTTCCCACACTCATTTTTACCCTTTTTTTTGGGGGGGGGAGGAGAAAAGCTCTTAGAAACTTGAAAACCCCAGAATCAGCCAGCAGAAACAGAGCAGCACCTCCTGGGTTTGCACTTCCGAGGACCTCCCACTGCCTCACCAGGTGGGGTTCCCTCAGGACATCACCTCCCCAGACTCTCAGTGTCTTCTTAGCTGGGTGAGGAGGAGGGGACCTGTGGTCTGATGATGCCTGACAAAGGTCACAAACTATGGGCCAAGACAAATGTGGGCCAACTACAGGTTGTGACCTGTTTTTGTAGGTCCTTGACCTAGAATGGGTTTCATATTTTTTTAAGGGTTGTAAAACAAAAACAGACCAATGAGAAATTATTGCCAGCCACATTACGTAAGACACTTACTCTCTGGCCCTTTACAGAAAAAGTCTGCTGCCTCAAGAGATAGAGTCGCCCAAGACAAACACCGTTAGTGGAGTTGTTCACGGGAGAGCTGCACTAAGTATGACCTTGAGCCTTTCAGACTCCCTTCTCCTGACAGGACTTCTCAGAACGACATCCCCACCGGGTCAGCTCAGCACTCCATCTACAATCCCTCACCTCAGTCTGGCTGCCATTGGGGAATTCTTCCCCTGAAAACACTTCTGTGGCAGCCATGAAGAATTCTTTCTTTCTTTTATCCCCCCAGTTTTTTTTTTGTTGGATTTTTGTGGGGTGAGGTGAGGCCAGAGCTGTCAGGTTTGTCTTTGGAATGGAAATGGCATCCTCTTCCACGAGTAATAGGCATAGAGGGTCCTATAAATCCTGTGGCCTCTCAGAAGTTGCACGTGCAGAGTCCTAGCTGGCGCACCTGCCAGGTCAACGGTCCTCCTTGTTCCCTCAGCTGTGAACACCGCCATTAGAAAAGTGAAGCTCTGGCCCCTCCACAGAGCTGCTTTCTCAGGGCGGGGGACTTCCCGTTGGCCGAGAGAGTGTGCATGTGGCTTCCCAGAGCTCAGCAGGAATGGGAAGTATGGGACCCGGATGGTGACATAATTTGGCAGGTGATAAACCTTGTTCGTTCAGAGTTTTGGCTCCTTTTTATCGGCTCGGTGAGGTCCTGGCACCATTCCCCTGGGGCTTCATCAAGCAGTGTCTTCTCTTGGTGGTCTTTGTGGTACCCAGAGGTCTACACGGCCCTGGCAGCTGCTGCAGGCTTGTGTCTCCAAGGCCACAGAGAGGTGGGAGCTGGGGAATGGGAAAACTCACCTGTCAGAGCGCTTCAGTGGAAACGGGACACAGGACGTTTGAAAGGGCATCTCTTTTATCTTCCTGCCTCTATGAAATCATAGAAAATAAATGAAAAAAATCCCTAGAGTGCTTTAAGCTCTCTGATACAGGCTTTCCTTTACTTTTTCAAACCAAGGCCAAAGCTCAGCAGCTTTTCCTACAGGAATAAGCCTAGAGCCACCTGGGGTTCTGTCTTTTCAGGATCTGGGTCTTTCTACTTCCTGGACTCAGGTTCTCGTGATCCTGGGCTAGAAGCAGTTGGTACCAATACTGCCAAGTACTGAAAACCAACTTCTCTATCCAAACCTCCTGTCTTTTCATAAACTTGCTAATGCTTTCCCTTATATACATTTTTTTTTTTTTGCATTCAAGAATACATTGGCTTGTAAGGATTGTTAATGGGTGTTTCTGAATATTTAATAATAAAGTCAAAGATGAATGAATGGGTTCTTAGCTCTAGCTCTTAAAAAGCTCTAGCTTTTTAATCCAGTCTTAGTGAAGCATCTAGCAGCCCCAGTTTGGCCCCTTCAGCCCTTCCCCTCATTTTGAAGGAAATGCCTTCTTTGCCGTTGTTGGGCCCCAGATTCCATCTGCACCTGGTGTCCTTAAGGGACTGGGGAGACACGGAGAGCAGCTCCCAGAGGCGGTGGCAGGATCTCCCCCTGCTGACTGTGCTGTGCCCTTGTCCCTCCCTCTCCTCCAGCCTGTGGTCTGGTGCCCTGGGTATTGACACGTGCTCTTTCTGGTTATAAATCTGGAAGTACTCAGGAACCTTTACAGCTTACACCCCATTGAGCCTGAATTCATGCAGCCGGTAAAATGTTTACCAGCTCCCAAACCTTTCACTGGCCTTTCCCACAATTACTGATTTCTCAATGAAAAGACATCTGATGACAGGTTGCGGAGCTGCGGAAGGGGCTAGCGGAGCACTGAGTCTGGGAAGGCACCCAGAGCACTGTCTATTCCAGGGCCTTCTGGGGGACTGGCTCTTGGCAAAGGGTCTGGAGCTGGACGCTTTGGAGTCCCTTCCTCTGCTCCTAGCTGGCCTGGCCCCTGACGTTATCCCACCCCGTTTCGAAATCACTTTTAAAAATGTTTGCCTCCAGTGCTTCCTCGCTGCAGTTTTTTTTGTGTTTTTTGTTGTTGTTGTTGTTGTTGTTGTTTTCACCTTCATCTAGTTAGGATGAAAGCTCCTATTTTGTCAGTTCTACACAGATACCAAGTGCCTGAGACACGGGCCATGGTCCTGTTCCTGGGCTGTGAGCTAGGAGCTGGTCTTGGGGCAAGGGAAGGGGGTGAGCCTGACCCAGGTACTGTCACACTGAAACAGGCCCTGCTGCCAGTGAGGGTGCCACTGCCTCTGACTTCAGTGTCTCAGGTCAGCAGCTAGAAATAGAGCTTCTCCTGGTGCCAACGGACAGATGAAAAAATCACTCTTCAGCTCACCCACTGTTCCTGGCAGAAACCAGGGGCAGGAAGGGTGCCTGGGTGACCTCAGAAACCAGGAACACTGGCACCAAGTTCCAGGGGCGTTAGCAGAAGAAATGGTTCTCAAAGTTTCCTACCCAAGGTCCACCCACTAGTGAGAGAGGGGGACACATTTCTCCAGAAGTCGAAGGGCATAACATGAAGCATCCTGCCCAAGTGCCGTATTTCTAAGAGTCACATTTTGCCTTAAAAGTTCATGGGAATTTTTCTTTCTACTCATAAAATGTGAAAGCTTGTTTAAATACAAAAATTAACACTTTCTCTGATCTTGAGTACAATTTCATATGTACTCTGTGACTTTTAAGTAACCCCTAGGAAGCCCAAACCTCAGTTTAGAAAGTGCCAATCATGTTTCAGGTCAGGAGGACTGATCCACTGTCCGCCATTCACAAGATGTCTGATCTTGGGAAACTTACGTAACTGTATTAATGCTCAGTTTCCTCATCTGTAAAGTAAAAATAATAATATATCTACCCTCATATCATAGCTGTAAGGATGACCTGGAAAAATGTGTATGAAGCTGTTATCTGGCATAGTGAAGCACCCCAAAAATGGTACTTTTCTGTGTGTGACCCTGCAGGTGTTGGGACTCAGGGTTGAAAGGAAAATCAAAGATCATTCCATCTGCTGCGAGAATCTCTTCAACATTTGGCTTGGAGGTTATCCGGTCCATGCAGAGATGTTTTCCGCTGCAAGGAATTCACCCCACCCGTACCTTCAACCAGGTGTCCCAGATTATCTGTAGACAGTTCTGTTAGAAAATGTTATCTCTCTCTTGAATGAATGTCTCTCCCCTGGCCTTAGTGCTAGTCTTTTGGTGGTAGCTACAAATATTGCACTCTTAAGCAACCATGAATGTGAACATAAAACTAGCTTTGTAATGCACATAGTCCAAATAATAAAAGTTATGAAAATTTGCTGCCCCAAGGCATCCATTCTGTATTTTTTGAGAAGCAAATGTAAATATGGCAGTTCGTGGGAATTCTCTGACGGTCCAGTTTCCACTGCAGGGGGCCTGGCTTCCATCCTTGGTTGGGGAACTAAGATCCCATGAGCTGCGTGGCGTGGCCAAAATAAATAAATAAATAAATAAATAAATAAATAAATAAATAAATAAATAAATAAATAAATAAATAAAATTAATTAAATAAATATGGCCATTCTGAATGCAAATGTCCCCAAAGGCTTAAGAATATATCACACTGGAGAGTGTGATCTGGAGCCAGTGTGTGAGTGGATCTACTCCCAGTCAGGCATTCCAACTTTGACAAACTCCAACAGATAGATTTAAAAGTTCCACAGATTGCTAAACATTCTCCCAAAGCTGGCTGAGTACTGGAAATAAACACATGGCACCTCTAGACAGCTCTGTTCCTTAGTAGCCCCAGAAGGATAATAAGACAACGGACAGGGTATGTGGAGAAGGGGGGCTTCCAGGGATGACCCAGTGAGGAGACTGGTAAATCCTTGCTCCAAAAAGCAACTATAAAGCTGAACAAAACTGACAAACACAACCATTTCAGCACTCTGCAAAGTGGCCAAAGACAGACAGCAATATGAGAGATGTTTACTCTTAAAAAAGTGCTGAGCATTGGGTGAATGCAGGGGCTTCTCCCATCCCCCACCCGTGGTCTCAGGTGGCTCACTTGATTCGGTGGATGAGCAGGGAAGACTAAGGCTCTAATAGCCCCAGGTTGTTGCTGTGGTTATAGCAGGTGCCTTCCTGGCTGAGGCTGCAGACATGTGTAGCAGAGACTGGAAAGTGCCCAGCTTCCCCCCGCATGCTGGTCTGACCCTGCAGGCAAAAAGCTGGGTCAGACTTGAAAACAGCCTGAAAACCAGATGTGCTCCCCGGTCCACATGCAGGTTCATCAGCCAAGGATAAAAGTCCTCCTGGATCCAGGTGCTGGGAAAGGTCTGTTCAGTCATTAGATAATCATGAAGCTATATGGACACAGGGGCAGCTTCTCGGAAGTCAGACTCGAAAACCAAAATGAGAAGAAGAATCTAAGAACCTGGCAGACATATCCGAGGCCAAATACTGTTGGAGAGACAAATTTCACCATTTTAACCCAGGTGAGTTACTAAACACAGAAACAAGCAACAGTGGAACACAGCACCAATAGCAAACCACTTTAAGGGGATCTGAACCCAGAGTTGCTATGACATAGTGTCTAAAGCATTCAGCTTTCAATAAAAAAATTATGAGATATGCAAAGGAACTGGAAAATGTGACCTATACTCAGGGACTAAAGAGGTCAAAAGAAACTGTTTATGTGTCTCCCCTGATGCTGGATTTAGCTGACAGTGACTCCAAGAAGCTGTTATGAATGCGTTAATACATCTAACAGAAATCATGTTTAAAGAGTTAAGGTATGACAACAGTGAATCAACAAATAGGGGTTCTCAATAAAAGATAGGATTTATAAGAAAAAAGAACTCAAGTTTTATGCTGGAGCTGAAATGGACAATAACTGAACTTGACTGAAAGAGCTCAACCTCAGAGTCAAGATGGCAGACGAAAAGAATCAATTCCCCTGAACATGGGTAAATAGAAATTGCCCAATTTGAAGAGCAGAGAGAGGAAAACGGGATTAGAGAAAAATGAGCAGAGCCTCAGAAAGTTGTGGAACAACGTCAGATGTGCTGACCTGTATTTAATGAGAGTCACGGAGGAGAGGGGAGAGATGAAGAGGGAGAAAAGTTATTTGAAAAAATAACAGCTGAAAACTTCCCAAACCTGATGAAAAACATCAATCTATACATCCAAGAAGCTCAGTGAATCCTAAGTAGGATACACACAGAAAAATCTACACTTAAACACATCGTAGTCATGCTGTTCAATGAAGACAAAGAGAAAATCTTGAAAGTACCTAAGAAGAGCTGACTCATCAGATACAGGTGAGCATCTAAAGGTTTGAAGCGATGGAGGCCAGAAGGCAGTGGGATGGTACGTGCTCAAACGTGCTCAAAACAAAACAAAGCAAAACTGATGCCCAAGAATTCTACATCCAGAAAAATAATGTTTCAAAAATGAAGGTGAAATAAATACATTACCAGAGAAAAACAGAGAATTCATTGCTAGTAGACTTGCCCTACAAGAAACACTCTAAGAATTCCTTCAGACTGAAAAAAAATGACACCAGACATGTGAATAAAATCCACAGGAAGAAACGAAGAGCCCTGAAAATGGTAAATATGTTGATTAATATTAAAAAGTCTATAAATATATATATTTTCTCACTTCTTGTCTTCTTTAAAAGATATAAAGTTGTATAAGCCAACAAATAGAACATTTTATTGTTGGGTTTATAACATATATAGATATATATGACAATAATAATAATATGAAGGAGAAGTGAGAGAATGGAGCTATATTGGAGCAAAGAGTTTTATTTTATTGTATCAAATTTAAGTTAGTATTAATCTAAAATAGACTGTGATAGGTTAAGATGCATAGTATAAGAGCAACCACTAAGAAAATAATTGTAAAATAGTAAAAAAATATCAACAAAAATTAAAATATTACCCTAAAGATATTTATTTAACCAAAACAAAGGAGGGGGTCAGTAAGGAGGAATAGAGGAATGAAAAAGACAGGAGACATGTGCAAAGCAGCAATAACAAAATGGCAAGTGTAAATCCAATCCTATCAATGATTCCATTAAATGTAAATGCTCACAGAGCATAATAACCATTATAATAATGATGGCTAACATGTTTTGAGAGCTTTCTATGGGCAGGTCCTATACCAGGCACTTGAGACATTTATCTCTTTTGATCTTCGTAATAGCCCTATGAAGTGGGTATTGTTCTTATTTACATTTTAGATATGAGGAAACCAAGGAAAATCTGGACTGAAGAACTTGTGCAGGGATAATAGAACAAGAAAACAAAATAAGCTTCTTGGAAACCAAATGACTCAGCCAATGAAAAAACTAAACTCATCCTAATAATGGAGAGAGTGCAGACACTCAGTTGGAGAGGACTCAGGAAAGGGAGAAGCAGTGCTAGCTGCTGTCCTTAAATGCTCTCTGTGAATTAACCCGTGTAGTCTTCACAGCAACACTTCCAGGCAGGTGGCACTATTATCCATCTTTACAGGTGAAGAAATTGAGGCACAGGGAAATTACTTTGCCCAAAGTCACACAATAAATGATAGAATGAGGATTCAAACTGACTAATCTAGTTGCAGAGCCTATGTGCGAATTATGTTGCCTCTCAATTAGTCACATTATCTTCCCCCCCCCCCACTCCCCCTGCCAATTCACCGGTTAAATTACAGAGAAAATGGGGAAAAGAGAATAAGCAGGTATCTCTGCAAAGGGAAGGGAGTCGTGAAATGGAAACCAGAGGTGGGATGGGGTGGGGATGAACCACTTTCCTGCTTCACGTGCATGATGGGGGAGAGGTTTCCGAGCAACTATGTAAGTTTCAGATCATTCATGTATCCATTCACTCGTTCTTTCTTCTTCCCCGCAAAGAAGGGGTTGGGATCAAGCATTAGAAAACAACTACTATTTTAATGAGCACCTCATATAATCTTCACAATTGCCCTGTGAATTAGGTGTTACTATCACCATTTTGTTGATGAGGAAGCAGAGGCTCTGAAAATTCATGACCAATGGTCATAAAACTTGTATGTGCCGGAGCCAAGAAGTATGGCCAGGGCTGCCTGATTCTAAGGTCCACACATTCCCTTCTGTGCCTGGGTTGGGGTGGGAGGTAGGTGGGGTTGGAGGGGAGCCTGGCATCAGACTGATCATCTGCATTCACTGTGCTCTACAGATGCATGTCACCACCTTGATCCTTGATCTTGGGCAGTGCTGAACCACCAGCAAGAAGGGAGCTGACAAAAAAACCAAACGTCTTTCATTTAATTCTTTATTTGAACACCAAATAGGTAGAGAAAATTGTTTAAGGTGCTTGAGCATCCCACTGGATTCTTTACTTTCTTTAAGGTGCAAAAGAGGTTTACAAGTGTGTTTCATTAAACAAAGCAAAGCTGCAACAAAACAGAATCACATCAATAATAGTATGCATCGGCAAAAGGGCATATTAATCCATCAAACACAATTTGGCATTTGAGCTTTTCCCCGTAAAACAAGAGCTCTACACTGAAGAATTTGTAGTGCACAAAAAGCATTGTTTATAAGCTGTGAGAGAACATAAACTGGCATAATGTCACTTATTAATTCAAGTCTCTATGACCAATGACCTCTCTGTGAATGCAAAGGGGTCCGTGCCTCAGGCACCTGCTCATGGGGCTGTATGTGGTTTCCAGGGTACACAGCTCTGTAAAAACACACTGAAGATGGGTTTGAAACATGGCAGCATTTACATATTTAAAAAGTTCAGGCACATTTGGATGCAAAAAAAAAAAAAAAAAAGAATAGAAATTTTTCTTGAATCTCTGAAAGACAGTGCAAATTGAAGTGCCATAATAGAGGCAGCAGGTACTTAGAAAACAATTTTAAGTGACTTAGAAAGAGGCCACACTCACTTTAATCCAAATGGAAAGGAACTGCAGTTAGAAACAGAGATAACACTAATGAAAAGGTGGATATTTGGGACCACAGTTAAAGTCATTTGCTCCAGTTGAGAGTAAGTTTTCAGGGAGTTCATCCCGGAGGTGTGCAGTGTCATCTGAATCATCCTCCCAAGACTTGCACCAAAGAGAATCACGGTTGTCTCAGAAGCTACGTATGACTCTATTCGTCTTTCCAATAACTAGCTTCCTGAAGCAAATTTGCCTGTGAATATCAGACATTACTATGGTCCCAGTGATCACTCCCAGTATCCACAGTCCACCGCAGAGTTGGGAAGTATGAATAGGAAGGGATTTGGAATTGGTTTCATGAACCAGTGGCCTAAATCAACGGCCCTTTCAGTGTATAAGATTTTAACGCAAGAACATCTTAATGGGATCATAAGTAAATTATCAGTAAGTCCCTTATTTGTTCAGCCCCCAAAAGGCATAAGATATGGCATGGTTAAAGATAGTTGTAAGGTTAATAGGGAAATCTAATCAACGACTACACTTCCTTAGGGGCTGGATTTTGCAACCTACGTAGGGTCTTCTCTTTGGATGAACTAGCCTCTCTGTTGCATGACAGCATTGCAGAATCATTACCGCAAGCCTGGAGCTAGGCAATGGCTAAAAGAAACACAGACCACTAGCTATTCCTTGGACTGTACTGCAGACGCCACTAGTTCTTCCCTAGAACTCAAGCTGCCATTGTATCTGAATGGCTGTCAGATACAGCTACTTATTTGTGGTTAACAGGGCACAAGTGAAATACTGAACCCTGGTGCATACCCCAGGCGCCAGTATTGATCTGCTTCAAAATACTTTCAAGACTCTTATTATGATATTTCCCATTCTTCAAATTCCTAAACCCACTTCCCCACCCTACCCTAACCCACCCACCCCACCCCGATCGACCATGGCTTTCAAACTTTAAATTGTCTCAGAGTGGGGGGAAAAAATACAGCATATTCCCTACACCCAAGAGTAATGTCAGCGGCAAAGTATCAGCTGTCCATTAGTGGCACTTCAAATAAGAAGAGATTTTTAAAATTACTTGAAACTCCCGGGCTAACATACCAACCATCTGGTGTTCTCTGCCCCATTTCAAATGTAGTAGTATCTTAACATGAATACAAACATCTCAGATGAATAATGTAAAACCCTCCACTGGATTATTGTTTGGATTTAGCTGGTATTACATCACCTATAGTCCTAGAATTTTTTTTGTTGTTTTTATTTTTTTTAAAAGAAAATCTAAGTATAAACATTAAAAAGAACCCACTGACCCATTCACTACTGTCCAAAAATATTACTACTTATATTTTGGTAAAGCAAAATTAGCTGCCCTGAATAATTTTCCTTTTCAGGCATAATCTCTGCTACATATGATTGTCTATCATTCAGTATCCAACAATAGGCATCTGGATTAGTGCTATTTTGTCTACTGTGGATATAAAAGTTGATATGAAATGTGATCTTCATTTAAATGAATAATCACCAGGCCTTAGGCATCAATGACTACATCACAAGGTAGTAATACAAAAAAAGTAAACATTTTTCCTTGGTTTTGAATGTTAACCCAGTCAAATTAAATCCAGAACAGAATTACTACATTCAATTGTCTGACAAACAAGCATTGCAATTTCAAAAAAATATATATTATACTATATAAGGTGCTTCTTAAACAAAAACAACAAAAGAATTATGTTCTAAACATTCTTACTGCAGATATTGATACATAAAATTGCCCCCAAATTTAGATGCACTTGTGAAAAAAAACTTGTTTTTTTTTTTGGCCCTCCCAGGTTCCCAGTCCTTTGGTGATCACTGATTGGGTCATTGGAAATGGATGAAATCCGCTTTTGAAACGGGCATCCCAAGAGAAGCCCTAGAAGCTTGGCTGGGTTGTTGGCTAACACATTGCCTATCACTGGGGTTTGAGTTACAGACAATGCGGTCACCAGAGGAAACCAAACTTTCTTTTTAGCTGAAAAGGGGAAATAATCCATAATTGCTTTAGAGAAGCAAAGACCCAGGGAAATCTGCCCTGTGGCTGGCGTAGGCCTCTCTTGTTTAGCCTATAGGTTTAAGGATTCCTGTGGCCCAATTCTAGTCTTGCTTTCTTGGCTTATGAAGGTTAATGAAATAGACTCTAGGGAAGCTTGTTTGTTTGTTTGTTTGTTTTTCCCCTCAAGGCCAAACCCTGATTTTTGGATGAGCTCTGAACAACCAAGGGCAGGTGTGGTCTGACCAGGCCCCAGGCAGCCTGAGTTCGGAGCGCTCCAGTCCTGGCCCTCCTCCCCGGCTCAGAGTGTGCCTCCAACCTGGGCCATGCGGGGAGATGAGGAAGAGGAGGACTGCCCCGTGGACCCCAGGGCAGCCCCGCAGTGCAGTATGGGGTCTGCCAGTAGCACTCCTAAGCGGCTGCAGCCTGTGGCAGCGCCACCCCGAGCCTCACAGTTTTATCCAGTTTCTGCCCTGCTTTCCTCTTTGGTCTCTAGTACCTACAAGAATCGTGCACATTTACTATTAAGCCCAGTGCTCCAGGGCTAAAAGTGTCACCAGGGTGCCTGCGCATTTAAACTGCCCTTGGTCATAGCCTGGGCGCTACACCTGACTAATTCACCTTGTAAGTTACACACCAGGAAGAGCCGAGCAGAGCGCCCTCTGCTGATAAGAGTGAGATCACACCAGAACAGGTCCTGAAGCCCATTTACTGCAAGTCCTGGGGGGGGAGAGGGCTTTCTTTTATAAAATGAAAAAAAAAACAAAAAACAAGAATTTATCTCTCACAAAGAAACTGGTGTATGTGGAGGTGACTTAACTGGGATCAACTTGCTGTTTTCCATGGGTCCATGGGAAGCAAGAATTAATTGGAACCCATGACCTATACCTAGTGCTCTCAAAAGCTAACGGTAAAGCATTCAGCAAATCTGAAGGTGCAGTGTATTTAGCTGACCAAGTCTTGACAATTAGGGGCTCTTCTTTCCCTGTGTGCATCTTGTATTCCTATAGGGGAAGTGGTTGGACAATCACCGGCTGTTCTGCTACAGCCACGCAACAGAGCAGAAGCTTTAAGGTCTGACTTTAATAAAATATGTTACTATAGGAATACAAGAGGATGTTATAATGAACCCTGGACCTAGCTTTCTCCAAGTCAGCAATTAAAGGAGCCACTTTCAATTCTTTCCTGTGGCTTATGCTTAAATAAGATCCATTAAAAAGTGCTTCACATTCACGGAGGTGAAATGTCCACTCTCCAGGCCTTGGGTCACAAGTAGCTAAAGTGCACAGTCATCTGAGCCCAGCTCGTAGACGGAGCTCAGTCATGAAACGCTAAGGGAATCCTCATGCTGAGTAAGGTAGCAAAGGGAGAGAGAGAGACAGAGCTGTTACAAAGAAAGTAGCCCTGGAATCCCTTTGGCTGTTCCCAAAAGAAGGCGTGCCACTTAGAACTGAGCGAGCAAATGAATGGCCACCCATATTAGAAAGCCAGCGCTGGGTGCATGCCAGAGTGTGTGCAGGGGCAGAAGTCGGCTAGAGTGGTGCATGATGTGGGTAAAGTGCGACAGGGATTCTCAGAACCGTGGGGGAGCCGGGGAGCTCTCAGACTGTGGTGGGGAAGTTCTCTGCCTCCCCGGTGATGTAATACGTTTGCCAGGAATGTGATGAAGTTGAGCCGGCGGTGGCCGGCTGGCTCTGGTTCACGTCCTCCGTGGGTGCGCTCCCGAGATTGGCTGGGGCGTGCAGGCGGTGCGCGTCCAGCATCTCCAGCAGCAGGTCATAGAGAGGCACCACGTTCTTGCACTTCATGCTGTACAGATGCTCCATGCCTTTGTTACTGTGGGCGGGAAGACACAGACAGGACCGCTTTAGACCATCCCCAGATCCGGGACTGCTGAAATGCCGAGGAAGGGCAAGTAAGCAAAACCCCAGCGACACTGATATGCCAAACTTTCTTCCTATTTAAAGAGCCAGTTTAGGATTTACTATGCAGGTGAATTTCTTTCCCTCTATCGCAGTTACACCTAAAAAGAGAACAGATGAGATAGGCTGCCATGTAGGAAAGAGTTTTTATTTTTTAATTTAATTAATTAATTTATTTTTAGATTGTTATTTTACTTTATTTTTTATTAATTCTTCTTGGAGTATAGTTGCTTTACAATGCTGTGTTAGTTTCTGCTGTACAGCAAAGTGAATCAGTTACGTATACATACATCCCCTCTTTTTCAGATTTCCAGGAAAGAGCTTTTTAAATGTGCAATAAACCATTCAAGAAGTTCCCTTGCTTCAAACTGTTCAGTTGCTTCCCATGTAACAGAATAAAATCTAAATTTCTGTCCGTGCTATGCAAGGTCCAACTGACATGGTTTGTCCCGCCTCTCTCCCTAGCCTACTCCCTTTAACCACCTAGTTTTCATGCTGGCCCTAAAGAAACAAAGCAAGACTTCCAGACTCAGGGTATCTGCACTTGCTGTCCCCACACCTGGATGAACTTCCCCCAGATCTTCAAATGCCACCTCCTCTGAAAGGCCTTCCATGACCCCAGTGGCATTCGGTTCCAGGCCCTGCAGGTTTAGCCGTTGGTTTTCATGTTACTGTTTTTCTCCCAGCGCTATGACAACCTGAAATTCTCCTATGTGTGTATGTCTGTATGTATGTTTATTCT
Organism: Balaenoptera musculus; assembly: GCF_009873245.2. NCBI lineage: Eukaryota > Metazoa > Chordata > Mammalia > Artiodactyla > Balaenopteridae > Balaenoptera > Balaenoptera musculus. The sequence continues at coordinate 14,655,891 of NC_045796.1, forward strand.
TGTTCCATAAGCATGTGCACACACACACACACTGCCAACCCACATCCCAACACACATTGTGCAAGTTCGGTGAGGGGCTGCAATTTGTCCATCCTGTAGGTCTCCAACAGTGGCAAAAACATGGTAAATGCTCAGAAAATACGGGATAGATGGACCTAGGGAAATGCATGTAAATGGTGCTTCTCCTTTTACTACTCTCCCCCCGACCCCCAGCCCTGTCCTCCACCAGCTACATCTCTGCTCTGTCCCCACCACACTACCACCAGGAAAAAAAAAAAAAAAACTATTCTCTAGCTTGACATTTCTTTAAAAAGAATCATGGATCATGAGTAGACAGACCAAGAACATCCTAAAAAATATTTGCATTTTCAGTAGGGGAAAAGTCAGCCCTAGCTGGAGATGCGCCATGAAAACACAGCATCAAAGTGATTAGGGCCATATAACACAACCACCTAAATTACGTTTTTCAGTGGGATTTTGTTTTTTTGTTTTTGTTTTAATTTAAAATGCTGTTAAATTTAAATGCCCCTGGATCTGACACCGTCTTCCTCTTGCAACCTAATGAATCACATTTACCATCAGATGAAATCTGGTGTTAAATGCTCTGAATAACAACATATGGCTGGGGCCAAGCTTAACACAACAGAGTTCTGTGATTTAGATTGGCTGTAGTGAGGCACCATAATATTGTTGTTGGTATGTGGGTGTGTGTATGTGTGAGAGAGTGAGAGAGAGAAAGCTCAAAGCTTGCAATAGAATAGCAACTTCTCTCCAGCTCGTCACACAATTCAAACAGGAACTCTCGCTGCCGTTGCCCTTGGCCACGTGTTGCCAGTAAAACTAGCAAGGCCTGTATATGCAGTGCAAATATACTTGGTATTAACTAATTAGGCTGGCTAATGCTGACAAGCAGTTAATGGATTTGAAAATTCAGCAATTCCTACCAACAAAAAAAAAATCCTCATCTGTGATACATGGTTTCTACATCAGTGAAATTCCTAGCTTGGAGTAGAGCTAATACATTTTCTTCAAGGGGAAGGTTACTCTCTCGGTCAGGAAATTTGGTAGGGGGTTATGTTATTCTGATCTATCCCCCTCTTCCCTCTGTGTAATATTCATCAAAAGAAATGGATGAGAAAGGACTGAAAATGTGTACTCCAAATGCAGTCACCTACTCAACTTGGCCAATGTGAGTCCTTCATCTGTGACACAGGGATTCTTGGGGACTCCCTGAGAACAGAGACTGCAGTCACTTTCTCCCCAACTTTGCCAATTGAAAGCCATCATTTGTGAATTTCAAATTCATAGGAAAAACCTCAGGTAATTTGTTCATTCATTCATTTATACACTCATTCACTCAGGAATAATGTTGTGAGCATATACGACATGTAAGGCACTGTGGGACATACAAAGAAAGATACATTTATTTTCTCAAGAAGCTAACAGTTGGCAAAGTTATCTCCAGAAAAGGAGGCACCTGGGACTTTGATGGGATGAACTTCTTGCCATTTGACTCAGTCTCAAGGTCTGAAGACCCCTTAAAAATTAATCTAACTCTTTCTAGACACCTTGGCCCTTCCCTCATAGCCACTAAGAAACAGAATCTCTTTTTCATCCTGGGGTTCTGGTGTAAGCACAAGGTCATAGAGACTTCATCATGCAGGAGTGTCATTACTTCACCACTGTTGTGGCCTTTCTGGAGTAAAGAATCCGATACTTTCTTCATCTCTTCCCTGCAGGCTGGGTTCTGTTCACGGGAATGGTACCCACTAAGCCTCTGGCCAGCCATTTAGAATGGAAACAAGGCCACTTTTACCTTCTGGCACAGAAAGGCTCTATTTCCTCTGCTATCGTCCTTCTATAGAAAGTATTTATTGAGTAGTTACTACATGCCAAGCCCTATGCTAGGTGGTACTGGGTACACAGAATAAGCAAAACGGGTTGTGATAACTGCCTCACAGAGTTTACAGTCTAATGGTGCTGAAAGATAAAAAATGAGCAGTAACAATCAGGAAGAACAGGGTATAAATCTCACCTAGGTGTTAAGGGTCAGGAGATGCTTCCTGCAAGCAGTCGTATCTAAGCTATGATAGATTAGCTTACTGCTCAGAAAGATTCACTCTCTGTGCCATGTGTCCATGATCCTTGACTTTGGGCTTTATCATGTGACTTGCTTGGCCAGTGGAATGTTCGTGGACATGACTTAACTAAAAGATTAAAATGCACTTCCCCAAACAGACTCACTTTCTTGTGCCTCTGCCATCAATATGAGGAGAACATGTCCCAGCTCTCCTGTGGCTACAAGGAGGGCAAGAGGCACACAGGGTAGTCACCTGGCCAACCTTCAGGCCTGCAGCTAGATGCAGAGTCTCCCAGCTGTGCCCTGCTTCCATCAGCTGACCCGCAGATGTGTACGTGAGCCCAGAGGAGGTAAACAGCTGCGCAGCCTATCTGCAACCTGAAGTGGAAGTCCCCCTTGACTCAGAGAACAGCTGATTAGGGCTACAGCCCAGACTACCAGGAAGTCCTAAAAGTTAAGTAAGGCTAGAGCATAAGAAGGAATATAAGCAAAATAAATGGATTTATACTTTCATCTAAAAGCAATGGGAAGCCATTTCAAGGCTTTAAGTAGGAAAGCAATGTGATAAGATTAGGTATCAGAATGATCACACTGGCTCTACTGTGGAGAATGGATTAGAAAGGCTCTGAGATGAAGACAGGGAGACAGGTTAGGCAGCTGGGGCAGAAATCCAGGAGGAGATGATGGTGGCTCGGGCAAGGGTAATGGCAACGGGGGTGACAAGAATGGATTGAGAGGGATGGAGGAGTCAACGCTGACCAGCCACGAGGCGTTTGGACCCAGAGTCCCTCATTTAGAATTTCCACTTGTAAGTAAGGAGAGTGCGGCACAGGAACAGTAATGGACGTGCGCAGTGCTTTCCGAGGACGAGTGTGCTCGCAGACTTCCCCTGATTGGCTGGGGCAGAGTGAACAACCAAACGGGACCCTCCTCCCCTGAGCTGCACGCTGCACACTCTTCCCCGGCTTAAGATCTTGCGCATGCGCCAAACTGAGCGTTTAAGTATCATCTCCTCTCTGAAGGCTTCTCTGACACCCGCCCACACCCCATACAGAGTTACTGCCTCCCTCTGCTAGCCTCCCACAGCCTTTATGCTATGTGCCGGGAACCGTCCCGAGTGTGTTATCTGTTCTCAGGCATCAGCCCGTCCTGGGCCAGCTGTAACATATTGTTGGGGGCTTGATTTCTTTACGTCTCTCCCATGGGAAACCCAAGGACGCCTCACCTCATGTGCCTGATGTGAGAGAGGATGAGGAGGAGCTGGGCCAGACGCCGGTGCTGTTGCTGCAGAGTCAGGCCCGCTTTGGCCATCAGATGGATCAAGGTGTCTGTGATCTTGTCCAGGACACGGTGGATATGGTCCTTCTCTTCCAGAGACTTCAGGGTGCTGGACAGAAATGTGTACACTCCTGAATGTGCAGAGAGAGAGTGAGAGAGAGAAGCTCAAAGAGGATGAGGTCCAGGAAGCTGGGCATGTGCGTGGGACGTAAGACTCAGCCAGTGCCCCTCCCCCCACCCCGCCCCCTCCCGGCAACGGGGAAGTTCGCGATCTATTCGGTCCAGGCAACCACGCAAAATTCCTTAGGAATGTACGTGTGTGAGAGCACGTGTTTAGGAAACTCATGTGGCCCCCTGTGTGGGAGCCAGTTTCCAGGATTTGTCATCAAGATTCCCTGGAAAGGCACTGTTCGCCTTGGGGCCGTGATGGTTAATACCAACCACCTCTCCTCTGACACGCCTGTCACCAACGCTAACGACAACTCCACGAAGGAGGCATTAGTGTTCCTTTTCACATGAAGAATCCGAAGGGCAGAGAGCTGCATTAACCTGCTGAGCAAACTCGACGGGATGGAGCAGAGTGGAGAATGAGCCAGTGTGCTGACTCTGCATCCGGTTTTATAGCGGAGACTCTGAGACACGTGACCTCTCCGTGAGAGGCACGGAGAGAGCAAAAGTGATTTGCTAAGTGACTGACAGGCAATTTTTCCAGGTAGGATTTAATTTTCTGCTACAGTTCAGGTCAGCTTTGGGGCCTTCGTACTTTTCATCCTCAGCTGAAAGGTTTATGATGGGAGGGTAGAGAGGACCCCAGGAACTGCTGTTTTTCACTGCCAGGCATGTTTTTTTTTTTTCCCCCCCCTCTTGCCTTTCTTCTGGTAATAAATCCTGCTCTCGGGGCCACAGATAGACTCAAGGCTGAAATTAGACAATCAGGTCACTCTATCCTTTTGGATAGTATTAGCCCCGAGATAGACAACCAGAGCTTTCTCTGAGCTTGTATATGGAAGTTGTGGGCGGAAGTTCCTTCCTCTAGGGTGGAGGCACCGGGAGGATGAGAATGTGGGACTTGTAAGCGCCATCTTCCAGGTACGTGGAGCTCCCCCTGCAGAATGGAACCCAGCAGCGACCAGCAGAGGCGATAGTTACGCGGGGGAGGCAGGAGGGGGGAGGGGAGGGAAGGGAGAAATCCTGCTTCCTGTCATAAGGTCCTGGTTCTTACTTTTTTCATTTGACCTTAGAGCTTCCATAATGTCCTTTCTAACACATGAATCCATAAATCCCCTGTTTGCTTAAGGTAGTGTTAGTGGGGTTTCTGTCACTTGCAACTGAAAGAATCCTGACTCTTTGACTTAAGTTGTGAGCTCAGCCCAAGGAGCAGAGGAAGGTGAGTGATAAAGAGGTGAGAAGTACTGAAAGCAAAAGGAGGGCAGGATGGAGTATTCTTGTCTTGGGACCACAACGATGGCTGTTCTATCAAGTAAACACTGCAGAAATCAGCTCAACCTACCCAAACGCATCATCTCGCAGGGGGCAGATGACGCGGTATTTTTCTCAAGATGTACGTCTATTTAGCAACATTTTTTTTTTTTGGTCTTACGAGCCCACTGGCCCACCCATAAGTATATTTCTTCTCCTCCCCTCCCCCCATCCTCACTGGTATTTTCAAGTTAAAGGCCCCCAAGTTTATGAATCCCCGACTTTGTACTTGTAACGCAGTATGAGTTACTGCTCACACAGCAGCCTGTAGGTTGGGAATGGGGAAAACACCCACACAGAGGAACTTACAGTAAATACAGTTGTAATTGCCTGGAATGGAAAAGGGCTAATATTTAAAACAAATACAACAATAGCAAAACCAGAATGGTCAGGCTCTTGGCTTACAGGCACTAGAATAGAATAATGTAGTTTTGATACCCAGAGGCACTCTGATCCAAAGGAAATTGAGCACAGAATGAGTAAGCAGTGGACAGGCAGTGGGATGAGAAAGAAATTGCTGGATTACTTATGTTCCGTGTGGGCTTCTGAGAAAGACTGTGTCCACTAGAAAAATGAGCAAATGTCTAGTGGCCTTGGTGTTGGCCAGGAGGTAACGGATGGCAAGGGAGGTGTGTGCCAGTGGGTTGAGGGGTCAGGGGCAGCCTCTCCAGAGCCCCACGGCCATGCCTCTCCCTGCCCTCATGTCATCACACACATTCTAGCCTCGCATCTCTTAGAGGCCCTGTGTCTGGCTGGATGTCCTGGGAACCTGCCCAGGCCACAGAGCTGAGTTAATCCAACTTGGATGATGTGTTTTCTACCAGTTTCCTTTTTTGTTACCACCCAGGATGCTGGCCTCGTTCACCAATAATCCCATTCTTGTTCAAGGAAACCACAGAACCAAGGAGCTTCCATGTCCCCACGTGGGAAGGTGACACTCGGCGGCACCTGCTCCTCCTGCTTGCGTGCACTGGGTGAGGGCACCCTGTGCGGAATCACGGGCGTCCTGAGGGCCTGCGTTGCACTCTGCCCTCTCCTGTGGAGGTAAGAGCCTTGGCACTCAGGCTCTGGGGAGTGTGCTTTTCCCTTGTGCTGCTGGTTCCGCATCCTCCCGTGGGCTCCTCCCTCCCGCATGCTCTCATTGAGAACCTACTGTGTGCGGACAGCGTGTCCTGAGATAGGGATTCCAAGCCTTATTTTCTTTTAAGCATTAATGTCTTAAGAGCAGCTATTGCCTGTGGAGGAAGGATTTCTTAACACTGACTCTCGGGCTGCAAGCCATTCTCAGAACAAGCCTGTTTTTCTAGTCCTGTTTTGGCACCAACACAGCTTATCATCTCATCCTTGTGAGATGCTTCCTAGCCGTGCAAATATACTTTGAAATAAATATACAGTCCTGTTGAAATGCCAGTAATTGACAACTGCAGCCATCTTCCTTTTGGGTTTTTCTGGCAAAAAACGTGGTCCGTGTTTGCTGCCTTTTGCCCCTAAGGGGCCGGTGGAGAGAAACAACAGAAATCCCAATTCCCAGAATGCTTCAGGTGCTCTGGCAAAAGCCAAACAGGGTTCCCGGTAATTTCCATATCCCAGGTGGTCCCTGCCACCCTGGACAGCTGCGCCAGTGTTCCCAGCAGCACGGAGCCAGTGATCAGACAGTGCGAGCCTTCAGAAAGAGTCTTACAACAAGGCAGGCTTTTGCAACTCCCCAGGCTGCTCCAAATCCCAAAGATGGAAAAAAACAATCTGTATGTCATTATCCAGTCTTGAAGTGCTGTTGGCAGATCTGAGCCTCTACGTATTCTGAATCTTGCAGCCAACATTGGGAGCTTTTAGGAAGAGTCTATGGAGAAAGCGGGTGGCAGAAAAGAATGGGGAGCGGGACACCCCATAGACAAGAGATCTCAGCCTTTCTCCCTCTCTGGCTCTCAGTGACCCTTGCTCTTGCTTTCTCCCTCCTTCTCTTTCTCTGCTTGGACACTCTCTTCCTTCCTTCCTCCTTTTTGCTCCACCCCACGGGAACACCCTTGCCACCCCGCATCACTTTTCCAGGTGACGGAGTCTTCCACAGGCTGGAAGAATGCAGGTATGGACACGGTGGTGCATGTGTGCATGTGACTGCGTCCAGAGGAAACACTAGCACAGCCCAAGGTCCCGAACATCCGGCCGCTGACCTCCACTGAGGGGCACATCTAACTGTTCCCGGAGAAGTGTGGAAGGCTGAGGCTCACCAGATGCTTGAGGACAAAGTCTTCAAGTAAGGCCATTTTCTTTTTTGTCTTTTCCAGAAGGAAGAACGTGACAACGGACCCTGGGACAGTCATTCCATCTATAGCAGCTGGACCAGAAGAGCAAAGGGAATGACTCAAAGGAAAAAAAGAGTGAAGAAAACTCCTCAAACCCACAGCTGTAAGTGGTCTAGGCCAGAAAGCTGCCATTCAACTGGAATAAGAAAGAGCTTCTTTTCGGATCTGGCTCTTGGATGACCCAGGGATTCATCGGCAGATCAGCCTTGAAGGTGGGCTTCTGGGAATGGCTTCCACAACCCAGCGGTGTGTTTGCTCGTAACTGCCTTCAAGGCTGACCGTTTCACAAGCACTGCATCTGTGTTAGCCTTCACCTCCGACTGCGGCCCCTCCTCCTGGTACTTACTGCTGGTCCTGGGGGGGTGTTGGACAGCTCGTGGTCGCTGAAGCCCCTTAGTGGGAAGGGCTGAGTTGGATGTCCTGCAATGTGCGGGACAGTCCCAAACAATGAAGGATGTTTTTCTTGAGTGTCCTACTGAACTAATCCTACTCCAAATGAAAAACTGTAGTGAAAAGTCTTGAAAAGCTTTGGTGAGGCTGTTCCCAAGAGGTCCAGGATGCGAGTTGGCTATAGAGAGGAAAGCTTAAAGGGAATATATTTTCTCAAAATTATCAAATAATTTATTTAATACTTAAATATATTTAATATTTTAATTTAGATTAAATATTAAATTTAAGTTTAATTCAATTTGTCAGTTGAATGTATGATATAAGCCTTCCCACTACACACCTAGTTGAGGCGATTTCAGTGCAGTTGTCTGAGTACTACAAAAGCAACACAACTGGTTGCAAATGTATAGAAGAGATGTAAGGCTCTTCTCAACGAAATTAGAATCCACGATTATAAAATAGTAGACATCAATGAAATATTGTGTTATTGCCTCCCGTGTGTTTTTAAATAATTTTGTAGCATGATAAGAAATCCATTTTATGAAAAGTACATATTAACGTTATTTTGAGGCTCTTGTCGTTCTGTCTTACGCTGACGTTACCTGTAGAGGTTTCCCACACGCTTCTTGATCAACTTCTATATGTATTGCTGTTTCTTTTTCCAACCCATCATCTCTTTTCCATCACTCATCCAGAGGATATGGTCCCCAAGGCCTTTCTACGTGCTAGAAACTGAATATTTGCTTTGAGTATAGTAGATAGGGTATGTATTTCCTATATATGTAAGATAGGGTATATGTTTCTGTTTACTTTGGCACTGGCTTGACCTGCTTTGAGGGGGTTACTTTGTTTGCTTTCGCAGTCTTTAGTTTTTCTTGGCATATTATTACTAAATCAATGTAATTTCTCTCTTCTTATCATATAGAAATAGGTTTTGGTTAGTTTTTCAGTTTTCTTATTCAGGTGTCCCAACTCTACCTCTGCTTTTTCACATGCCTGTATTTCTTGTATAAAAAGGCTTCTAATCATCTTATATCCAAACATTCATTATAAACACATGTAAGCATTTTACTACTTTATCATATTTTCTACTGTAGTCGAGCCTGGGCATCTGCATTAAAAGACATAGCATTTTATTTTAAATTAGTTCAATATTATTCCTCCTTTATGACAGTTGTGAAACTACATGAAATTACATTTTTGTAAAAAAAACAACGTATAGGGATAAACTGTTATCTATTTCGCTTTGGGCTAGTCAAAGGGATATGCATGTTTTATTAGACTGGTATTGGTTCCTGGCAATTGTAAGAGATTTATCCCCAAGCTTTGTGATCCCCAAGCATAGCTGTCTCTCAGACTCTTCTGTGGGGTCTTCCAAGATGTGGCTGCTCAGGTTCCACCCAAATCTGCTGACTGAAAGCTGAGGGTGGAGCTCTTGTATCTGTGCTTCTTAAAAACTCCCCCTTGGGCTTCCCTGGTGGCGCCGTGGTTGAGAATCTGCCTGCCAATGCAGGGGACACGGGTTCGAGCCCTGGTCTGGGAAGATCCCACATGCCGCGGAGCAACTGGGCCCGTGAGCCACAATTACTGAGCCTGCGCGTCTGGAGCCTGTGCTCCGCAACAAGAGAGTCCGCGATAGTGAGAGGCCTGCGCACCGCGATGAAGAGTGGCCCCAGCTTGCCGCAACTAGAGAAAGCCCTCACACAGAAACGAAGACCCAACACAGCCATAAATAAATAAATAAATAAATAATACTTTAAAAACAAAACAAAACAAAAAAGCTCCCCCTTGATGAGTCTGATGCTCATCTAGGATTAGGAATCACATGATTACCATGATTTGTTCTTTTGTGGCTACTACAGTGTAAGCTCTTGAAAACATTGACCGTTATCTTCAGTGAAAAATGCCTTATCATGATGCTGAAGCTACTTTGAGAATGTCCTCTCCTTTCATTTCCTTGCCACATTGTGGTCCTCCATGCTTCTTTCCCCTTTCTGGCTGGGCTGGTTAGAATAGAGATAACTCTTAGGATGACCATGGAAGTCACCCAATTAATACTGCAGAGTCCCTGCACGACCACGTGGAAGAAGGCTCTGACACTAACCTATTCAAGCACCCAGCACTGGTAAGTAAAGAAGAAACAAACCTCCATTTGTTTGGGCCGTTATACATTTTGGGGCCTATTTGTTATAGTTGTCCTACTCTAATGCAATATGAGAAGTGTTTTATGACTTACTGACTGTATAAATGAATACATTTGTATAAAGACAGATGAAGTCAGAGGGACGCTTTGTATACCTCCTTTTGTTGCCATTTTCCACATTTCTAAGGGCTTCAATTGCATAGTCAGAAATTATTTCTCTTCCCAAATGCCAATATTGCCACATTTTGTTATAGAAAGCATGATCTAGATTCTAGAACCGCCTCATCATCCCCTGTCATACTAACCATTCATTCTGAATACTAACATAATTCATAGCAACCAATAAGTTCAAAGAATCAAGAGGTAAGCCCAGGATGCCAGAATGTTTAGTTAGTTATCATTCAAAGATGCAGCTCCCAACATTACTAAGATTTCAGAGATTGCTCTATACCATGCAGGAACTGACTTCTCATTTTATGAATTGTACAAAAAGAGTATTGCGATGAGCAATATTTGTCCATATGTAGGAAACTTCCATCCTTCTACCAATGTGTGATTATTTACTGAAAGGTGAAGAAGTTGTTCATAGCCCAATCCTCGAGCAAACGTTTACTGTTACTCTAGACTTTGTAAGATCTTACACTCCTCCAGGTTGTCTTCTAAGTGGTCTCAGTGAGAGGGATCACAGCGAAGGTCACAACACAACAGGGACCATGGCGGTCTTTTTATTTTGGCATCACTATATACCCGTGACTGCCCTTTTGGCACAGATGACTATGAACTCATCTATGAATGATTCAGTGACATTCATCAATTTAATGTAATTTTTAATGAAATCTAATAGATTTTCTTGAAGGTGAATACTTGGTATATCAATGCATTCAAGCAGACTCAAAAGACAAATCTCTTAATGATTTGAATGATTTCAGATGGTGAAACTGATGAACTGATTTAATTGGCCTGAAAAGAAATCTCAAATGTGCACTTGAAAAAAAAAAAAACAATTTTAGTGGCAGCCATGTGTCTCAGTTTTATATATGAAACTCTTTACTTTTTGTAATAAATAGTTTACTAGCCTTATACCTTTTAGGATGAAGCCATTATGAATCTATATTGCTTAGGAGCCTTCTTTTTGTTAATTATGTCTGTAATATATTAAGAAACAGCCAGGGTTCTGATTTTCCTATTCTCCAGTCAATTACTACCTTTCTGAGGTCAAGAAGAAGACAGTCTGAAGAGACACTTGATGGAAACTGTGCAGCCCATCTAATACAAAGGGGTTTGTTCACAAGGTTCCATGGGGAACGCCTAGTTCAGGTGAGCTAGCCTGGTCTCAGGAGGCCTTGAGGGTTTCACTTTTTTCCCAGAAAAGGCAGGTTAAAACATTCTGGCTGAATTTGTTTCCCTGCATCTCACCTTTTCTCACCTGGCATTTCAAAGACAATGGAGCAACAACGCAGAGCAGGGAGTGGCTCTTTACACACGTTGGGGTAGATTTATTTTCCAAAAATGACCACAACAATATCTCCCATCCGACGTGCATCTCTACAACGTGATCTTGGCACTCCTGTCATGGAGATGGGCGGGTTATGGCCCTCCCTTGAGTCTGGGTGGACCCATGACTTGCTTGCAATCAATAGAATGGAATAGAGGTGACGCCACCTGGCTTCTAAGGTATGACATGCCTGTCATACAAGGCATACAGCTTCTGCCTGTCATCTGGGACACTTGCTTCTGGAGGCCTCACCGTCTTGTAAGGGGTACAGTGCAACAGGTAGTGAAGAAGCCAAGGCCACAGATAAGCATCCCAGTGGACAGCTCCAGCTGATGTCCCAGCCAACAGCCAGCATCAATCGCTGGCGTGTGAATAAAGTCCTTTAAGATGTCTCTGGCCCACGACTATCAAATTACTCCCAGTGGATGACCCTCACCTGCAGCCCCAGACATGGTGGAGAAGAAACAGTCCATGCCCTCTGTGCTCTATCCAAATCCATGACTAATAGTATCCAAACCTTTTTTTTCTTTTTTTAGCCATTAAGTTTTGGGGTAATTTATTATACAGCAGCAGTAAACAGAGCACACCTGGATATCTGCACCAGACATTCAGGGAGGAAAATGACCCAGAACCAGCAAATTGGAGACTAGACTCCTGATCTGGAACATCATGAGATGAAACAGCATTTGAATACTTCCTGCTCCACATTATGAATCCTACAGCGTCTCAATGCCTTGGCCCAGTCCTGACCTTCACTCTTGTTAGTATAATGGTCAGGGCTTGAGCCCATCCTATCAGACCCTGTACACAGTTAACAATTTTCATAGGAGGCCTTTATCCCTAACAACTGCCCAGCTGATTATCAAAATATATGGATCTTCCCTTAACTGGCAACCTCAAATATCTGCACCCTACTTTCTTATCAGAGAATAAAACACTCAAATTCTCAGTTGCATAATCTTGATCGAGTGCTGGTTGTGAGAAATAGACCTTGTCAAGATGTGCCTAAAGGAGAGTTTTTATGTGGAACAACTAGTCTATTTTATTTTATTTTTATTAAAAGCCAGTGGAGCTTATAATAGAATGTGTTCCCTTTGCTTTGGCCCAGCAAAGGAAACTGAGAGCCAAATTTGTGGCCCACTCCTAGCAACTGTACAGATGGACCACTGTGTGCTAATCTGACTCCTGAATTTATTATTTTCTTCACATTATTTTCCTTTTTTTCAGATTGTGTTAATTACTGCCTTACTCCCTCTGCATCACATGAAATTTAGTAAGCCAGTTCTAATCCTCTGTGGAATAGGCAATGTATAAACAAAATAATGAACCGGACACCCCTCCCTCCTCTGCCAAGTTAATAAACTGGGTTAGTGTGAATACAGATGTTTATAAAACATCATTAAACGTTCATCTGACTTAACTGCAAAGCCATAAAAAATGACATATGACCTAAGAATATATAGTTGGTTGAATGCACATGTTCACATCATCCTGAGTTGAACAGCACTATTTAAAAACCCTGTGATGAGCAACGCTGATCACTGTGAAGTGACACCTTCTTGTGTGACTCTAAAGTCCACCTCTTCTTGGTGCTGGTTTGCATATTTATCTCCAGAACCACAAAGATTCAGATATATTTTTTTCCCCTTTTTTCCTAGATAGAGAATCAAAATGGCGAAATGGCTGATAGTTCTTGCTGATTATTTTGAAAAAGATAATTAGTGTCCAAAATTACTATTTCAGAAAGATAAGTGGACATGTAGATGATACCTATTCTTCAGATGTATCAGTTCCATCATTTTAAGTGAGCTCTACAGTAGATGAAAATTGTGTTGAAAAAGTATCACATGACTGTGACAGGCTTATCTCATTTCTCCTTAATAGAGCCTTGTGAAAGGACATATTACCTTGCAAAAAGGAGACACAGAATTCCAGAATTATGGATTTAAGTTCAGTGTTTTTCAAACCATTTTGAGAATCAAAATCCTTTTAAAAGAGTGAACTTCACATGAAACAGTCACATAGTTTATAAACTGAATGAAGTCAAACTTCTCTGATTAAAGCAGGAGAAAGGGAGCGGGGGAGACTGGAGCCTGCTCCCTCAGCCCCTCCTCCTCAGCCTCACGTCCCCATCCTCTGGTGACCAGAGGCTCCTTCTGAAACATGAGGCTCTAGCAGAAGGTTTACAAAGCACTGATCTCAGGACGATGCCAAGTCAAGCCACAGACTGGGAGAAAATATTTGCAAAAGACACCTTTGCTAAAGGACTCTTAGCAAAATACTCAAAGAACTTGAAACTCAACAAAAAGAAAACCAACAACCCAATTAAAAAATGGGCAAAAGACCTGATACTTCACCGAAGAAGATATAGAAATGGAAAATAAGTATATGAAAAGATGCTTCACATCATATGCCAGTAGAGAACTGAAAATTGGAACAACAATGAGATACTGCTACAGGTCTATTAAAATGACCGAAGTCTAAAACACTGACAACAGCAAATGCTGGCGAGGATGTGGGGCAACAGGAACCCTCACTCATTACCGGTAGAAATGAAAAATGGTGTAGCCACTTTGGAAGACAGTTCAGCAGACTTTTACAAAACTAAACATACCCTTTCTATATAAGCCAGCAATCATGCTCCTTGGTATTTACCCAAATGAGTTGAACATTCATGTCCACACAAAAACCTGCACATGGATATTTATAGCACCATTAATCATAATTGCCAAAGCTTGGAGGCAAGATGTCCTATAGTAGGTGAATGGATAAACTGTGGTACCTCCAGACAATGGAATATTAGTCAGCGCTAAAAAGAAATGATGCGACAACTACTGAAGCCCACGTGCTGCAACTACTGAAGCCAGTGCTCCGAGAGCCTGTGCTCCACAACAAGAGAAGCCACTGCAGTGAGAAGCCCGCGCACCGCAACGAAGGGTAGACCCCGCTCACCACAGCTAGAGAAAGCCCGCACGCAGCAACGAAGACCCAATGCAGCCAAAAAAAAAAAAAAAAAAAGAGACGAGCTGTCAAGCCGTCAAAAGACATGGAAAAATCTTAAATTCATATTACTGACTGAAAGAAGCCAATCTGAAAAGACTACATAATATATGTTTCCAACTACATGACATTCTAGAAAAGACAAAACTAAGAAGACAGTAAAAAATATATCAGTGGTTTTCAGGGGTTAGGGAAATGGGTGGGTTGAATAGTCAGAGCACAAAGGATTTTTAGGGCAGAATGTCCTAAATGTCCTAAATAACATACAGAGTGGAAACTACTCTGTACAATACTATACTGATGGATACATGTCATTTTACATTTTTTAAAACCCATAGAATGTACAACACCAAGAGTGACCCTTAATGTAAACTATAAACTTTAGGTGATAAAGGTATGTAAACGTTAAGTTCATTGGTTCTAACAAATATACCTCTCTGGTGTGGGATTTTGATAATGAGGGAGACTGGGGGTGGGGTGGAGGGGGGCAGGTTACATGGCAAATCTCTGTACCTCTCCCTCAGCTTTGCTATGAACCTAAAACTGCTGTAAAAAATAAATTCTACAAATAAATAAATAATTTTATTAATTTTTAAAATTGAAGGATAGTTGATTTACAATGTTGTGCCGATCTCTGCGGTACAGCAAAGTGACTCAGTTATACATATAGACATTCTTTAAATAAATAATTTTTAATGTAAAAAGGCCCACTACTGATTCACTCATTAATTTACTTGTTGGGAAACAGAGGCCCAGAGAGGTTAAGGAGCTGGGGCTAGTGGATGCTACTGCTGGGAGGGTTTTCAGACAGAACAGCAAGGCTGGACTTGCCTGAGGTCACCCTGTGGGTAAATAAAGGGCAGAGTTGGAACAAGCACCCAAATACCCCTCACCCCCGGCCAGTACTGAAAGGCTACACAAAGAATTTCCTAACTTCAAGGTTTGTGAGAAACTAGAAATGACTGCCAATAGCCTCGCCTCCAGAGATATTTGAGAAAACTAATAATTTTCCTGGAATGATTTAGGAGCACTCCAGATTTTCCAAACAAGGTGCAAGATGGTGTGGAGAAGAGGTGCTGGTGGACCCAGGCATCTTCTAAGAGTCTCTTTAATTAAGAACATTTACCAAAACGTTAACAATGATTACTTTTGTGCAGTGAAATTATGATTACTTGGGAGATTATTTTTCTTGGTGACTTTTCTGTATTTTCCAAGTTCTCTGCCTCAGGCATGTATGCCTTTCGTAATCTGGTAGAAGAAAATGCTATTGAAAATACAAAGTCAAAGTGCCTTTCATTTCTATTATTTCACAAGCTTTGTCAATGCCTGGACTGACGAGAGGGAAACAGAGCTGGTGATGGATATTCCAAGGACTAAGGAGCTTGCTGTAGGGATATTACTTATTACTATTTTCATAATACTGCTATCATCCCTAAGGCTGTTCGCATTTCTGAAACTCTTCAAGGTTTGCCATTTCGGCAGAAAAGGGAACTAACAAATTTGTTACTAAAGCTTCGGAGAAAAATTTTCTTGGTTGGAAATACCTCCGACATGTCATCGGTAACCTGAGCTACTTATCTAAGTACAGAAAAGATCAGCTTTGTCCCACGAGGACTGGCAAGTTGGAACGCAAAGGAAGCAGAGCATTAAGGTCTTACTAGAAGGTGCTGAGTCCTTGGCTTTAACTGAACACGAAGTTTATAGTATCTCACTCAGAGTAACATCCGCTCTACCAAAAGTAAGGGCTTCACCGTCAAGATGAAAATGCATTTTACATTCTGGGTTTAATTCACCAGTATTGCTGCTGCCAATTTTAAAGAACAAACAAACTGCTCCTGCCGACGCCCCCTCCTGGCAGTCATGCTTAGCCATCCTCGGAGCTGGACCAGGGACCCCAGTGTCTGACTGCTTCCAGCTGCAAGAATCTGGAGACTCGATTGCTCTTGATCCCTGGGATCCATGAGATCAGACAGGGCACTCTTTGAACCAGCAGCTTCTTGATCACCAGAGAAGGGCAAGGCTAGAGCGGTAGTGGGGTCGCATGGTAAGCTGTTCCTCCAAGCTCATTATTGACTAGGAAAGGTCGTGTCAATCACACAACGCCCCAGAACCCAGAGCAAATGAAATCGTTGGAGGAGGCAGGTTGTCCTTCCCGAGATGAGTTTTTAAAGGGAGGTTCACTTACGGCCATTCAACCTCTTGTCTTTCTTTTTATAAATATCCCTCGGTAAAAACAGTGGCAAGGGGACCAAAGGCAGAGGGTAAGATACTAAATGCCAACCCTCTGTGCATCCTGACTGCTTAGAATAAGAGCAGTTCACCAGCACAGTGTCTGTGCGAGTCATAAAATTTAAAAATGACATAACAAGCGCCTATATAGATAATAGATAATAAAATACAACAACATTCTCTGAAGCGATAATTTGCTTCCAGAGGAGTGAGCTTGGGATGCTTGTAATATGATGTTTATAACATGTCCTGCGTAGAAATTCCTGCCTGGGAATTTCCCAGCTGAGCGCAGTAGCTGGGCTGGAGGAAGCTGTCTGCATCCTACCTCTGAGGCGGACGCACCCACCTCTGTCTTCCACATGCATGAAAAGGTTACATTTATGTAAAAGTGCAATTTGATCAAGTTTTCTGGGGCAGTAGGCAATATGTATCAAGAGACAATGACATTTATACTCTTTCACTCAGCAATTCCACTTTGAGAAACATTATCCAAAGTAATAATCACAAGCAGGCAAAAGGCAATTATAAGAATGCAAAACAAGCGTTGTTTATAATAACAAAAGAGAGAAGTCACTTGTGTTTAACAATATCAGATTTGTTAAATAAATGATCTTATATCTTCATGAATGATTATGCCAGCCATTTAAAGTCTTATTTTTATTTATTTATTTTTATTTTTTATTTTTGGCTGTGCGGCTGGCGGGATCCTAGCTCCCCGACCAGGGATTGAACCTGCACCCTTGGCAGCGAAAGCTCAGAGTCCTAACCACCGGACAGCCAGGGAGTTCCCTAAAATCTTATTTTTAAAGAGAGTACATGTGTATGATCCTAATTAACATGGGTAAATATAAAGATGAATATATATACACGCAGTACGAAAAGAAAAGAAAATAGTTTTGAGCACAAATTAAGTGTTAGTCTAAAGTAGGCACTGTATTGTAAAAGCTAACCTGTATTAACAGGTAGGCACTATTATGCTCGCCATTTCATGGACCATGAAACAGGAGCCCAAAGCGTTTAAGTAACTTGTCCAAAGTCATACTACTAAGTAGCAGAAAGGGGATTTGAACTTGGAACTAGACTTCCTTGCTCTTAACCCTTATACTCTATTGCAGTAAGATCCATCAAAAAGTCCACATGGTGGGTTAACCTCAGGTGGTTATTTCCTTAATAATATATTTTGTTATTCTAAAATTATCTAAATTTAACATATTTTTTTGTAATCATAATTTTATTTTTAAAAAGAACAGTTCTGAAGTCAGAAAGAGAAAAACATATACCGTATTCTAACGAATATATATGGAATCTAAAAAAAATATGGTACTGATGATTCTAGTTGCAGGGCAGGAATAAAGAGATAGACGTAGAGAATGGACTTGAGGACACGGGGTGGGAGGGGGAAACTGGGGCGAAGTGAGAGTAGCATCGACATATATACGCTACCAAATGTAAAACAGATAGCTAGTGGGAAGCAGCAGCATAGCACAGGGAGATCAGCTCGGTGCTTTGTGATGACCTAGAGGGGTGGGATAGGGAGGGTGGGAGGGAGGCTCAAGAGAGAGGGGATATGGGGACATATGTATGCATATGACTGATTCACTTTGGTGTACAACAGAAACTAACACAGTATTGTGAAGCAATTATACTCCAATAAAGATCTATTAAAAAAAAAAAAGAGCAATTCTCTTTTTATATCTGTCTTTATCTTAAGATCGTGAGGTCCCTGAGGTAGAAACTGCCTTACTAATCACTGCTACTATAATCACTACTGGTATGACCATGGGGTCACTTTGATGGAGCATCCCTAGGGTCCAGGGAGCCGTCCGCATGGCTCACTTTATGCAAACTAGTATGCAGGAACTACTACTACCTCCCATTTTACAGGTGAGGCAACTAGAGGCAACTTTTCCCTTCCAGCACTTAATGCCTGGAAAAGTAGTAAATCCTCAATAAATGGTAGTTAAGCTAACATATAGTAGCTTATAAATCCATGGATATCACTCAGTTCAGTGGGGGTATTGCTGTCTGTCTTATATGCCAGAAGAAAAACAAAACCTAAAAAGTAGATATAAAGTAAAAACTCAGAGAAAATAGAACCGAAGCAACCTCAAGCTACCTCAACATACAAAAGTAGCCGTATCCCCGGGGGGAAAGTGCTGAAGGAGGCTGGGGCTGATGTGGTGCTCAAGGACCAGGACCCCATGGGAGAGGCAGGGAGTTTGTTTTTCCATCTTTCTTTCAACCCAAGAGAAGCAGTCAGATGTAGCCGTGGGCACACACATGAAAGGCTACACCCAGAAATAGGTCTTCCAACTAAGTGTAGGGGTGTTTGGTTTAGACTGAAAACTTGACAGTCTGACTTTCCATTTAAATGTTTCAGGAAGAATACATATTCCAATATGGCTTTTACTTGTTCAATGAGTATCATGCAAGGAAAGGAAAACCCCATTAAAAAAACAATATTTTATTTCACTTCTGAGCTCAAGAAATTAGTGAGATTTTGTTGCTGTTTTCTCATGGTCTTCTTCAGTTCAAGTGTCAACACACATTTAGATTTATAGTTCAATGTGCCAGGCATGAGGGCAAAGAGAGGGCATCTATGGCCCTTCCAAATATAGGGCCTGAGTGTAATTCTTGTCCTATGATTAGAACAGGGAGATCTTGACAGCAAAGTCTCTGCAGGATATTAGATCACATAATATTTTCCCTCTAAAAAAACAACAGATTATAATAGTAATGATGATATTAGCTCATATTTTTAAGCTATCTTGTTATGTCGTGACAAACCTTTGGGTTAACAGGACTGTTTAGAATTACTATTTCTATTTTATAGTTGAGGAGACCAGTGAAGAGAGGTCCAGTGGCTTGATGAGACCCTGTTAGTTTAATGGTGGAGCCAGAACTTTCCCTCTTGCCTTTCTTCTGACTCCAGCCAAGTCCAACTCACCCTAATGACTCAGCTGAAGCATCGGTGCTCAGGTAAGGACCCTGCTGTCCGTCTCTGCGGACACTCTGCTTCCCTTCATCGTGACATTCTCTTATCTCATGACATTGAAATGATCTGTTAATTGCCTGTGTCCCCTGCCCAAGCCAATGTGTGAAAGACAGGCCTCCATTTCCTGTCCCCCATGCTGGGCAATGTTCTTTCTGAGAACTAGCAGTTTTCCCCCACAGTTTGCAGAATGGTTCATTTTATAATGTACTAGAGAACTAGTTTAACTTAGCAGACATTTCATCACCTACAGCAGTCGTTTTCAAACTAATTTCCACACACTGCTGAGAATTAAAAGAGGATTCTCAAAGGTCCTTAAACTGTCTCTTGGCCTTTTAAAATTGTGCGCTTTTATCTTAACAATATTCTAAAAAATATCATTAAGACATTAATTTCAGAATGTTCTATGTCAGTTAGATCAAGAGTTCTCAGTCCTGGTGAGACTGAAGTCTTGGTGGGAGCTTTAAACAAATACCGATATTCATGGTTAATGATATCGGAATCTCTGGGAAGGGTCCCCGCAACAGAATTTTTTCAAAGACCCCCCCCAGAGGATGGAAACGTGTGGAGTATTGAGATGGACCCATCTAAATAATCCATATCATCTTTGACTGTTTCCTAAGTTACATATTTTTCACCCGTGCTGATTATGGCCTCAAGTCTAACAGTTATGTCTTAAGTATCTCAGAAAAATAAATGCAGAAGCAAACAAAATACATAAAAGATGTGTTCTTGCCAAAACAGGGCGCTACAGAAGCAGAGGCTTTGCCATCCTTTTGGACACAGACAAGGCGGGAGGGCAGGGCCCTCACAAGAGGCTTGGTAGACTAGCAGACAGAGATCTGCCTCAGCAGGCTGCAAAAGGCAACTCGGTTTCTGCCAAAACATTATTACCAGTTTGCCTTTCAGTCTGTATTTAATTTGTGAATTTGTTTTGGTTTTGTGTGTATATAAGAACTATGAACATGGAGTTTACACTCATTCATTTACATAATGTGATTATTCATATTTAAGCAACATACAAAGAGCATTTTAAGTCAGCAGTGGGGTAGTCTGTGGCATTTTTCTTTTTTTTAATGGTCCCGTATATTATTCAAACTTAAGAATACGGACAGGTAATTTCTGGACCCTAGAGAATGTGGGTGAAAATGGTGGTTGAATCTAGGACCTAAGAGATGGCTTCCGCCTTTGTCCATGCTCCTTGGAGCATAGAAGGATGGGCAGCTTCTCCTCCCTCTGAGGTTCTCCAATATGAATGGATAACTGCTCCTAATGTCAGGATCATCGCAAGGATTTCTAGGCTCCCAGTGGCTCCTGCCTTTGCCCCGTCCAAAGAGTCTTCCCCAGGTTACAGGCACTCGGTTGGTTCCCCCAGTTCCTTAGAAGTTCCAAGAAGTCTCTGCAAGAAGACACAGGACCCAGTCCACCCCGTCTGGTGCCTGGAACTATTCCACACACAAGAAGGGCATCTTTGCCGTGAGAATGCAATTTTTTTAACCCCAAATGACCGGCGTGAAATGCCACTTCAGAATTTCCAGGCAGGAAGTTATGTATCATCTGCTAAGAAAAACGTGCCAGGGTTTTTGTATTTGGAGAGTCTACAGCTGACATTTATGTGCACCTATTATGTGCCAGGCACTAGGTGGTTATTGTTTCAATAGTCACAACAATTCTGTGTGTTAGGTATCATTATTTCCATTTTACACATGAGGCTCAGGGAAGTGGCTTATCAAAGGGCATCCATCACCCCC
This sequence comes from Balaenoptera musculus, assembly GCF_009873245.2. Classification (NCBI taxonomy): domain Eukaryota; kingdom Metazoa; phylum Chordata; class Mammalia; order Artiodactyla; family Balaenopteridae; genus Balaenoptera; species Balaenoptera musculus. The sequence goes on from NC_045796.1 coordinate 14,677,031, forward strand.
TAGGTAAGTGCCAGAGTTGCTTCTCCTGAATGCCTGGGCTCTCTAAGACAAAGTCCATGGCGTGCCAAGTGTTCAAGAAATTAACGGAGGCCAAGAGGCTTAAGGCCACACCATTAGGTGGGAGCAAGGAAAGACTCCAAGAGCTGTCGACTGCCTACAGGATCCATCAGCCAGTGAGAAGACAGCGAACCACTTAATAACTATCAAGTGACATTTATCTCAAAATTACCACAATAAGCAGGCTCCCTGGAGAGGAAGGTTGGCATTATAAAGAACTCAAGAGATAATACAATCAAATCTTCTCCACTGCGACAGCAGTGGGCATACCTGACAATGTGTCTATCTGAGATTCCAAGGCTTGTTCCCATCAGGAACCTTCAACTGTTAAGAATTAATGATCCTTAATGTTTACAGTCAACATATTTACAGTATGTTTTTTAAATGTTCTTTCATCTAAATATAGGGACTCTGAATCATTGTCTAACTTCTACACTTAAAAATATCAATGCAGTAAATAATTGTCTAATAATTAGCAGAGAGAAAGCAAAGAATTCAGCTCCGAGAGAGGAAATAGTCTTTGTGATGGGAGCCTGTTATAATTAATCATGATTACAAATGCTTCTCTGACGAGAGTGCAGCCTCTGGTGAACATATACAAAGCAAATGGATGTCACCAGCTTCCGCATCAGATGTTTCATCAAGGCATCAAGATGACAAGATATGCCATTATTAACAAAGCAGAACTAGGTGACAGACAAGAGCTGGTACCATTTTTATGTTTACATTTAATGTATATGCACCTGTAGGATATTCCATATCCTTTTTTCTTTAAATGAACACCGGGATACACACTTTAGAGATGTTGTCATAATTCTTCCTTCCTGGCATTTTACTTTCCTTTAATTTTCCACCTCGGGTTTTTAGCCCCAGTGGTTTTGGCTCTTTATTCTTCTTTAATACTCCATCAATTGAAAGAGAAATGTTGTCTGAAGATCAGTTTTGGATGAACAGGTAATCAAGGGTACAACATTTTTATAGCAGAAGGCTTTCCAGGAGTAACAAACATGCCTGCCAATGGTAACACCAGGATCCAGCAGGCAAAGAGTTGGAGTAATTGGAATTAGTTTGTGGGTCAGGAGAGAAAAGAAGATCCACTGTAACACAGAGGGCAGAGGAGCTGCAGTCAGGGGTCTGACAGGCTCTCCAGGGAGCCAGTTGGATAAAGTTACCTGGGAGTGAAGTACGTGAGGCTCTTCAGAATTACTGAGGCATATAAAGAATTGTGGTCAGAAAGATGTTCAGAAAATGGGGAGAAATAATTATTAAATTGATTTTGAAGGCCAAACCCAACATTTATTAGAGACCGTAGATTTATACGTAGTAAGCTTTGACTCATGAATTTTTCCGAGTCTTGAAAAACACTTCCTAAATGGGTGGTGTTCTGAATGGGAGTGGATTCTGAAGGCTTTATGAGGATCACATAGGTGGGGAAAGAGGATGAGAAGAGGCAGAGTCAACTGATGGTGAATGGGGACACCACAGAGTTTTCGTTAAGGTCCATCAAAACTAAGGTTCAAATAACAATCAATTACTATCCATGAGATAATCTTGCTCTAAAATTTCTCTAAATAAAATTAAATAGCACAATTAACAAAGCCTCAGGAGAACAGTTACAATCTCTATTGTTATTATTACCCTCCTGTCCTTGCATATTTTTTTAAGCCTAGCGGAAGGGAGGCCTTTAAACGAAAAGCACTTAATTTTATTGAAAAACAGGCATGAACTGACTCCGTTTAAGCCAGAGATTCTCATGAGTGATGATGACAGTTGTCACTGATTGAGGACCTACTATGTTCCAGGAACTGCTTTAGACACTTTATACACAGTTTCCCCTTGATCTCACAATAACCCAAAGAGATGGGCATTATTTTTTTCCCATTAATAGTCTGACATTACCTAGATCTATAGTACACTGAAAAAGATGATATGTTCCATCATGGTGGGAACAGCACGGGAAAAATGGGGACTTTCTAGGTGCTTCTTGGTCATGCCCAGCAAATACGCGTCTATTAAATGACTGAATGGTCTAATACTTTTTGGCAGTTCACAGGCTGTGAGGAATTAAAAAATTAATAGTTTATAGGGAAATTAGGACATACGCACATAAAGAACCCATCCAGGCTAAAATAAAACACTGAAAAACCAAAACCAAAGAACGATGTCATTCATTTTCATATATTTGGCTTAAATTTCACTGTGAGAATTCCATAACTGACGAGTTATTAAATAAATGAATGAAATTATTGAATCAATTATTGCAATCAGTGCACCAACTGACCAAATGCTAGATTGTGAGGTACTGGCTCTAAGAACTAAAATAGTCTGGAGAAGAAAATCTCATTATGGACTTGGGTTGTAGCAAGATTTCCTGAATGAGGTGAGATCTGAACTGGACCTGAAGAATTTGAAATATTGGAATTACAAAGAAGAACTGAAGTCACACTGGGTAGCAGGAACACAGTAAATGGGCACAGAACCTCCTTCCTGGGCCCCCTCTGTAGCTCCAGCTCCATCCTCCTCTCCCACTGCTGCTGCCTCACAGCCCTGTGCCCTGAGCTCATCTGCTCTGTTCGCATTTGCCCTACCTTGGACCCTGTCCAGCTAGTTCTCAGAATGCCTTGACGCTAGCGTTGATTTGGCTAGGGCATCTTTGGATTAACTAGCAATGCCTCTGTCCTTTGATGGGGAGTATAAAAACAAACAGTGTTTGTCCTGTGGATGATTAGAGGCTTTTGCAAACAAAGTAATAAATTATTCTGTCTCAGAAATGATGAATACCTCCCACTCCCAAACAGCTGTGAAGAGGGCTTCCCCTGGAAATGTTGGCATTGGGAGACCTTCTCAAGGCTTCCAGAAAGACATTCCTAGCAGGTCCTCATAACAACCTTTCAACTCCCCTTGTGTCTCGGCCCCAAAGTCAAGGCCAATGTAAACACACCCTTCTCAGACTTTGTTGACAGGGGCTCAGCCCAAAACCCAGGGTTCCTCCATACACTGAGGTCTTGTTTCCCAGGGACCAGAAAAGCATCTTCTAGTGCAGGTTTCCTGAGTCATTCTAGCTTGGCTTCTGTCAGAGATTCCAGGAATTAGAGTCACTTTGTATTTTGTCTCATGACAGGTGAAGAGCTGCCCCTAATCAGAGCCATGAATTGGGTGTGGGGTTTTTAGAAAAGTCCATACCTCCAGTTGTGGGAAAAAAGCTGTTGATCGTCGTGGTGACCCTCATATGACTGATCACTTTTTGACTCTGAAAAAGGCCCTGAGCGCCACACCACTGTGTTTAGGAGTCATGGTCTTTTGGATTCTGTTTTTCAGGAACAATATGAGACACGAGGAGCTGTGCTCGGCGGCAGATCCGCTTTTCCAAAACAGAGCTCACTTTTGGAGTGGAAAGAGCGATTTCACTTTTCCCAGGTTGAGAGATGGCTTCTGTCTTGCTACAGCTCGTGAGCCAGCAGTGCCATCCTTACAAGAAAAGACGAGCTGCTGGTATCTCATGAAAAAGACAACTATAAACTCTGTCAGTAAAACAGTGCCTTGTATTTCCAAAATAGTGTTCCGACCCTCTCCGGCGCAAGGGAGCTCACAGAAGATCCTGAGAAAGAGGTAAAAGAACAAGGATAGAGCAGGAAAGTTAACTGGTGTCAGGGGGCCGCAGGTGGAGGTTCCACATCCTGCGATGGGAAATACTGTTTTGGAGATGCTGGTGCCAGTCTTTAATAATACTTTCTTGTGAGGGCTTAAAGTTTTTCCTCTGGGATTTAACAAACTTAGGTCTATAAATCCAATATTTTGATGGCAAAAGTCCTGTCTTTTTTTATTACATAATATGAAAAGAAACACCCTCCCATAGGAACAGACCAGTAATGCAGGAAAAAACTCTGCAGATCTGAAAGATATATTTTTGATTACCAAGATCAGAGCAGCTCCTTTTGTTGATTTTCTAACTCCAGCTAATTTCACTTCCTGTCCGGGGTATTATTTCCTGGTAAAGGTAGGAAAAAAGTCCCAGCACTTGACAGGCCTGCCTTCTCTGAAATTAACAGCTTGCCCACATGAGAGACGTCGGCGTGTGCCAGCCCTCCATCGAAGAAGGAGCAGGTTCAGGACCTGGCACTGTGCAGCTGAGTGGCACTGCTCCCAGAACTCTCATCCAATAAAGAGCCATTGTGGGATCTGGACCCTTCAACATACAGGACAAATGACTCAAATGAAAAGCACAATGCACGTGAGTGGAACCTGAAACTTGAATGGAGATGTAATCACTTCCTTAGTAGAGAGCACATTATTTTTCATGCAACTTCATTCTGTAATTCAGTCCCTGCCTAGTGTAATAGTACAGATTTCCATTTATCAGTTAAGTGAGAATGATTACTATGACAACCATTAAGCAATATAGGTTACTAGCATTGGTGGGGAAGAGAAGTGGAAAATTGTTAGGGGATATGGGAAGATCCGGATTGGCATTCATCAGGAAGAAACAAAACATCTCAAAAGACAAGGGAGTGCCGACTCTTTCCATATGGGATCAACACAAACTGTAGTTCAGCTATTGGGAACTTTGAGACCGTATCGAATGATGTAGGAAACTAAATCTAAAATCAGGTCCAGGGCTTCCAAACAGTTGTGATTTGTATGTGAGAATGAGGTCTCCGGCATGAGGTAGGCCTGAGGCTGGGGGACTAAGGTCCAGATTAAGGGCATCTACAGTGCAGGTGACACCCCATTGTTAAGCTTCAGGTGGTACAGACTGGGGATCTAGTGCTTAGACTCAACTACCGAGGAGTCTGGGACGAGTCAGGGTGCTGATTCAGGCTGAGTCACAGTTTCCATCTGGGTGACCTGGAGTGACTCATTATGCAACAGCTAACCTCACCACCAAAAAAAAAAAAAAAAAACAGATGCCACTCTCAGCTAAGCTTTCTCAAATGAATACATAGGAGGGAACAGTTGAATTAGACACCATGGATCAAATGAAAACCACTCTTTCAGCTGGACCAATGTACCGAATTCCACGTTCCTCAGTTTTAGAACTAGGTTTTTCTATCTCTGAGCCAATTATATTTTTCAGCTAATCAATTTTGACCAGAAACATGGTCTGTCTCAAATAAGCCTCTTTGCTTATGATCTGGAACTTAGAATTGGTCACACTATCCTAACAGGGTCACTCGCTCTACTTACTTTCTGACATATACAACTAACAACAGACTTATGTCCACATACATGTACCACTTTAATAAAAACAACCCCAATATCTGTGAGAGGATAAAAGTATTTCAACAGAAAGGCCATTGGATTCAGTGTTCAAATTTTGTTTTTCATTCATCATTTTTGACCAGCATGGTTTCACCTCCATAAGTAATTTAAAAAGAAGATAGGGGGCTTCCCTGGTGGCGCAGTGGTTGAGAATCTGCCTGCTAATGCAGGGGACACGGGTTCGAGCCCTGGTCTGGGAAGATCCCACATGCCGCGGAGCAACTGGGCCTGTGAGCCACAATTACTGAGCCTGCGCGTCTGGAGCCCGTGCTCCGCAACAAGAGAGGCCGCGATAGTGAGAGGCCCGCGCACCGCAATGAAGAGTGGCCCCCGCTTGCCGCAACTAGAGAAAGCCCTCGCACAAACTGAAGACCCAACACAGCCAAAAATAAATAAATAAATAAATAAATAAAGTAGCTATAAAATTAAAAAAAAAAAACAAAAAAAACAAAAAACTCCTCTTTCAAAAAAAAAAAAAAAGAAGATAGGCATTTTATTTTATTTATTTTTTTATTTTAAATGTGTTAATTGTTTCTATCAATTTGTGATTATGTCTTTGTAGTAGGTAGCTTGTACCTGGTTGAAAATACAAATAAATATTTCTTCCAGTAATCAGCATTAAATTTTCCCATGTTGTTCACTCACCAGAATTAAGCAAAATGATGGATTTGAGGCACACAAACTCCTCTCCCTGGAGATTCATCATACGGAACCTAGACGATGTAGCCAGCAACATGTCAAAGATCTCCACCATGCCCTCAACACATTTCCCCTGGTTCCTATGAAAACACAGGAAAAAGGAATTAAAGAACAGGAAAGCTTCCAGAAGACATGATAAGGTTCA